>NC_091823.1:132850727-133156211 GCF_038994185.2 Dermacentor albipictus | reverse complement strand
CTGGTAATAAATTACTTCTAGCAGTATTTTTGGAGAAAGAGAAGCCGATCTACGTCAAAATGAGGCCACGCCTTCTTTGGATAGTGGGGGTTAGATCAGCTGCTCACTACGGAAGCGAGACGTGTTGGGTCGAGTCCTACCAAAGCTCCCGAACATCCCGGGAATGATGAGAGCCAATTCCTCCAAGGCGCTCTTGTTCGGCGGCTGCGCACATCGTATTGCTCGGATGCTCACAAGGAATCGAGATGGATTACAGCCGAAACATTACGCATAATACTTAGCCGAATGCTCTGTAGAAGTTCGGCGTTTGTTACACCCCTTACATATCACACAAGAGCATTTCGAACGAGAAATCACTGGCTTAACATCAATGCATCAGAATATTACAGCATCAATTTTGCACAGAACACGAATATAAGACGCTCTCGTCCAGGCTAAAAGCTCAAATGGAGTTCGAGAGGCTATCTACCTCGAACAACAAACAGCTTGTGGTTTATATGCTCAAAGAAATTGCGTCATGGTAAAGAACAGACAGCCGACAGCTGAATAAATTTAGATTGAGGAGTATTTCCAGGTAAATTGTAGATACAGCGTGGCACCGGGTAGTATATGTAGATGTATTGGGAATGCTCGTAGGGCCCCTTTCCAATAGTGGAATTAGAATGGTATCGATGACAGTGTAAACTGCGACTATCGCGGCAGATTATCGCAAGATCTAAGAGGCATACTTGAGGGAATATTGTTATATTGTAAGCTCCGGACGCTATACCATGGCTTGCAGTGCATACCGCCGGCGTTACCACATCCTCACAGCGAGCTTCCCACTGTCGTTGAAAAGTGTACAATTAGTGCTTTCTACAGCTGTTCCAGTTTAACAGCTGTTCTTCAGCTGTTAAACTGTATATTTTCAGCCAGAAAATTGGCGGTTATTAAAGAAGCTCGAGAAGAAGTGAACGACAAAGCAAAGAGTGATCGAAATAAAATTGTTAGGTGTAAGGTTAAGAGACAGGAAGAGAGCGGGTTTGACTGGAGAGCAAACGAGGATGGCCGTTAATGCTAGGAAAGCATCTAATGGCAAAATGAGCGATAAGGCTCGCATTTGCAGCGGCGAAACGGCATCCGAATTCCTATTTTCTGTGACGCCACGTCACGCACATGCCTCGACGGAGCAGAGGGTGCGAAAGGGAAATCTGCTGCTGCACAAGGCGTTGCGTGAGTGGAGAGGACATCGACCCGTCACGTCACTCTCACTCTCGGAAGCCTGTGTTATATTCGCTTAACTTGTCGGCCCAAGCTCTCGCCTGCGTTCTAGCTTCACCTCAGTAATCCCTATAAATAAATCAATGTGTAAAAGAACATGTGTAATTTTGAAAGGAAAACGTTGGCGGTGGTTAGTTTCGAATTTACGACCCCATGCTCAGAAGCCGAGTCGCTTTGCCACTGGGGTAATCCACCGCCTTCTATATAGCAGCTCTGTCCACTCTGCTCCTTGACATCATGCTATCTCGTCCGTAATTTCCACTGCCAAATCCAGCGTGACGAAAGTGGTGACGTCAAAATCCCCGCGGCTTACAGGGGAGCGTCCTCCTTAGATTATGTGGCAGTCGGGAAAGGTAGCACGACGTCTTCGGTCGAAGCGCACCGGGCTTGTGCTGTCTGGCAGGCGTTGGCCAAGCATGTCAACCTGTTCGGTCGCACGCGAGGAGCTCCTAACTCGACGGACGGCTCAGCGGCGTTCAAGTGAACGTCAGTTCTATTGCATTCAGAAATATTAGGAAGTGTTTAAATGTCCGCGGACTTTCTTCCAATTGAAATTATGAGAAAAAAATGAGCTGGGCAGTCTATGTATTCCGTAGGGTAGGTAACGGTTAGAGTTGCATAATGGGAGGCAAAAGAATTAAGCAAAGCGCAGGCCAGGACGGCAGAATACAAGGTGGGGTGATGAAAATAGGAAATTTTCTGGCGCAAGTTGGAATCAGCTAGCCCAGGACAGGGGTGATTAGAGATTGCCTGGGAGGCCTTCGTCCTGCAGTAGACGTAAGGCTTTACTGACGGACGATGATGATGTTGCTGTTGATGATGATTATGACTGCGGCGCTGTACTCAATGTAGAAGCCAGGGCTACTTTCATGCAGCTCAACTTACCGACCAGCGCAAAATCACTCTGCTGCGTTCCCACACAAAAAAAGCTACTAAAAGCCAAAGATAATACATTTGCGTTGATTGATTCCAGCGGTTCACCGGTACCCGAAGAAGTATGTCCCCATATCCTTAACTCTGTGTTCTGTAACAACTTTGTCGTATGTGGTAACCCTGTGCTTCCTACTCTCGAGTGTTCCAATTACCGACCTATGGGCTTCATTATCATTGGACCTCTTGGGGTCGAAACCGTAATTAAAGGACTAAAGTTATAAAGTCCTAGTCCTGATTTGGTTAACGCGAAATTTCTGAAAACTACTGTTGTTTATGCATCTGTTCTGCTTTCGAAAATTTTTCAGCAATCCTTAGATACCCATAAGCTACCTGCAGATTGGAAGGTCGGGAAGGTGGTCCCACTTCATAAGTCCGGTAGCAAACATTCGCTTCTCAACTACCGCCCAATTTTCCTCACAAGCATTCCTTGCAAGGTTATTGAACATAATTTGTACTCACATTTAGCAAAGCACTTACACAATAATTCATTTTTTACAAAAGCACAGCAGGTTTCCGAAAAAAACTTGTCTTGTGAAACCTAAATTCTTCATTCAGATTCATTCATTTCATTCATTCGCAGACTGTTTTCTTTGATCTCGCCAAGGCCTTCGACAACGTGTGTCATAAATTGCTTCTATTAAAATTTATTCAACTTAATCTTGATCCTTACCTGCTTGCATGGCTTGAGCATTTTCTCTTTAATCGGTCACAGTATGTTGTGTCAAAAAATCATGTGTCCCCATCTAATCCTGTGGACCCTGGTGTGCCCCAAAGATCAGTTATAGGCCCTCTTTTTTTCTTAGTTTACATTAACAATTTACCCAATAACGTTTCTAATATTTACCTTTTCGCAGATGGCTGTGTTATCCTCCGTGAAATCTCGGGCAAATCTGATAACAAATTCTTACAACACAATATAAACGCTACATCTAATTTGTCTGACGTATGGTTAACGCAACTTAACGTAACTAAATGTAAATGTATGCGTGTAAGTCACAGCAATATTCCTCCACCAAACTATTTCCTTAATGATAATCCCCTAGAGGTCGTAATCTCATATAAATACCTTGGCGTCCACATAACCTCGTCAGTTTCCTCGTCGTTGCACATCGACAACTTAATTAACAAGACCAATCGCATGCTGCATCCTACATCATTAAAATTAATCCTATACAAAACACTAATTAGGAGTAAAATGGTGCACGCCACATCCATCTGAGACCCACACCTCGATACCCTTACTCAATCACTTGAGCTAATCCAAAACAATGCGCGCCCGATTCATTCATAGCAATTACAGCCACACATCAAGCGCAACTGCCATGAAAAACTCTTTGCTGCTTGCTCCTCTCTCAGCCAAGCGTAAGTGCTTTAGCCTTGCTTTATTTCATAAACTATATTTCCAGAATTCGTATCTGCGCGATAATCTAATATCATCTGCTACTTAAATTCCCTCTCGCCAGGCACGTACCCAGGAATTTTTTTCGGGGGGGGGGGCCCACCACCTCCATCATCATCATCATCATGTTTTATGTCCAGTGCAGGACGAAGGCCTGTCCCTGCGATCTCCATTTACCCCTGTCCTGCGCCAACCGATTCCAACTATAGCACCCGCGAATTTCCCGATTTCATAGCTCCACATAGTGTTTTGTCGTCCTCGATTGCGCTTTCCTTCTCCGGCGCATTACATGACCTGCCCAGCTACATTTTTTCCTCTTGATGTTAATTAGAATATCGGCTATACCCGTTCGCTCTCTGATCCAAACCGCTCTCTTTCTCTCTCTTAACGTTATGTCTAGCAATCTTCGTTCGATCGATCTTTGCGCGGTCCTTAACTTGTTCTCTAGTCTCTGCCCCATAGATCAGGACTGGCAAAATGCACTGATTGCACACCTTACTTTTCAATAATAATGGTAAGCTTCCAGTCAGGAGCTGGCAATGTCTGCCGTATGCGATCCAACCTATTTTTATTCTTCTGTGAATTTCCTTCTCATGATCAGGGTTCCCTGTGATTAATTGACCTAGGTAAACGTACTCCTTCACACTCTCTAGTGGCCGACTGACGATCCTGATCTCTTCTTCCTTTGCCCGGCTATTTATCATTATCTTCATCCTCTGCATATTAATATTCAACCCCACTCTTACACTCTCTCTGTTAAGGTCTCCAATCACTTGTTGTAACTCGTCTGCATTGTTGTTGAATAGAACAACGTCATCGGCAAACCGAAGGTTGCTGAGATATTTGCCGTCGATCTTTACTCCTAAGCCTTCCTAGTTTAATAGCTTGAATTCTTCTAAGCACGCAGTGAATAGCTTTGGAGAAATTGTGTCTCCCTGTCTGACCCCTTTCTCTCTAGGTATGTATGTCCCTGCTTTTCTTGTGTAGAATGAAGGTAGCTGTAGAACCTCTGTATATATTCTTACGCGAAGGACGAGTCAGTAAGACGAGAAACTATTTACGGATTATATTTACAACAATGGTTGCAGCGCTGACCGGTTATATTCACAGCGCGAGCCCAGTTCGTTCTTCCTCCTTTTTTCTGGAGTGATGGCGCCCACGTACCTCGTTCAAACAAACAAATACCACACGCATGTAGCAACATTTTTCAAGCTTTTTACGTAAGCGTTCTGTAGTCCTTGATTACGTAGTGCCTCTATGACTACTGGTATCTCTACTGAATCAAATCAATCCTAGTCTATATAAGCCACATAGAGAGGCTTATTGTACTCTGCAGATTTCGCAATAACCTGATTGATGACATGGATGTGATCCATTGTAAGGTATCTCTTCCTGAAGCCAGCCTGTTCCCTTGGTTGACAAAATCCAGTGTTGCCCTTATTCTATTGGAGATTATTTCGGTAAATATTTTATATAATACTGGGAGCAAGCTAATGGTCCTGCAATTTTTCAATTCTTTGACGTCTCCTTTTTTGTGGATTAGTATAATGTCCGTATTCTTCCAGTTTTCTGGGACCCTTGCAGTCGATAGACACTTCGTATAAAGAGCCGCCAGTTTTCCAAGCATTATGTCTCCTCCATCTTTGATTAAATCGACTGTTATCAGTGGCGTAGCAACAGGGGGGGAGGGGTGCAGGGGGGGCCGTGGGCTCCGGGTGCAAGGGGCCAGTGGGGGGTGTCATATACGTCTGAAGACACCCCTCTTACTGCCGGCTACACCCCGGGGGAGGGGGGGGCGGTGACAGAAGACCTACGGGCCCCGGGTGCCAGACGACCTAGCTACGCCACTGACTGTTATTCCACCTTCTCCTCCCGCTCTTCATCGTTTCATGTCTTGCAGGCCCTTGTGACCTCATCGCTAGTTATAGGAGAGTTTCTGTATACTGTTCATTACTGTTTCAAAGTAAGGTATCGTGACTCCTCTGGGTACTGTATACCGGTCAGCTTAGAATTTTTCCGCTGATTTTACTATATCTTCGACATTGCTTATGATATTATCCTTCTTATATTTTAGTGAATACATCATGGTTTGTCCTATGCCAGGCTTCTTATTTACTGATTTCAGGCGGCGTTCATTTTTTTACGGCTTCTTCAGTCTATCTCTTGTTATAGTTTCGAATATCAGTTATTTTCGCCTTGTGGATCACTTTTGACAGTTCCGCGAATTGCGTAACGCTGTGCGGCCGCCAGTCCCATACAACCGCGTAGAGCGCAGGACTCTGCAATTCTAGACGTACTGCGCTCACCGCGAAAGGTTAGAAAAACACCCGCATAAGCACAGCAGAGAAGTGGCTACCTGAAGCGGTTCGACCGATAACTGTAGAAGCGTCCTTCAAAACAAGTATCTTCCGGCGGCGTTTTCTCTACTTACTTTTTAAATAAAAAGATGTTGATCCATAAATATTCTCATAAACAACGGTTAACTTTTTTATTATTCGCTTTTGCTTGCAGTTTGGTTGTTGCCTTGGCTCTCTCCCTTAGTAGATCGCTTAATTTCTCAACTCCTTGCGATTTTTGTTTCCAGTTGCCAATTTTGCACGAAAAGTGCTATACAATTAGGGAAAAACAGACAAGGTAACGGGCGACAGTCATCTTGCTTATAGGTTTAAGGGTTATTGCAGGGTTTCATGATTGACGCTCATTCACATTATTTTATTTTCCACCTTATCTAACCCATATTAGGTGTATATGGTTCCGGGCATCTGCCAGCGTCGCGGCGAGCCGTAATTCAAGGAAATAATGAAGCAAAGGTAAAAGTTGAACGCAATTGGCGTTTTCTCCGGCCGTAACTCGTTCCATGAGAGTACAGGCCAGCTGAGTAACAGTCGCATCCCTCTCCTGGTTCTTAGGTTGAACTAACAAAAGCAACAGCTATGCGCGTGAGGGTTGAATAGATGGTGACAACTGAACGCATCTCGAGTTAATCGCGCGGGTGCGGAATTTATGAGAAAACTTTCGTTCACATTACAAGAGATGCCGATAACTACCGCCATCTAAAAGGAGTGAAAAAGGCAGCATAATGCTTACCGATGAACAGCTGCCAAGTCTCAACATTGATCTGGCGGCGCTTTAGGAATGTGTGAGGAGTGGTGGCGTGCGTGGCGAGGGGGGGGGGGTTATGCCACATCATTTCGGGGGGGGGGGGCCGTGCCCCCCCGGGCCCCCCCCCCCCCTGGGTACGTGCCTGCCTCTCGCATTGACCATAGCCATAAGGATGGAATCATTCAGTGTCGCACCAGAACCTGTAATGAATCATTTATTCCTAGGACCTCTCACGAATGGAACCACCTTACCGGCGTAGTTGTGACAATCAAGGCGAACTGAAAGTTTTGCTCGTCCTTAACAGACATCCCCACTCCCGGATACAATTAACTAATCAAATTGTCTGTAATAACTAACCATTTCTTGCTGCTTTGTTTATTTACTTGTGCATCTTTTTTACCCATTCTCCTCTGTATTACTTCGTCGGTCTTGAGGGTACAATAAAAAATAAAAGATAACATAAAAAATAATAAATTTGCAATAGCATCATTCCTTTACACTGCAGTATTGTATGTTTGGCTATAACCATTTCTTTCATGGGCGCCTCCATATAGCGTTGGTAGCGGCACCATCTATGAGCTGTCTGCTTTCGCCGCCTTGGTGGCTTGGCGTCTCCAGCGATTCCTCTGGACAGATGGAAGTTACCTGTACAGACCTCTATAGAAAATCGATCCGCCGTGCAAATTTTACATGCCGCGAGGCCTCAATAGACAAACCCAAGCAAGCCTTCACCACATAAGGCTCCATGTGGCCTACACAAACTACTTCAGGATTAAGTTTCAACTTACTTGCGGACTCACCTATGTGCTCTGGGTGTAACGTCCCGAAGATCTGCAACATGTTCAGTGCGACTGATGCCGCTACGTGCCAGAAAGAGGGAGTCTTTGAAAACGGCACTGCGGCTGCAACGGGACTCGAACTTGGCTATACGACAGAATCTCGGCACATGGGAAAGCACCACGTGTACGTTACGCGCCATGAAATAGCTGCTGCCGTTCTTGCTGGCTACGAGCCTTAAGAGTAAACTTAAGGTCGGGCCCAACTACGACGCGGTCTATGCAAATACATGTAAAGCGCGGAAACGTTGTTGTGAAGTAACGCCTGGACCGATTTTAATGCAATTTGTTGCATCTGGGAGTGAAAACTAAATTCTCGTGACTGTTCTAGTGATTTAGCGCCTGAATTTTCTGAAAGAAAATTTCACAAGTGCGAAAGTTCGAAAAAAATATAAGCACGGTGTTTCTAAATTGATAGTTCTGCACCAAGAACAGATATCGTGGTTTTGCAAACTGCATGCATTAAATCCTTCAAAGCGGACAAATGTGCCATGTCAATTTATATCTTATGCGAATTCGTTACGTTGTGTACAAGGATTCTGCAGAAAGTGTATTTCCATATTACTAAGTTTTTTTTAAATTCATGTGTAACGTATCAATTTCGTCTGCTTACATGTATTGTTAGATGCAATGAACAAAATCGTGATATCATTTTTCATTGCTGAGTTGCAGATTTGTAAACTTGATATCTTCGATTTATAAAAATTTGTAATTTCTGCCATTTTTTAATAAAAGATTCGCAACCTAAACCAAATTCGCAACCAACAGTCACTATATATTTAGTTTTCCTTTTAAATACAACAAACCTCGTCACATTTGGTACACTGGTGACCGAGAAAAACGAATTCTCCTTTTGCATGTATTTAAATAGACGCACCCGAGCTAGAGCTTCCACTGAACGATTCAGCGTATCGCCACAGTCTATATATATATATATATATATATATATATATATATATATATATATATATATATATATATATATATATATATATATATATATATCATCATCATCAGCCGGGTTACGCCCACTGCATGGCAAAGGCCTCTCCCATATTTCTCCAACAACCCCGGTCATGTACTAATTGTGGCCATGCCGTCCCTGCAAACTTCTTAATCTCATCCGCCCCCTGCTACGCTTCCCTTCCCTTGGGATCCAGTCCGTAACCCTTATTGACCATCGGTCATCTTCCCTCCTCATTACATGCCCTGCCCATGCCCATTTCTTTTTCTTGATTTCAACTAAGATGTCATGAACTCGCGGTTGTTCCCTGACGCAATCTGCGCTTTTCTTATCCCTTTTCTTATATATTATCCTTATTTTCTTATCGCTTTTCTTATATATTTATCCATGTATCCTTGTATACTTACCCATTTATAGAACCTCCCATATTATATATATATATATATATATATATATATATATATATATATATATATATATATATATATATGTGTGTGTGTGTGTGTGTGTGTGTGTGTGTGTGTGTGTGTGTGTGTGTGTGTGTGTGTGTGTGTCTGTGTGTGTGTGTGTCGTTGAGCGTTTATCGTTGCATATATTATAATCATTTGATCAACCAGCCCAGCGCCTGGAGTTGTTTGGCGAACAGCTAGGCTAACATCTCCAGCACATCATTACAGCTTGTTTGTCTCTATTCGTGCGCCTTGGGCACATGTTCTATACTGAATTCGAGATATATGCTCGGCGGCCGTTGCAGGTTGTTGCTTTCCAGTTAGTGCGGCCTACATAGTATGACATGGCGTATTGTCCACTGGAAGCACTCCTGCGAGACATAGTGAAGTTATGTAAGTCTAGAAGGCCAGAATTTCTGCTGCCGTTGATACGGACAGAGCATCCAGTGCGATGTATGCGCGCAGCTTAAGCCTGCAATCGGCTTCGGATTCTACTTGTGTAGTGCTATACATTGATTGCACGAATGCTACATTATTGCAACAATCTGCATGTTATTCTAAGCTGCGGCTCAGCAGAAATGAATCGTTGAGAAACATACGCGACCATGCTAATAGCGTGATTACCCTGTTACTATGAATAAGTTCGCTTCGACATGCGAATTCGCATTTGGAGATGCACTGCACGACAAACTCATTCGTTGGACGTAGTTTTCGCTCATTTAAAGAATAGGTTTGCCTAATACTGGCAGCATGGCTCACAATGTGAACTATAGTTGCCCACAGTGGTCGAGCGGTCATCTGCGTACTGCGTGAGAGACAGAAGCAGCTACTGGAGATTATAGTTTCGGGGTTATAGGTCTGTTTTTTTTTTCTCTAACTCACGGGACAAGCATGGAGCAGGACCATTCACACTGTGATTGAGGCATTATCCCATAATGTTTCTTCTTAGTTTTTTTTTTCTCTAACAAATTTTTGCAATAGATAGCAATCAAATCAACCGCTTGAACGCCCCATGGACTGTACAAGCCGCAAGGGAATGAAAAAATATAAATTATGGGATTTCACGTGCCGAAACCGTGGTCCTATAGTAAGGAATGCCATACAGTGGGGGGGGTGCAACAAATCTGAGAACTTGGGAGGTAGAAATACATCTTAGAAACTTAGAAAGGCAGCGTAATCCACAAACACGCACAGAGGAGAAGGACTACAATGCATGGCGCATCTGAAAGTCGATATACTTGCTCGGTCTTGCTTCGGGCGTCCACGACGCACTCAACCATATTGTGGAAATTTTTTCTATGTAAATAATCATCGCATTCTCTTTACGTGATCCTCGTTGGGTACTACTCGTTTACAAAGCAAATACGCAATGCCAAAGCACACAGCTTATGTATCGTGACTGTGGGCATAGCGCGAAATATACATGATGAAGAGAAGTAAACAAAGCGCTTGAACTTCTGTCCATCCCTGACTATTTCATGCAGTACCCACAATTAGTACACTTGAAATGCGTGACAACTTCGGTGGCTGACGCTACTAATGCTTGACGCTTAGATGTTAAGGAGTCGCATTAGGTTTGCCGTACATGAGCCCTTTCTTTTCAGTTCCCACGCGAAACTCTTTGTCGTAAAACCCTGCGCGAAGAGGAACGGGAATATTCCAAAATACGCATTACATTGGCAGATGGTACTCCCGTACCGCACGTAGAGAAAATTAGAATCCTGGGGTTACACCTGCAGGCAAACGGCCATAACGGAGAGACGGTGCGAATACTTCGTCGTTCGGTAGATGACACCATCCGACTCTTGCGTCGCATCACGAACAGACGCAATGGTATGCGTGAAGAGTGCGCGATACGTCTCGTGCAGGCGTACGCGATAAGCCGCATAACGTATGTTGCCCCCTACCTGAGGTGGATCGGGTCCGAGAAAAACAAAGTCGAATGCATGATCCGAAAGGCTTTCAAGAGGGCGGTCGGCGTTCCACTCAATGCGAGCACCGACAAGTTTCTAGAGCTCGGAGTTCACAACTCTCTCAACGAGTTAATCGAGGCGCACGACATTGCGCAATACGAACGATTATCCAGGTCAAAGGCAGGTCGATGCATCCTCGAGTCGCTCAGCATCGCGTACCACACTCAGCATGGAGAAAAGATGGCGGTTCCCGCCTCTGTTCGCGACCGCCTGATCATCCCGCCGCTTCCCAAGAACATGCACCCGACGCACCACGCCGGGAGACGCAACAAACGAGCAAGCGACCTTCAGAAGAAGTTTGGCAACAGCAACGAGGCGGTGTACGTAGACGCGGCGCGATATGGAGGAGGGAGAAGCGCGCACGCGATAGCGGTTGTAGACCGCTCCGGTAGGTGCCTCGCGAGCGCCACGGTGACCACGGGACACACGGAGGCGGCCGAAGAAGCCGCGATAGCCCTAGCGCTCGTCGCGGTGCCGAACGCTGCGATCGTGATCAGCGACTCGCAGGCGGCAATCCGCGGCTTCGCGCGCGGTCGTGTCTCGCGGGAAGCGGCCCGCATACTCCAAATTTCTGACGACGGCGACTCGTCATCGCCCTCGCAACCCCAAAATTCTACGGTCTTCCTCCTCTGGACCCAGGCACACACCGATGTTCCGCTCGCGGGAAACGAGGCGACCCACGCCACGGCTCGAGGTCTCACACGCCGAGCCGCCGCTGATTATGTGGCCGCCTCCGCCCCCGAGAGCGAGGCATCGGATCTGCCGGATCGGGACACTACAACAGAAACACAGCAACAAGAAACACACTGGGCGTGGGGCGATCGCCTAACCACGTTCAGAGACCTCACCCAACACTACAGACTCGAAAGACGCAGATTCCCGCCACCACACGATAAACTGAACAGGAACGAGGCCGTGACGTTACGCTTGCTCCAGACACACACCTACCCTAGCCCCGCTATCTTACACCACTGCTATCCGCGTTTGTACCCAACAGACGCGTGTAAAACATGCGGACGCAGAGCAACGCCGCGACACATGCTCTGGGAGTGTACCGGCAACAACGGTAATCAAAGCAGCTCCGTTGGCGACGCGTCCATAATCGCGGCTGTTGCCAGAGTAGAAGGCTCGAGCTCCGTTCTTCCCGACGCCGCCCCGGATGCGGGAGCCGCCGGGGACCTTCTCCGTAGGCGTCGCCGCCGCTGGGAGGCGGCTATCAGAAGTTCAGAGCTGGCAGACCAGCTCTGGGCCGTCCGGCAAGCCGAAGATGCCGCTCGAGTCCAAGAACTTCGAGCCGTCACCTGAGGCCACCACATCAAGAACTGCCGGACTATTCTTTACTAAAGTTTCTTCTTCTTCTTGCAGGGAAAACATTATCGTATTCACGCCGATAGTCCATAGACATCGGTGCTTTTCGTCCAACAGAGATCAATGTGTCCAAAATAGTTCTAAACACACAAACCGCAGCTGGTGATGGATGCTGCACGTTTGCGCAGCCAGGAGAAATTTCCGCATACCGGTGTTACTGCTGCCCTCAAAACTTCGCGGTGGTTCTTCTACCAGCTCGTATAACCTGACACGACGCAATTTCTTTCCTTGGAGAACGAGCTAAAACACCTGCAAGTCATGCCGCAGCCCGCAATAATAACATATTCTAGCAGCGTCACGCCAGCTGGCAGTAGCCACACATGAGGAAAGGCTCGTGGCTCGCCGGCTGTCAGACCTTTCTTTCTTACACGATTAAAAATCTATAGTTGGTGACTGTTAATATAAGCAAGATAGTCATTACGCCATGCTGTCAGAACTACTGAGCGCAGCGAACTGGAAGGGCTCTACGTCACGGATTCACGCTTCCCACGTGAATCTTTCCATATTGGGTTATTATTACGTGGGTTTTTTATTACTTTGGATATTATGTTTTCATTACAACACAAAAACCTAGACTGACCAAAAGCTGAGCAAATTGTGTGGAATTTGTGGTTTGCCATCAAACCACGGTTTATAAATTGCTTACCAAGGAGGCGTATCAAGGTATAAATGCCTGCATAGCAGAGCAGTGCAAGGAGCAAGCTTTCGACGAGATACAAGAAACGATAATAGCACATAACCTTCGGGTAATAATATTGTGTCCTAGTTTGCCTCGACGTCACATATCATACTTTTAATGACATTCCACTACACTTATTGTACAAGAGCAACTGGTTTGCTTTTTTGGCCAGCCTAAATATAATTGCCATGAAATTAAGTTAGTGCATCAAAGAAAAAGCACAACATAAGTGCGTGCTTTGACAAGAATATTGTAGTGATAAAAATTACTGAGACATCTACTGATCTAGCAAATTTAGACAACGTTTCAGCAAAAGATGTTCGGCTTGTCCAATATGGTGCTAACGAATTGCTTACCTGGGCAGTTTTGAAAAAGTAGCACTATGGTCTTTTGCGCTGTTATCACTCTGACTATGTCGGAACAATTTGTATACTGTACAGAAGTGAAAAGACGTAATTAAATCAGGAATGCATCCAATAAAATACCTAAGGCCCCGAACGTGCTTGACCCATAAACTAGCACTGCTGGTGGATCGCACGCTTTGAAGGTACTTTAAGCTTTCCGAGTTACACGCGTCTTTATTGGATACTTTAATTGCTTTGTAATTTGCTCATTTTTGTGTCATTTGTGTATATTTTGGATCCCTGACGTGCACGTAGCGCATACGGTTTGAAGCAAACCTCTCCGCTACCCATTAAAGAGCTCCTCTTGCTCGCCAAGGTATGTACGCGTATACATATCTTGTAAGAAACACCTTATCTAATTATTCTCTTTCTATGTTTGCAATGCAGTAGCGAACCTCGTGAAGTTAAAAAGCAGAATAAACGTGAAAGCACCACGCATGGCGTATTGAAAGACCAATAAAAAAAATACGCAATTTCTTTTATTGCCACGCCCCTTAGCATCACGGCCACCAACATGTGCCGCATCATATGGCTTAGAAGCCATAGATTAGGTGTTCGAAAAATATGCCCAGAGGCCAGCGAAGTAGACGTCGCCATGTCCGGGAACGAAGCCCTGGGCCCGCCCATGCAACGGTGGAGTGCGTGCGGACGCGAGTAGCTGATTGTTCGGCTCTCGGACGTCGTCGAGGGGTGAGAGGGGGGCCACTGGTCGATAAAGCCGTACGCTGCCACGGATGGTACCGAAACGAGGCTGTTACGTGCCGGAACGCGGACGCTTCTGTTTTGCGCCGAATTTATGCTGCCGTCAGCGACTCTGCTTAATGGAGATATAAACCGCAACGGAGATTGTTGGCTGGCACCGCTGCCAGCCTTGACCTCCGGGTAAACAAGCAAAAGGACATTACGCTGCTGAGCCTCATTGGCTGGGCTAGCTATGGCTTCCATCGACTGCTGTATGCAACAAGAGAGATTGGCGTATCGGTTTCAAAGTAGACGGCGTGGCTATAAGCGCAGTGGTGTGATGATGTCGTGGGGTGGATTCAGCTCATGCCCCCTCACATACGGAGAGTATCATGTTTACCGGCTTCTTTGAGTTAAACATTGATCATTGTTGCCTACAAATAGTTTCGCACCTTAAGAATTTAAAGCATGCTGACCGGTACTCTGTTGTAAACCGGCAGCTCCTCGCAAGCAGACACGATTTCCGCATATCAGATGAGTTGTCCTTTATTTTTAATTACCTTCGGTTTGACACTATCAACATGATCGTTCGTCGAATGCGTAGTTCGGCATGAACACCCCGCGTACTCCGTCATCTCTAATATCAGAAGTAACAAGTGTACAAAGTAAAGGCGGCCGCGTAGAATAGCTATTCTCGCAAGCACAATATATCAAATAGATAATCTTAGCTCGAAGGCTCTGCCGTAACGTTTAAATGTGCCAAAAATATGGAGCGGATAGCGGAAAGCTAGCAGGCCTCAGCGAGTAGAATATTTCAGTGATCCACTCTACCGCTTAGCCAAGGAAAAAAAAGCTACTAAGGTACAATCGAACACATGTTCAACGTTCCTGCCATGTTTCTTCTGTCCAAACTTCATTAGTCACTTTCCTATCTTTCATGCCTGTCACATGAAGGCAAAACTTACGCGCAGTTACTTCCACTTCGCTTTCCTTTTTTAAATGCAAATACAAGAAGTGGTCAAAGAACCGTCAATACTTTTCACTATATGAATAATGAAGAGGAAATTGCGCTAATGGCTCGTATGGTGTTTCCATTCATTTAAAAAATGCGCGCTTTGACGAGAATCCACTCAAACTTTTCGTACATTTGATTTCCCGCTAATTCAATTTATCAAATTTTCTAGTTTTTTTATTTCTGTATTTCCTTAATCCGTAGCTAGTCCACCATATTTGCAAAGCAAAATAAGATAAGGAATAGTTCGGCAAAAAACATTTATAGAAGCAAGAAAAATGCAGGAGCTAAGGCTATGTTGTTAATGGGCTAACAGTGGATGGTGGAAGTTGCGGAATTGCTGTGGAAGTCAAGGCACCGTGGCTTGTTTTCCTTCCCCGTTCTCCAATTTCGACGTGCGAGATCCTGTCTTTTCCCCCGCCTTCTAGGCCGGTCTCTGGATTCCTTGAAAAGCCGCCAGTGCGATTGTCCATTCCAGGCAGAAAAGAAAGAAATTCGAGCAACAACGTCTCTTAATCCGCAATGTGCACTCGGTCATGCATGAGCTGAAATATGGCACAATCATGCATGTCAATCGACGGTACCATAATTTCGTTCGCTTCAACTGCGACCGTCAACATATTGGCCGATAGTACACCCAAATTCGATGTTTTGGATAGGTTGCAATGTGAACGGCTTATGAAATCGCAGCGATGCTAGAGGTATTCAGCCGATATAAGTCTGCATTCATGGACAATAGCTTGGAAGGGGCAATAATTAGACTTCAATGTGAAAAAGGCAAACAATGAGATGTGTCAAGGAATCGTTTTTATAATTGTAGGCGCCCAATAAGACGGACTCAGATAAGTCTAAATTTATGATATAAGGAGCAGCATGTGAACGTTTGGTTGATTTTGCATAAACGTATCGCAAGCAAAAAAAAAATATCCTCGTAAAATACATAGGTTTCGTTAAGCCAAACTTTCGCAGTTGCCACTAACTCCTGCTCCTCATCTGAGAAAGAGGCCCTTGTGGATTGAGTTGGAGGAGACAATTCTCACTGGCTAATCGAGGGCCACGGGGTATTTCACTGGATATTACCACTCCACCATCGACAATAACGTGGAGACCTACATGTTTCACACCACAGAACCAACGACATTTCAAGAGGCCTTCCGACTGCTTCTCCCATTTGATAATTGTGGTGAGTACACCGGCCAGGGGCCACAAAGACCAGCGATGTTCACGCATGGTGTGGATAATTACGAATACTTTAGCGGTGATTTTGTTTTCTATAACTGAGGGCAGTGTTTCAGCTTGTTGATGATGCGAACATTGACAGTTATGAAAATGCAAGAAGCCACTATATTTAGCTTCAGTGGATCTGTGGATACCACGGACTTTGTGAGAACAGCCTTGAAGGTGTATTCGGATAACGCTATTTAATTTGACGATTTGCCTGCAACATTGTGTTGGTCCGCACCAGGTTGTGAGCCCCATTCTTTCCCACGGAAATACAAACGCATAAGCAGAACAGTGGCTAGAACTGCTATTTCGTGATTGCCGTCTTCATAGGCAACATCTTATCGAAGGAAGTTTCAGATTCCACGTATACCTTATTTGATAAAGCGTTCAAGAGATTATGAGTAAGTTTTTAACACCCGCTTAAATTCCTTCGGCTAAGTATTTGATCTAACACAAGCGACTATTATGCAAGCTACTTCTGGTCCCAAAATTCTGCACCCTTTTTGTGCTGTCTTATAGCTACAAAGATATGTATTGCTATTCAGGCATAAAATCTGCGTGCGTGGTTTAGTGAAACGAGGTTCCTGTCAGAAGAATTCGACAATAAAAGAGGCGCCTATCTCCGGTCTATGTTCAATATCCCGTAGACGCAAGCAGATTGAGATTCATTTATTACCCGAGTCCTAAATAAGTAAAGAAGAAAGCACTTAGCAAGAAAGTAGCCAAATGCAAGTATTACGCAAGGATGTACCTTTGCGCCAATTTGTGGGTATTTCTGCAATTGCAGCGCACCTAAACGCAAACAACGCTTGCTCTGCCTTGTTCAGCGCCTGTACGTGGCTTTATTCGATGCCTTGCATAATACTCCAAATACCGCTGCGGCGAAAGGCTCGTAAAAGCGCAATAAAGAACCTCGTCTTTTCTGGAGAAATGGTATGGTGTAGCCAAGAGCATCCAACTCGGTCAAAACAGCTCGCTTTTCTGTGACAACTATGTGACGGTGAGGTAAAATAACCCCTGCTTTAGCAAAGGACCGTCCATTCAAACGATGGCTCTATTTCATTTCAAAACCAGGCTACGCCAAAGTTGCAGCTGTCTAGAGCAAATGAACAGTGGGGTCCTGCTCGTGTCTTCTGCGGTGAGCGCCATTCTTCGATGAGAGCATGCATGTACAAATCAGCAATGCCTGGACAAGTCGGCATTGCCTTTGCCTGTCTCCAGGCAACAACGACGGCGTCAACGATCAACGATAAGACGCAAGCAATAAGTACCCGCCACCTTCTTTTCTAGGCGTGCTATTTTCTGATACTCCCTTGGCGTTGAATGAGGTCACTGATGAACTCGACATACGAAAAGCTGTCGTAAAGCAAACGTATGAAGTTCCGCAGTCTACCTCCTAGATGGGATATGCTCACAGGCAACTGAAACACTGCGTCGAATTCATCTGTCCTAAGGGAGATTATTTTAATGTGGCAGAGCCATCTACACTTGTATATTTATGAAGTGATCAACTCGAAGGTAGCTGTCAAAGCATACGAACTTGGGGAGAGCAGGCTTGGGGCGGGCATGGATTGACGAGCACCCATTAAGTGCGCAGAGGCACGCGTCGAGCTCTTGATAAATGACCGAAAAGTGATAGAGTCGGGCTAGTGACAGGTATGTGCATTAAACATTAGGCAAAGAAAAAGGCGAGAGTAAAGCTAAAAAAAAGAATACGAACCAAAAACGCACTTTGCTCGGCACTAGTATAGCAAAACATGCACATGCAACTAACAACGTGCATAAGCCTGTTGCAAATAAATGATTCAAATGGCAAGCTTTCTGAAACAACTTGCACAAATCATGCAGCACGTTCATAACTCGGCAAAAGAAAGCACAGAGAAATATGGTGCTTGAGCTCTCCAATAGAGCTGAATGGTGGCTACAGTTTTTTTGGGGAAACATTTATTATAAACACGAAATGACGGCTGCCAATCAGTTATGTAGAATCCATTGTCGTGTCTCCGTCTATGCTAAGATCATCTTACATCGATAATTTGCGTCAGCCTGTGTACAGTCGTTAATAGTGTACGGACTGGAAAGGCAAACACCGAGCACTGCGATTAGGAGAATGATGAAGTTTATTACACGCGATGTGACCTCCGGTTATGTAGCATGCGATATTGACCTATGCGGCCAATCTGTCTTTTTACAAACTGTCCTACTATACGCGGGACGCCATACTGTGCAACACACGCTACGGCGCTTTTTAATGGATCGCTATGATGCGCTCCATTACAAATTAACTGTTCTCGTACGATCACGACCTCGGCTGACTTTTCAGCCGCAAGTCGCGAGTGAGGCTTTCGTCCCTGCTTTTAAGCTCTAAACAGCCGCAACAGGCGAAGCATGTCCTAGTTATCTGCATCCTGTTTAGTTACTGGTATATAGGGCAATTGAAAGCGTAAATAGACAACCAGGCGTAATAAAGTGAGATAAACAGAGACAGTAAATTGGATGGTAAGGATAACAATAAAGTTCATGGAGATTTATAAAATATGCCAAGACGAAGATCTCGAGGGAAAATAGGTACAATAACTAAACAAAATTTTGCAGTGGTCTAGCTGCTCCAACACATTTAAAACTGTTGCGCAAAACGGTGAAGGGATCGGACTTAAGGGAGAAGACAAAACGAGTGTCGTGTTTTGCTTTCTCGCTCAGGTGCTGTCGCTTCGTCGCTTTGCGTAGCAGCTTTAGTTTCGGTATAATAACGCAAAACGGTTTGCCTGCCTAATTGATGTCCGCGCTGGCTGCGACTAAGACATGCCGGAGCAAATATGCGCAACAGCATGAGGCCATGTGTATGCTTCAAAAGATAACCCGAATACGACATGGGACATCGATCTGGAATGCCAAGATGTTCACCGAGCGAGACGCGTAAGGAGCACCCACCATCCATAAGGATAGGTACTCAAAGATGGAAGGATTAACTGGTGTGCAGTCGAGATACATAAAATGCAATTAGAATGTATGCAAAAGAAAAGCATGTACAGATATTATTAGGGCCGGTGTCGTTGCAAGTGTCGGTAATGGTACACTGTAGGGACACAGGTTTGAAATGCGAAAGTTAGGATCGCAAATAAAATCATTGACTTACTATGACGGCCCTGCAAGAGTGGATGTCCAGCGAAAAAATTGAAAACCACCACTACAACTGCCGAGAGGAGTATGCAATGCTGTATTGCTTTATAGTAAAGGTAGTAATGACAGCAATCGTAATTTTGACAGCAAGCCATCGCTGGTCGTACTGCCGTTTTTTCTCCCTTTGCCGCTCCTCGTATTCACGCGGCTCCCTGGGGGTCCTAACTATGCATTACCTACCCATAGCGCTGCTGCAATAAAAGTAATATCAGTTGCTAGGCTGGTTCTTCTATATATGAAAGGCTAGTATCGTAACTCGCCACGGCAGCTTGTGCAATTTAAATATTTGCCGCGAAACGTATGCGGGAGCACTGCCTGTTTGGCATTGTTATCAAGAAAGCGTCATCTTCAATAACATGGTTTGGATGCTTGTCTTGTTCTTGTTCTTTATTGATACGAATACTGTGCCTGATATTGCATACGGATACCAAAGCGCGTATGCATTTTTCGCGTATTTGCTGAAGGTTTTTCGTTTTTTTTGTACGCTGAAAATATATTTTTTTCCTTGAGGACACACCGCGAGAACTCCCGACCGTCTACAGGCTAACAGCTTCGCTCTATTAGGCAAACGGCTAGATCGCGATAGATGTAACAAAACCTTAATAAATTCTACACATTAGATGAAAATTTGCTCCCGCCTAATTTCAAATGAAATGACAAAAGCCATCGTCATCATGATCATCATATTCGCCATAATAAACCTTTACCAGAGGAAGCAAGAAACGACATTCCAATCTGACCCACTTTCACCAACTGCCACCTAGCGCCAAAAGCTGGGGCCTTCCTTTCGAAAAACGTCTGCCTCGAGTAGTTTCGACGAGGAAACACCTGCGCCTCTGATCTGGATGTCTAACTTGGTTTGCAGTTCTCGTTTCGATCCACGCTTAGACCCACCTACATCCTCAAAACCTCTCACGTGTGCTTCCCAGTTGAGCTATAAAGCGTACGCAGCGAATGCGAAACGACGACGAGACGTGACCGGTTCAGCAGACGCATTCGACGAAAAGTGCAATTTCGGTATCTTAGTGTCTGTGGGCGTTGGTCAAAGAAGGGCTTAACGGCATCGATTCCACAAAACCTCAAGACACGTCGCGACCCCTTTGCAAAGGCCTGCTTCGCGTGTAAATTATTACAAAAACAAAAAAGTGTGGTTCCACACATGACTAGTGCAAAACGAAATACAGGGTTGGATGCATTATAAAGTGCATTTTATGTTCTTCGGCGTGGATGCAATGGCAATGGTACCGGCAGTAACTTTCGTTTTTCATCTTGTGTTCGCAGATAGTTCTTGAAGTAGTTGTGTATCCTCTGTGTTTCGAGGTATGCTTACCACATGCGAACTCGGCGCGCTCATTGCAGGTCGCTTTCGAGATAGGGCCCACCCGGCCACTACTACGGCCATGCGGGTCGTCGTAGTAGTAGGGCCATAGTAGCAGTCGATAGCGAGTGTCATATTGAGGTCGTGATATTAGGACCTAAAATACCATAATTTAATTTGACTTGAAGTCAAATTGAAGCTACATGTTCCACATACCGCAAATTTGAAAGAAAACAGCCTTCATGAATCCTGATGATCAAGGCTGATCATTACATCAACAGAAACACTAATACGCACATAAGCATGCAAAAACATTATCGCGATATGTACTGGCTTCTTTCGAATCCGGAAAATCATGTCGAAGTGAAATGACATGAGGCAAAGGAGATGAGTTAGAGGCATGGGTATTTTCCTGAGTTTAGTTGAAAGCCTAAGTGCTTTCGAAACCTGTGTGACCTACGCGGTGGTCGTTCTAGAAGAAAGCGGAGACGGGAATCAGAGGGGGGGGGGGGGGTTGCACCGCGAATGTAGAATGCAGATGGAGTCGAGCACGCGTGAAAATTGTTGATGAACTGAAGCGAGCTTAAGTGTGCCACCTCAAGAGGCACGCGTTACATTCATCCGAACATGAACTGTGAAATAAAGGGTACCTTTATTTCCCGAGGCGTTGATGGTAAAGCCGTCATCGCGGATCCATGCGTCCACCACCGTATGCTGGCGAATGTACGAGGGCACGTAACACTTAAGCACGGCCGTATTGCCCCGGATCACGAAGGCGTCCTGCACGCGAGGCTCGTAGTGGTAGTCCACAACTGTAAACATACAAGTAGAAGAAAAAAAGACACAAATTGCAATCTTATTTAACGATGAGTAAGGCGAAGGCACTTAGTTGGCTGGTAATAACTCATTTAAAGTGACACGATGTAACCATTATAAAAAAAAGATTATTGATTTTATTAGAAATGTTAAAGCAATGTGTAAGGCACGGAATAAAAGAATGCACCTGGCACAAGCTCTATGTGTGTTGCACGTCTTCGTTTTGACAATGTTTCTTCCCGTTCCTTAGCAATCGTAAATGTCTAATCAACCAGCGCGAGCTTCCATCCAGTTCAAGATTGATATCGTTGACATTTAGCTACTTGAAGTATATATTCAAAAGAAGGAAAATGCAACCGTCTCATTGGCACAAAGCTTGCGGGTATATTTACCTTACTCCAGAGTCGTCTTAACAACTAAAGTACGCTTTCGCAGTTGCATTCAACTGGTACAAAACAGCATACCGAAGCGACAAAGGCTCGCCTATTTCCCTGCAGTAAAGAGCCGATCACGTGGTTGCTTCTTGCAGACGGCCTCGGTATAAGAGCCCTAGGGACACAAGAACGGCTCCAGCGAATATTCGTAGTAACGTTAAGAAAACAAAAAAATACATATTTGGTCCAATGATCATAATGCAGGCCGAGAAACATAATAGGTGAAACGGTATTAGCCTGGCGCCGGTTTATATGGTATGAAATTGTGTGCCGCTCTTCTGTATATCCAAGGTGTGGAAAAGTAAAACCAAACAAACGGTTGTTTGATTTACAATTATTCGAAAATCTACTAAAACATTATACTTCCACTTGCAAGTCTTAACCGTTTTTCTTTGTGAGATAAACTTCTAAATATACTCTTTCAGTTGCCCCAAATATAACAAACCGTCACATATGTTGGAAGAGTGCTCGCTAAATGTATGCAGGAGGTCAGATGTCGAAAGAAAGTATGAGACGGACGGCGTACCTTCGTGAGAGGACACGAAAGGAACATATACAAAGCGCAATTTTTCGGTAGACGTTATTACAACAACTTTTTGAAAACACCGATAATATCATATTTTCTAGCCTCTTAGCTTATGTCTAGTTATTCGCTACAGGCCTACACGGATGCGCGACAGGCGCAATTTTGTTAATAAAACAATATAAACTATGTACAGCGTTCCGTTGCGGAATCTCTTCTCAGAAAGGGGCTTGCGTAGAGTGATTGTCATGTGGGCGCTTCATCTGACAGACATAAAGTGGCTGTCAGATTGTACATTCACAAGGTGCCTCGTAATATGAAGAAAATCGCAGATCGTTCCGATGTTGTGTTCTCTGCAGCTCAGAAGCTTATAAAGCTGTGTAATCAAAATACATGTCTCAATGCACCGCACATTGCTTAAGAAAATGAGCAAAGTAACCAGTTCGGCTTATTGGTTGAACATAGTAGAAGGCTACATCACTTGAACTGAGAGAAGCAAAGGAGAAACACGAAGTACGCGACTTGACTCATTGCTGCGTTTTTGTACTTTGTGTGCATCCTTTGACTCGGTCGGTTCCCGCACTGTAGCCTTCGTGTGTGTAAGAAAATGCACCAAAATCTATTCATCTGTGCGAGTAACGCGGTGTATATCGTCCCTCTTCTTCTTCCTAAGCATGTGTATTGCACATGTGCAATTTGAAAGCTGTCGGTTGTAAAGATGGGCCGCGGAAAACAAAGGTTTATATTGGAAGTTAACGCTCGTGTGCCCCCTCTTTTATCTTGTTCGTGTGTATATCTGCGCTTGAATTAACCACCATACTGTACAAGCCGAAAGAGCCACATTACGTAGTGTGTTTGGCTGCAAAAACGGCGAAGCGCATCGTCAACGCTACGCAGCCTCGGCGACGGCACCAGCGCAGCATTTTGCTTTCATGTTCTGGCATTATGGAGTAAAAATGTAGGAGGGAGCCTTACATTATCCTAACTAATTGTTTTTTTTCTTCAATGGCTGGCATGAGCGTTCTGCGCACGCCAGTTGTGAGCACACTGGCGTTCCTCCTCTACTGCTGTCTGTATGCAATAATATGAGCCGACGGGGCAGTAAACAATATGTTAACGTTATCTATTCCACTGGGCGTCGAATAACGCCAACGTGTCGGCCTTTTCTCATGCACCACCCAGTTGCGATGCCTGCAGCGCCACCGGTGATGCTCCTAACCACCACCTACCAAGGTATTCCAGTGGCTGTGGCGTAGTGCTGCCGAGCTCAAGGTTGCGGACTCTATCTCCTGTCCTTTGTGACATTTCCATGGTGTATCATGCCTTAATGTTTGAGCAACATTCATTGAGTGCAAGTTAATGAACCCCACGTTTTCCTTGTTATTACAGAGTTGCTCCCCCTCCCCACACACACAATATGGCGTGAACCTTAATCAGGTCGTGGTTTTGGCAATCTAATCCCTTTTTTTTCTGACGAAGCCTGCATGGTGAGACGCCTGGTAGCTACCAGGTCGCTGTTCCTTCTACCCAGCAGAAATAATCTTGCCTGCTTCGTTGTGCCAAGGTGTGGCACCCGCCTGTCTTTAAAGTATCACGGGACCATCAAGGGCAACGCTAAATGTTTTTAATCGCTCTATCACATGCCATATCGCGAGCACACCCTCCGAACATGCAAACTGAGCGCACCACTAATAGCTCATATAGGGCAGCAGCGTCATAGTTGTGTTTCTCGCTCACCTGCGCTCACGTGGACGTCCGTGCTGGCCACGGTGCCGATTTCGTTGGATGCTATGCAATGATAAGAGGCCGCGTGCACGTCCTGTCGGTAAGCTTCCGCGGCAAAAGGCGGGAACACAAGGGCACCATCCTCGGCGACGACGCGGACGCCCGGAACGAGGACGACGGGAACGGCGTCCGCCGTGGCCCACATGACCTGCGGCGGCGGCTCTCCGTGGGCTTCGCAGCGTATCTCTCCGCCGCTGGCGTTTGAAAATTCTAGCCGATGGGGTGGTTCTAGAGTGAACCTGGGACCGCGAAGGGACGGTGTGGGGCCCGTGTCTACCATGGACGGTGGTTTCGCGTAAGCGCAAGGCGATGTGGCCAGGCAGGCTGCAAAATACACAAGGAGGAAGGCACTGTTTACACACCAGTAGAGAAGCACAAGAGGCGCTATGAACTGTTACATCTGGCTGTTACAATTTATTTGTTTGCTTAATACTCTCAGTCCCCTTCTGGGCTCATCACAGGGAGGGCCAATAAAAAAATGAAAATAAAAATTATGCATATCCCACGCACAGTGGGAATCGATGTAAGCGGAGCTTTCCGTGCTGGATACTTTGATTGAAAGTCATAAGCGGTGATGTTAACGGCTAAAGCTTAATTTCTTCAACGTTTAGTCTAGCATGAGAGTGATGAGTTGATGTTAAGCGTTACCTTGCGGGCACCACTGCTATTTGTCTGCGAAGTACTTAAAACACACAGGGGTAGATGTTTGCTTGAGGCGTTGTTGTGCGCCATATTTCATAACCTCCGAGAGAGTTGAGCATAGTTATTTCCTCACATGGCACATTGCATTGTGGAAGAAGTATTAACCTTGAATTGGATTATGGGCCTGTACGTGCCAAAACTGCAATCGAATTATTAGTCATGCCGTAGTGGCGGACTCCGGATTAATTTTGACAGCGTGATGTTCTTTAAGGTGTCCCAAAATCTAAGTGCACCTTTGTCCACATCGCCACCGTCAAAATGCGGCTACCGCGGTTGGGGTCAAATCCACGGCCTCTAGCGATGTCATAGCCGCAAAGCTACCGCGGCTGGCACAGAAGTGTTGATTTGGTGGTCGACCGCTTTCATAGTGTCGTCTGGATCCTGCGGTTCGCTTTAATTAATACGGCTTTCCTTCTGCATGCCCTGCATATTTTGTCCGTATGATATATATGCTTGAGTAGCAGCTTGGGCTGGTTGGTTTTCCATCCTGCTGTTAACAGCGCAAGAGTCAGTGCTTGTGGTGTCTTCTTGTCTCGTCTCTTGTCTGCATTTTGCGCTGTTAGCAGCAGGACATATATGCTTGGTGTTTATTTTTCAGAAATAGCAGCAACAACGTGCTATACCGCACTTTGAACTTAAGCTTGTACAGTTTCCCCAAAACCGCTGTCGTATAGTAGTAGGGTTTGCGTGACTTCTTATGTCGCCTACCTCCCCCCCCCCCTTCCTTGTATGGGAACTGCTTCTTTTCCTTCCTCCTTATTAGAGTCCTATCTCCATCCCCTCTGGACTCGCGCGTTAGAGAAAGGGAAGCGCTGCAGTTTATGCAATGCTTCTGAGGGGAGCCGCGGATAATTAGAGCTGTGAAGAGGCCAATATGTCGACGACCAGAGAGCTCCAGGGAGCATTGTGCACATTCGGCGCGGTGGTGTGAAAACGAGTTTCCAGCGTCACATCTCCTCTCTGACTCGCTCCTGTCGTTCTAAACGCACTCTGAACCCCCTTCTCCCTGACGCCATGTGCCTGACATGTGCAGCAGCAGCAGCAACAGAAGCAGTAAAAATGTCGAAGGAAGAGGCAAAGAATGCTTCGCTTTAAAAATACCGCTATACAGAGCACTCACTATATATCTATACCTAGATACTATATACTATATACTATACTATATATACTACATACCATATATACTACTATATATATATATATATACTCTATATATACACTATATATACTATAATATCTATACAGAGCACTCAATATATAAAAAAATATTAAACATAATTGTCGTCGATTTTTGATTACAGGAAGTTCAAAAGCACAGACATCATCTAAAGCATCAATAGATCTGGCCTGGTGATTGCATATTTCGATTGCGTATAAGCAAAATGAGAATCCAATTTTTACAATAAAAGTATTATGCGGCTCAAGAACGTCATCATTATTTATTCGCGCATTCCGTTTTCTTTCGGCGTGTCGATATTTGTTTTTGTTCGCTTTAATTTTACCCCAAATTACATAAAACAAGGTTTTCATTCGAATTTTCTTTATATTATTCGATATTATTGTCTGCATATTTGCAATACGCCTATGCTACAAAACTACAAACATTTGTGTTACGGAGTCTGTCGGGTAATGATGCTACATATGAAAAAACTTAAGTAATCGCTGAAATCTTTCTAACGTCCGCTTAAACAACTTTTGGCTAAGACTCCACAGCACCAAGCTATATTATAATGCCGGTATGACCAAAGTTGTGCATGCAATAGGCCTGATATCCCTTGTTGCATGCTCGAATTTCTTAATGAAGAACAACAATATTTGATGGGGAAGCTTAAATACGTTATTTCTATGTCCAGGAGGCGTTCTGTGTTTTTGTGACTACTAGGTACTTAAATTTACATGTGTTCATCAAGAAGTGGTTGTCTGTGCAATACGGGAAAGAATTTTTTGTATTTCTTTAGTGATGTGAGTACAGGTTGACATTGTATAACTAAGTTCGATGTTTCATTTCCCAGAAGGCATGCCTAAGTACTGTAAACATTGATTAACGTTAGGCCCGTCCACGGCGGCAGCAACATTAGCACAAGTTATGCAATCATTAATTGTACGTTCTGTTCTGTAATTCTAGAAATATCAACAATATATAAAAAGAAATAACAACGGACCTAGTATGGAGCCTCGAAGAACCAGATAATTTCCAATCTATATTACATACAGTCATTAATTTTAAGTGCCCGTTAGCGATCGGTCAGGACCGCATTGATCCAACCTTAGCTTACATTAGCTTACATTAATTCCTGATGTCTTTAATTTCAAAAGTAATTTCTTGTGTGACATTTCACCATATGTTTTTGCATAATCTCTACTTATTACATCAATCTTTAGCCTTTCGCCGGTTGCTCTCGCAACACTGTGGAGATTTTCTATGAGGTTTGATGCAGGAGACAGAAGGTTTCTGAATTCATAAATAGCGTTATTTTGTTCACTGTTGTGAAAAATGTGTTTTGAAATTATTTGTGCGAAAACTGTGCAAGCTACTGATGTGAGTGACACCGAATGATAATTCTTAGCGAAGGGTCTAGTGCCTCCTTGATATACCGGTTTAGTTATTGCATTGAGTCGATGTTCGGGCAATTAATGCATCTGCAAAGGTTTCTTAAAACACGGGTAAAGTATTGGGACTCCACACGACATATGTACTGAGAAAAACAGTTTGCATATCATCGGGACAACTATTTTTCTTGGAGTATATATATGTGTGTGCTGAAATACCCCTCGTTGCATGATTACTAGGTATCTCACTTATTCTCATAATTAATATTTTAATTTATCATCGATTGCTTGTTTCCGTTTTTTTATCCTAACGTGAAAACAGAGTGAAAGAAACAGTTCAGATGGTCCACTGTATACGTTTCTTTTTCTTCTACGAACACTGCTTCTACTCTAAATTTCCTGAATTGTTTGTAGGCTGTAACTTAAGTATTGACAAAATTTTCATGGAGAAGCTTCACGAAATGTGGTGAGCTTTCAGGAAAATAATAGTTATTTTGTAATGAGCTTGGGCATGCCACAGTTCTATCCAAAATTCAGATAATTACCTGTATTGACGTTTCTTTCATGGAGTCTTTGCTTATGCATTATACTACCATTTATCCAAGCACTACGGCGTTTCGGTTTTGTAGTGGGTGTTAGAATATAACTATCCAATCAGTGCTTTAGAATTCTTTTATAATTTTCCGAAAACTGTTATACTGATCTGTCAACAGAGCTTAGCTTCAAAGGATAAAACTGTGACTACAAAAGAAAAGGAATTCAAGTATCATAGGCTCGCCAATAGCCCTTAATTTTTTACAGAAACTTGCGTCCATATGGGACTACATGATCACACAGCCACAGCTAGCGCCGCCACAGAGATCGTCACGTGTTCGGATATACATTCTTCTACTCTTATGACGTATTCTTGTATTTTTCTTTCATAGAAACACCAGGTCTAGCTATGACCCTGCCGGGAGTGTTATTCTCGTATATTGCGAGACAGTCCAGTTAAGGTTGTCAGTGAAGATGATTACTATAATTTTGAGAACTAATGGATTGGACACTGACTATGAAAATGGTCGTCAAGTTATATGCAGCGAGATAAGATCGCATGTCGTGGCCAGCCTCGTGTCTCTATTGATCTCTATTGACGTGAGCACAACAGAACATCTCCATACTATTTCAACATCACAATCAGCCATCGAGGCATCATAGAATTTTAAATTACGGCACAGACATCACCGCCACCCGAGTGCCTTTTCGGAGTAGAAATCATGCAACCTTGACGTATGATGCATTCACTCGACAACTTGCGATGTAGCCACGTTACAGTTATTGTAACAATACGATGACTAGATAACTGGATTTTTGCACCTTGTCTCTGTTACGATTTCTTGTGTGTGAAAAAGAAATGCGTGTTGGAAAAGTAGTCGCATCCCCGTATTGTGGAAGGACAGGTATGCTTAATATAACATCCAAGTGAAAATGAAAAATCTTCGTGACCCGTCTTACGGTTGTCCTCATTTTATCATGACCAGCTCACTCATGCACTCCAGCGGCGTTATCGCGCTTTCCCCGTAGGCTGGTGCATCGTTCTTGTACACGGGCAGCATTTCAGATAGTATATTTATTTAAAGATCAATGCCAGCAATAGGTTCCCCTGACTAGTCATAAGAAACTTTCTGTAGGCGCTGTCGCATGCTTTCTACCTCAACGTATCGTAGTAGAAATGCGGATGCAGCATCCCTGAATACCCAAGCTGAACTCATCTCATGGTTAAAAAGAGGCGAAAAAACGCAAAATGTGTTGCCCTTCTTCACTACAACAGAAAGAATCAGTTCGGAATTGAATATGAGCCTGATTTTTATTTTGTTATGAGAACGAGACACACCATTTGAATGACCGCACCTGGGACATAAATAGGCTGAATTTGCTCACCAAAAACAAAGTAGTGCAACATCTTCGCGCAGTATTAGATTCACCAGACCTGGGCGGGAATCGAATAAAATTTTCATAGGATTTGGCGATGATTATATTTATGGACTTCTATGAACTGTTCTAATTTTGGCTATTTTTGCAATGCTGGCATTTTTGTGACTTCACAATGAAATAAGCAGGCGGAGTAGTTGCATACTGTTCTTTAGATTGCGAAAAAACTTTTGCAAGATTTTACAAAAATATTGTTCTGCTTCATCGCCTTAACTAACATAGCCCAGAAAAAGAAAACTGATTTCGGGGTCAGCCAGAGACACTTGCTCAAGAACAGGTCTGGGAATTTTTCAGAAGCATATATCTTCACATAAAGTTAACAGTTTTTGTGGGTGTGTGTGAGTGTGTCTGTGTGTGTGTGTATTTGTCCCCCCTTAAGAAAGCCGAACGCCAGGCCGGGGTGTGCACTTGTGCCCAATTGATAACCAGAGAGTGGCCGGCGGCGGTGGGAACTGAACCCTTAGCCCCCCGCAGCCAAAGCGGCTGCTCTACAAATTTAGGCAGTGCGCAAGGTGTTCACTTTAGAGTTAGAGGCCTTCGAATTTGTAAAAAGTGAACGTTGTGAAAGCCACCTCTTCCACCTTTAGGGTAATAGGAATATCTTTCAAGAAACTAGTGCCATGTATCGCAACGCGGAGGTTGATTCCTTTCTACAGAGACATTTTTCCCATCTCATATAAAAATTTCTCTTCAAACTCAAAGCAGTCAAGACGCCACTTTGTCTGTCCTTATCTGAACGCACCCTCCACATATCATATGAAATACCTGTATATGTAAAAAATGTATTCGATATTTTAAATCTCCCAACCACGGAGAGGTAACATCCATGCCTGTTTGACACATTTACGCGGATAGCAGTTACCGCGTACGTCCAGTGAAAACCCCTATTGCAGAAGCTATCGACAGGCGCAGCAAGATATTGCAGCAGAGTTAGAGCGCACAATCCTAGACAAAATTTGCTACGTTGATACAGACTTGCAATGGCTCCTGCAGTTTCATAGAAACTCGAAGTTGTATATATTCTCTCGTTAATACTTGTTTTATCGATAAAAAGGGAGCCACTGTCATCCACAGAATCTAGAATTTGATATTCCTAAGCAGCGTACCTTTAATGCCTAATGCTAGTGTGGCGAAGCAAGCTTTTTCAGGTATGTTTCATGTTTTAATTTTTTCAGAGCATTTTAATGTATGTAACAAATAGTAAACGTCAGAGCGGTCAGCGCTGAGGGTCTGATATCATTGCTATAATTACTAAAACTGCATCAGTGCGGTACACAATTAACTTCGTGGTGCACTGTTTAGAACAAAGCGGTATATACTATTGTACAGTACATTATCTAACTGAAGATTTCATGGCGTATACTTCTGTCATGTCAGCGTCAGCCTTCTCGTTGCTATAGTCATCGGGTATTGATCGTCGTTATGATTTCCTCACTAGGGCCGATACGCACAACGGGAGATTGGCCAAGAAGCGAGTGGTACATTTAAACGAAATAAGAAGAAACTAATAAATACAAAGCAGTATAACAACTGATAATTGCGTAGCACGAGTGGACAAGAGCGCATACGTACTGACCAGGGTCCTTTACGCCAACGACAGATGAATTAACTGGGCAAATCTATTGCATTCCATTAACCGCATTAGAGAAACTTCGCTTCACAATGATTCCAAAGCGTGCGTTTAGTTTGCGTAATTCGTGCATTTTCGTCCGAGTTGAAAAAAAAAACAATCAGTTTCAACCGAATCCGTTCCAGGATGGCTGTCGACGTTAATGCAATTAATATTGAAGCTAACCAGCGAGACGTCCTATTTCCACCATCGAAACGCACTCTGTATGAGATGTGTATACAGTCAGGTTCGTCGCTCGCCCTTCCCGCCGAATACGTGGTGCCCTCTTGTGGCAGCCTCGACAAGTTCAGGGGCAGCGCCTGCGAAATATGTATCAGGCACGACTGTCTCAATCTGTAGTATACCTTGAGACAATCCTGTCTGAAAAACATAGATTGCACCCAGCCATACAGAAAAATAAAAGCATTTTTTGATCAACTGACGAGTGGCCCATACTAAAGCCACATAAGCATTCACCCAACTTAGGCAGCCAATTGGTGTTCAGACCTGATCACTCAGAACCGCCGCAATGCAGTACTTATTAGACCGAAGCCTACCCAGCTACCCAAGTGGGCGGAAAAGGCGTTATTTAACCAGCCAGTAAGAAAGATGAAAACAAACGGTGTACTCTAGGCGCGTTATGTTTACAATAAATGCTAATCATATTAAGACGCACATACCACTCTGCCATATTTTCCAAGTGCGCCTACGGAGTGCGTTTTGAGCGCTAGCCGAAAACTTTCTGCCACGCAAGATGCGCTGGGGCATGCTTCAACTAGCGCATTCCTCGCGCACGTATGTCTTCGCGCCGTTGCCGACCACCTCTGCTCGCCGCACTTAGACGACGGTATAGTCCTAATGGCCCGCCGTGTTCACAGCTCTTGCTCTGTATAGCAGGAGAGGTGTCATAATTTGATGGTAAGCGCTTGTAACAATGTAGCCCAGACACAGGGCCACTAATGCATAGAAAGTATGTAGCAGTTGTATTAGTTTTTTTTTCACTACTTCTCCTAGTCATAATGGGCGCGCAATATTTTAGACCATGTTGCTTTGTTGCTTAACGCCCCTCGGCGGAATAAACGCGCCCAGTTATTTCCTACGGCAGCATGGCGCACTTTCTAGTTTTTTTCGTTTTTTTTTCTGTGCGCTGTCCAGCTTAGGCGATGCTTTCCACATTTGCTTATTTTACTCCTTTTGTCTCTTCTGATCCGGATTTATTATGCACTTTCGGAACCTTAGTAACTAAGCATGATTGGCTCGTGCACTGAACCAGCGTTCTGCAGTAGGTTAGGTTTCCGCACACACATTAACTAAAGAAAGTTGGGCAGAACACATTTACAATGACTAAAATATGCGAAATGAGTAAAGACGCATGTATGAGGCGCATCGTGTAACCGAGCTCCTCTCTCGTGCTTCCTGCTGGACAAGCTTCGCAGCAGACAGATTGATAATCTTTAATAAAAGAATAATCAGAAAAACCCCCAATGGTTGGGCCCACTGGCCCAGAGCTCCGCTGGCTCTTGCCATCTTCTCAGTGCTCTGTATCAGCTTGAGCTGGTCGTCGAAGGCCGAGCTGGACAGCAGTGAGTCCTACTACTCCCTCGTGGTGTTCGTGTCTGGGTGTTTTGTTTTGTGTAGTGTGGTGTTCATGTCGGGGTGCTTTATTTTGTGTAGTGTGCACCCACGTAATGTGGTATAGGGTTGGTGTGGCCCCACAGCGCGGGCATTCGTCCCTGTAGGCTATGGGGTGTATGCGATGCAATATGTGTAGGTTCGCATAGGTGCCTGCATCGAGCCTACGCCAGGCAGTGACGTCCTCTGTCTTTAGATATCGATGGGGGGTGGATATCGCAAGTGATGTCCTCTGTGGTAGTTCACGATGGATGAATACTCGAGGTCGACAGGGTCCAGGTCTTCCGCAGCCGGTGTGATGAGTGCTCGGTTATGTACGAATCCTCAGGCTGCTCTGCCAGCCTGCAGGTTGCCCGTGATGCCAGTGTGGCCCGGTATCCAGATGATGGTTTGGGTGCCGAATTCCTCAGGGACCACCTTGAGTATTTGGGCTAGGACTTGTGCAGCATGCCTTCCAATTCTTTCCTGTATGAAGTTGTGGCAGGCCTGCTGAGAATCCGTGAGGATCGTCAGTGGTTGGTCTGCGTGTAGGCCGTTGCGGATGGCTAACGCGATGGCCAGCCCTTCTGCTTCCAGATTCGCACCTACCAATTCCGTGGTGACGTGGGCGCATACCCAATAACACGTGCCCAGTAAGAACAGCAAATAGCCAGTGGAACATACCCAGTGAAACATACCCACGCGATCGGCCCACATTATTATATTGCGCCATCTTCGGTATACACCTGTACCTCTGGTTAGCTTAGACAACCACGGGTAAGGAACTGGTGTCACAGTGCCGAGATCGCCGTTCGCATTAAAACTAACACCAGCAGGATGTCTTCTGTAGAGGCAGCAGTCAGATTTATGTTCTACAAAGGCTGGCCTTACCCGTGGATATTGCCGTAGGAAGGAGCCGAGAGAGTACGAATGAGCAAGCAGAAAAACGCCCGCTAATATTAAGCTGCAATTTCTCAAACAGCTCAAGAAGGTGCGGTGCACGGTGCCGCACGAGTTCTTGTGGAGCAGTTGCAGCATGACAGCTGAACGTCTTGTAAATTGAGGAGCACAGTGCAGCCGCTAACAGGCTAAGTCCTTTGCTTAGGGTGATTCAACCTTTTCAATCATTGCGCACGCAGCTAAAGGGAGGTTACTTTTCTGTCCCGGTTGTGTCCCGGTTTAGGAAAATGGAGACAAAGATATTTGAATTTTTTTAAAGAAAGAATCTATTTCCATCCGTCGCTCTTATTGAGCGATTAACCACTTGTGACATATGAAGATACTTTTAACTATTTAAAAGCCACAGGAGGCCCATAGGAACTGTCGCACTTTTCAGGCTCTTATCCCAATCAAGACGCACATTACCGTTGAGACAATGCGTATGCATCTCAGGCATTATGCTAGGACCCCTTCCCACCACTTGGCGAGCCTCACAGCTGCAAGGCCCTGCTCGACATTTAGCGGCATTGTCAGTGCACATAGTGCGTCGTTTACTTCAGGGTACGCACCTGCGGCCAAGCCAGCGTTTCCTCCGTGGTGTTTGAGCCGTCCACAAGTGCATCTAATGATTCCAGGACTACAGAAGAAGACAGATCTACCGGCCCCTGCTCTAAAACAGCTGAGCTTACTTCTTTTGCATGAAAAGTACAGAAACCACGTCCACATCTATACCGATGGATCAACTACGTCATGCAGTTCCGGTGGTGCCGTGGTGGTACCAACGCGAGGAATGACACTGCGCTTCAAGACATCGCATGTCACGACCTCAACGGCAGCAGAACTAACGGCCCTGCGTCGAGCACTGGAATTCATTGAATCTGAAAGAGCTAGAAAATGGGCTGTGTTCTGTGATTCCAAACCGGCATTACAGTGCACGCATTCAGTTCTTCGACACGGATGCCATGACCAACTGACATACGAAATCGCGAAACTTTACCATGATGTCCGACAAAAAGGTCATGAGGTCATTTTTCAATGGGTACCTGGCCATTGTGGAATCAGTGGCAATGATTCCGCCGATAACGCTGCTCGTACAGCACATCATGAAGAGCAGAGCGTTCCGATTCCGCTTTCGAGGACAGACGCCGCTAGGCAGCTTCGACACTTGGCACGCAGTCTCACACTGACCGAGTGGAACTCGCCAAACTTACGACTTACACGACTGCATCGACTGAACCCCTCCCTGCAACTCCGGCCTCCACTCGAACTTCCTCGACGTGAAGCTACGCTTCTCTGTCGCCTTTGGTTAGGAGTTGCGTTCACAAAGGCATACTCTACATTGATTGGAGTGACTGACAGTGGAGCATGCGAGGTCTGTGGCACGGAAGAAATCATCGACCACCTGCTGTGCCACTGTCCACGATACACCCCTGAGAGACAAGAACTTGCCAAACCTTTTCAAAAACTGGACAATCGGTCGCTTTCTGTGCAGGTGCTGCTGGAACACCGCCCCCATCGCCCGTCGGCCCAAAAAGCGGTGAAGGCACTTTTCTGCTTCTTAAGGACGACGGGCTTGTGCGACCATTTGTGACTCTAATTGCAATTTCTGTAAGGCCACACACGTCAGCGAACTCACTGCAATTTCCTTCTTTCCTTCCCTCCGCTCTCTCCCTGTTATCTTTGTTTTCCCCCTTTCCCGTTCCCCCGGTGTAGGGTAGCCAACCGGACGTGATTCTGGTTAACCTCCCTACCTTCTTCTTATCTCTTTCCCTCCCTCCCTCCCTCCCTCCCTCCCTCCCTCCCTCCCTCCCTCCCTCCCTCCCTCCCTCCCTCAGGCTCTTATAGTTTTACTTGGCCATTTACACCATTTTACCACATTTGAACAAATAAGCTACTTCAAAAAACATGTGCTTGGCGCATTATGGCCTGCACGGCTGCTGCGCCATTAAAATTCCAAATAATCATCATCAGTTTTTCTTTTTCAGGTTATCGCAGTTATCACTATTGTGTTAGCACTACGTTTGTGAGAGCGAAATGGTGGCGGTGGACGCTGTTTTGTGCGTGTGTGTGTGTGTGTGTGTGTGTGTGTGTGTGTGAGAAAACGCGTTACAAAAGAAAATCATACACTCGAAAGCAATTTAGCGCATTAGAAGTCCTTACTCACGTGCCCTGAAAACTAATCAGGCATCGAAGACTTCACATTCTTGAGCCAGTTGGAGTAACTATTGTAACTGAAGCGGGGTACGTTTACGTCCGTGCACCAAAAATTACCTAGAGCTTTCCCATGCCATCTGCCACCAATAGCTTGTACGGCACCTACACTTCTAAAACATACAGCGCAGGATAACCATGAAATTGACCAGTTCTGCACTTTTGAACATGGCGTGCAGCCAAACCTAAGAGACTAGAGTTTTGCTTCTCTAGTCTCGTTCATGGTCCGCATATTCAAAAATATGGGAGTGAATTTTACTCACATAAATGACATTCGATCGCTCGAAGGTTGTCAACGAGTAGACGGTGCCGCTCTGCTTGGGAGCATCGATTGCACAAGGCAACATCGCTTAACAGCGGCAACGATCGAGACCGGGCTACTTGGTGTTCCATGTTACCATGAATTACAGCGCAAGCCGGCACAGAGAAAAGAAAGGACAATCACTAGCTTGTCTTCAAGCAGTGGTCTTCATTTTTCTCATTTTACTTTCACTATTTTTCAGCAAAATATGCAGCATTTCACCACTGGAATGAAAGGTCGGCTTATGGAGGGGATATTACACCGAGTTTCCTCCTACGTGCTTCATTCCCCGATATGTAGGGAAAAGCTGGGAGCACCCAATTATTGTCGTAGAACTAAATTAGCCGAAATCTCAGATCGCACGCGATGATCAGTCACTTGAGAACTTGCAGACGTGAGAACTTGCAGCTGCGTTCGAGCTCCTACATTGTCGAAGAATAACCGTATCTCAGAAAACATCGGAACGTGACGGCGCATTCTTCTTGCATTTTGATTATACCGGGTATCAGTTTGCGCCGACGACGCCAATAGGGTGCATTGAGCTCGAGTCCAAGAAAATGTCTTGGTTCGACCGTTCGCTGAACGAACGAACGCGTCGGGGTTCGCATGACCTTATTACATTCTTTTTTTCTGTTGCCCTCGTTTCCATATACGGGTGCTTTTTTTATCACTTTCACTCTCGAAAACCGAGAGAAAGATTAATAATTTAGGGAGGGCCAGAGAAGCGTAGCGGCGCCGCCTGGCCCGAAAGCAATCAATGACAGGCGGTTCGCCAGCGAGCGTCCCTGTATAGGTTGAGCGGCGGTGGCAGCGCTGTCACGTTCAGCCTTCGCCGACGGCTCGGTGTTGTACTGGCTTTAAAAGGGGTGAGCCAGAAACCACGACGACTGCGTGCGTACGCGCGCTGCGGTTGGTTTCCGCTATTCGGCGGATGCGATGAGCGCTATCGTCGGACTCATTTCCCGAGGCACCGCATGAGTTTACGTCACGTAGGTGCGCGACACGGCATCGTTCGTTTGCGCGACCACGAGACGCAGTGAAAGGTGCGAGCGTAACGCCATGCACTGCTAGAACACATCGTGAAATCCTTAATTAACGTAAACATCAGGGTCGACAAGAAAGACGCGCAGTCCAAACATTTCCGTCTGAGCAGCAATCGACGCGTTGCGTCCAATTAGCGCTTCGCCAAGCTTGTCGTTCAACTCGTAGGAGAGACTCGCATATCTCGTCAATAGTAAAGCTTTGAAAATGTGTGTGCAATATTCTTCACAGTGGTTCAGCGAGCACAGCTGAGACAAGATTTTCTGAAACGATAATGACATTTATCGCAGTAGTGCGTGTGTACTCCGTCACTTACTGTAATAAATCGTCACCGCGAGACGTTATTCACAGTTATAGAGAATCTAAACCACGTCATGTTGAATACTCGCCTCACGCAGGCCTCGGGACTCTTGTTCTTTTCCTAATTATTCTCGGTAATCGCAAAGCAACTTTCACAAATCTACTAGCCTTGATGTGTGAAGTGCCTAGATCACGTCTTACTAGCCAGTTGCCTGCTTGCATTATGTGCTACGTGACATGTGTGGTTAATTATATGGACAGCATCCACCGCCATATCCATGAGTAGGGCTCACTAAACTCAAAGGACGACGTTATGAATAGTGAACGTGGAAACGTGCCTTACAAACGTTACATAGGCAAAGAAATAGGTAGAACAAACAAACGGCTAGTTCTAACTGCGTTTTTGAAATGTTAGCAGATAATGTGCTAGAATGAAAATCAAGATATTATGCAGACGCAACCGATAATTTGGTGGTTAGAGTCACCAGCATGCGTGTGCAAAGCAGTAGAGCTCTACCAAGTTGCCCAAGTTCTCAGGGATTTACGAATACATTTGCATTGGAGGAATTCCATGAAGACTGCAAGTGTAAACAGGGAACGGGCTCAAGATGAGTCGTCATAGCACTGAGTGCTTCGTGCGAAAGACGTGGTGTCTACCCGCATCCACTGAAGGCTTCCATTCGTCCTCAATTATGTTTGATGAGTTAGAATATGTAGTTTATATGAACTTATTAAGCCTCATCTACAATAAGTCGAACAGTTCAATGAGATGAATTTCCCGTGTCTTGGCCTGGCTTCTTTTTTTTTTTTTGCTTATAATGCGGCCGCTACTTTTCATAGGGGGGGTTTATGAGCTGTTCTTGGTAACACTTGCAAACCAAAACAACGTTTTTGAGTTAGGCTGCACTGATTAGCTAAGCAAAAGGTATCACGTTCTGATAGTAAAATGCTAAGAATAAAAAAAATTTAACCAGTCAAACAACTGGGAGCACAGCAGTGTATGAGGAGCCAAACTTTACCACTTTTATTGCTTAAGTGTCGTAATATGTATCATTATGCTCGGCCTGCCATGAATACCCCCGAGTTTTTAGCATCCCTTACTCTTTCCCGAGGTTCTGAGATAAAATAGGCAGCCAATGCGCAACGGTCTTTAAGAGTTGCTTTCAAACGCATTTTTTTTTTGCTTATCATCGTGTATCCAGCGTGAACTACTTTTCCAATACCGTAAAATAAACGAGTTTCTCTCCCACCGACGCGTCGCGTCGTTTCAACGATGAATAATAGTGGTTTTGTTCCACGAAGTGCCCGAAGAGTATCCTTCCTCGCTCTAACTTGTCAGCTTCGGTATCATAGTGGCTTTTGACACTTGTTTCTTCAAAACACTGTTGTCTTGACCAAGAGATGCCAAACTAAAGACTGCAACAAATGGCCCTTTTCGAGGAGTGGCGGCAGAAGGTTAAGGTGTATTGGGAGTCAATAATATTCTCTCTTTCTTATTTGTGCTCATAACCAGCGCACTGGACCAGCAGGAATAGAACAATCAAGCACTCACTAATTGCTATCATTAGAAGCTGAGCTATGCACTTCTTTAAACAGTTTTAACCGTCATCTTTCAGACTAACAGCTCTGAATGTATTTCATACATTTACACATTGTAACAAAGCAATCTAAACTATAGTTAGCTCTGAAATTCGAACTAATCTTTATACTGTACACAGGAGAGCATTCCTAGATTCTAATGAATGTTGCGCCAATGAAGTTCTGTCCACGCAGCTGCCTGGCTTTTACATTACAGAAGTAGCAACTAAGATGTCTCTTGCGGACAACCTGCTCACATTGCCCTAATTAACAAGCTCATGAAGCGTCACCAATCAATCATAAAAACTTGCACAGACTTGTCGACATCGCAGCCACTGACTATGTTAGCTCTTCTTCGAGAAATACTTCCAGCTGTGCCGTCCATTTCCCCACCACACATTTAAGTTTATCCATGGAACTGTGTTCAAGAGCTATGAAACTCGCTTTTGGGAGTTAGAGTATATTGTAGCCAGAAATGAAATAAATATGTACAATCCTCAAATATTAGTTCAATAACTATAATGCAGGGAGAACATCGAGCTTAGAGAACTACCATTGTGATTACTCTCGATATGCAAAGAAACGAATAAACATACATAAACTACATCTGTCTGTGAATATTATATTTAGTCAAGGAGTAATGTTTGTCGTATAGCATAACACAAGGAGGGCGGAAAAAAAACTACGAAGTTCATGGTACTTTATTTAAGCATTGTTATGTAGGACAGTTCTCTTTCCAACGCTAACTGATAAGCACGGAGCCATTTATATTCGACCCATCAACATAACACAAATCATTGAACAACCTTCTTTTGAGTGGTGTCTGCTATCGTGACGACTGCGCTAAACATAGGCGAACAAGCGCCCAGTACTGTCGGTGCAGAAACAGTCCGCTTAGCTCCAAGAAGCAAACCTCGAAGCATTTTTCATCACAAATGCTTTGAAGAGGAAAGTGACACAAGCCTATATTTTACAGTCATTTTTCTGAAAGTAAGGGTGGGTCTGTCAAGCTCTGTCGCGGTGTTTGACACAGATATAAATCGCTGGATAGCGAAAACAACAGTTATCTTTCACCTCCGCAATAGAATTCCCCGTCACTTATTCGCCATGCCTTATACAGAATACATATCACACTAAGGAAGGAAGGACAGGTCGAGACACCGCGACCTCTCCTTTATTATTACTGTGCTATGTATTGCGTACAACGATGAATTACCAACATGCCTAGGCCTATTCCCTTCTCACTCAGCCTGCTTATCAGTTTTTTTCAGGTATCGCACTCAAACTTTAACTGCTTTTATTTTCTTCCTTTCATTGTTGTCATCATCATCCTTTCTATTTCAGCACTTTTCTTTGAGAATCACTCGAGGCGAGGGGTGCAAGGCACTCGGTTGCGACTGTTTCCGCATGGAAGCGTGTGAGTTTAAAACTGCGGAAGTTTTTCCTTAGAAAGAGGATTTCGCGACTGAGCAAACTTCCATCGGCTTATGCGTAAAATCTAGACGCGAAGAACTTCCGCCGTCATTTACATAAGTTCCCAACTGTCAAGCTCCACGTGACAATCCGCGGGAATTGTTGCCTTCATGCCTGCTTTCATCCGCGGCCATGAACGGTGTCGTATTCTTTCTTTCCGTGACTTCAATTTTCATTTTGAGCACAGAGAGAGAGAGAGCCTGTTATGTACTAATTTGTCAAGCTCCTGTAGACACCGTTTTTCAGCTCAGTTGGCTCTCACCGCTTCCCGTTTTTGCCTCGCTTGACTCGACCCGACGCTGACATTCACGCTCAGCAGGCCTGGCGTTTCACCCGATCGATCTCGTCCGGAGTTCAGATAAAAGCGGAAGCTGACGGTATGAGTGAAACCAATTTTTGCTTACTGATCGCTTGGTTCGTTTGTCACATAGGCTTTAGAGTGTGTTTGTGTTTTTCTGGGCCCCAACCCTGGATAGCCCTGTTCACCCGTATAACTGCGCGTTTAAAGTGGCAACAGGAACTCTTGCACTCTGTGCGCCTGAAAATTTGACGCCGATAGTAGCGTCTACGAGCGATGTCGAGTTTTCGGAAAAAGGACTGCACATTTCGCTGCCACTGTTATCCTGCGCCATTTAAGATGGTTGCCACGTGCTCCAATGTGGTCGTGATTGAGCGGGCAATGCGTAATTCGGGTGCTAAGCGTCGAGTAGCAAACATTTATCAGAAAAGAAATCGTAGCACTCTGCACAGCCGTCATCGTTCGGCGTTTTTAGCCAGTGAAATGAAGACGGCCTTTTATTCCAGCATCTGACTAATTGTTAATTAGCCACTAGAATTCAGACAAACGTTGCCAAGGATAGCAATGCAATGTGTGGGGGCGCCATAAAGCACCACGTTAACTTTAGGAGCTCGCCTTTCTCCACACTTCAAGAGCCGCTTTCGATAGCAATTGATAACGGCGTTAGCGCCCGCGTTTTATAGCAGGTGCTGAAAAAAAGGTACTTATTCTAAGGAACCAAGTAAAACAGATTTACTCTTTCTTTCACCGCCACACGTAAAAAACATTGATTACAAATTTCCTTTTTGTTTGTTGACATCGAATTGTCTGTTTTTATTTATTAACGGTATTTATTTCTCTGTGTTTGTTCCCTCTTCTCAAAGTCGTGCTTGAATCGCTTCTTCCATAACCACTGTCGCTGATGTCGGTGAGGATTAGTCCTTGACCGCTTTTTCGCTCATAGCTTCGCAAAGTATTTAATACGACCGTGTAGGATGCTTAAAGACACCAAAGAGTGCACCCCTACTGGGCACAAATCAACGTTGACGTTACTTTACTGTGCGTCTAGCAAAATAGATGATTATAGGTGAATGCATATTGTTACCATGCTGGCACTTGCCAACTACATCCCTCATTTCATACGCGTGATTTCCTGACGCTACATATGCTTCTTCTTGTTTTCGAGAGCACCAAATTATATCTTGTTTGGTTAGTTCATTAACAGGCTTTACCATTTCAAAAACAGTCCAACTCTGATGTACAGGTCCGCTATAACCTCGTCAAGCCAGCTGATGACAACGGTATGCAGTCGCGAAGAATGCTCACTGACAAATACGTTCCAACAACATAGATTGCGCCATAACAGGTGCAGAATGACCATGTGGTGTCCATTGACGGGCACAAAAAAGCGCGTCGCGGGCATTTATTTAGTTATTCACTTATCACTCCCCCATTTAAATGCGGACACAATAAAGATGGAAAGATCACCTTTGGAAGCAGAATGCCATGGCTACTAAGCAGTCACTGCCGACCACACCGTTTCTTTTTTTTTTCACCACGTCTTATTGTTTGCTTATTTAAAGCGTTTTAGCCAATCAGGTTCTCAATATCGGCACAGGCAAAGCTGAAACTTTGGTAATAACTTTTTCCTAAAACCTACAAGAATTAACTCATCACCACGTGCCAATTATTCACTGATTAAAAAAGAAATGATAAAAATCAAGCAACACGCACGCAACTGATAAAGTAGTCGCCTGAGGCAGCACGAAAAACCACAGGAGTGGAAAAACCACTGCTGCAGCAACAACGCGGCGCACGACGATGTTGTTCGAGATAGTGGGGGCCTTCGAGCGGAAACCATGTGTCACGCCTGAAGTGACTCCGGCCCGAGAACAGCACAACTTTTGTGCTTAGCCGAACCATCTTTATGTGTTTAGTGCGGTAGAGATTCTGGCCGCTTTAGCTGGACTTTTTTTATGTTACTGACTCTGAAAGCCACGTAGCATCAGTGAAGTTCTTTTATTAAAACAGGACACGGGCAGGTCTCTCCTGGATTGCTGAACGCAGTGCGTACGCAAATTATTTTAAGTAAACAAAAGGCTAATTGTACAGGCTCGGAGCTGTGTCCCTTGTGTACTGTCCCGAAGAAGTTGCACTTTCTTATGCGACGGTGAGCTATCAAAACATTTCCGCGATACATCTGTCTCTCAATCCATGGATGTCTGTCAATCCTGTCAATCCATGGATGTCTAAAAAGTTATTAGCAGCTTTGCGTAAACGCGATAACCTGTACAAAAAAACTAAGAACCAGCCTTTTAATACCAAATTAATTGCACGATATAAAAGGTTACGTAACTCTATAAACAACCAGTTAAAAGTGGCAAAACGATTATATCTTGAACAAAAAATCTTGCAAGCCGGCAATAACAGCAAATTGAAATGGAACATCGTCAACTCCTTTCTAAACAGAAATTCTAAACCAGAACAGCTATCAAAAATTATATACAATAACTCAGAGTATGACTCCCCTAACGAAATAGCCAACGCCTTCAGCTCCTACTTTTTTGATAATGACACACCCTCTCCTTCACAAGTCACTCAACTTAATCGTCTCCCTCACACATTTTTTCTTTTCCCCACAACGCCAGAAGAAATATATAATGTTATATGTCACCTAAAACCCACCAGTGCTGGAATAGATGAAGTTCTACCTGCTACCATTAAAATGATTGCCCACGTAATTTCTGATATCATGTCTCATATTACTAATTCGATATTCAAGACTGGTGTGTTTCCTTACGAGCATAAACGCGGTAAAGTCATTCCAGTTCTAAAAAAAGTGACAGTACATTAATACATAACTACCGCCCTATTTGTATTTTACCCTTTTTCGGCAAAGTTCTGGAGAAATTAATCGCAATTCGTCTAACCAAATATCTCACAAAATTTAACATTCTCTCTTCATGCCAATTTGGCTTTCGTAATGGATACTCCACAGATTTGGCACTCGTACATCTAACTGACCAATTAAAAAAAATAATTGACGATGGTCTATTTGCAGGCTCAGTTTTCATTGATCTAACAATAGCATTCGACTGCTTAAACCACATTATCCTTTTTTCTAAACTTGAGGCTATCGGTGTTCGTGGTCCTGCGCTCTCTATCAGTTACTTATCAGTTACTATCAGTTACTATCAGTTACTATCAGTTACTAGTTACTTATCAAATAGGGTTCAAATAGTGTCTGTATCTAACGTCTACTCCAGAGAACAAACCACTAACATTGGCGTCCCTCAAGGATCCATCTTAGGACCACTACTGTTTTTGATTTATATCAATGACCTACCTAACTGTTTGTCCTCTACTAAGTGCATTCTGTACGCTGATGATACTACCATATTTTCCTCTGATAAACACGTCACTTCTTATTAACAAGCTAAATACTGATATACAAAATGTTTTAAGTTTGTATTTTAAGACTAAACATGTATTTTCCTCACATCAACAACATTCGGCATTCTCCCCTTCTTTAACTTTCAGCTCACACTCCACCTCTCCCAGTCCATGCTCATCTTTTCTTGGGATTTCTCTTGACTGCAGCTTGAAATATAAAGATCACATTTCTCACATCAAAAAGAAAATAGCATACGGTATTCGCGTTCTAATTAAAACTCGTCCCTACTTTACACATAATACATTAATCTCGCTATACTACTCATTCATTCACTCTCATATTAACTACGGCATACTGTGCTGGGGTAACACTTATAACACTCACTTGGCATCCCTCCAGGTAATCCAGAACCAATCCATAAGAATAATTACAAGCAGTTCACGCTTTACTAATGGAAAATCCGTACTACATGAAAACAACATCCTAACCATTTCAGAACTGACCAAATATAATCTAGGAATTTTATTCTACAAATATATGACTAAGGAACTACCATCAATCTGCTTCTCACCTTGTGACCTAATAGCTCATAGTCACACTAGATTTGCACTCAATAATAATTTTCTTCTACCTAAAGTGCGAACTAACTATGGTAAACAGATTTTCCGCAATATCGCTTTGGAACACTTTACCCCCTATCATAAAAAATGCAAAAAATTTATACCAATTTAAAAAAGAACTAAAATCATTCATAATAAATACTTACTGAAACTCTCCTCGTCTTTTTTTGTATTCCGTTTTTTTATATTGTCCTGCTGTTAACAAGTGTTCTTATTACTCATATGCTACAAACATGTTTCGATATTACTCTTAGTTCTCATCTATACTACTGTTGCTTTAAACTTTGTATAACATCATAAGTGTCTTTAGAAGGAGGTCCCGATACAGTCTTTGACTTTGGGACCTCCTTATGTATACTACGCACATGCAAAAAAATATGCCTATAGGTTACCACTCGAGAATGCCGTTTCATAAATGTGCCACTGAGTCGTGTCTCCTACCCCATCATATATACCTGCATCCATTGCATTTTTTGAGGTTTGAAGGCAGCCCCCAAAGGGAACCCCCCGAGGTCACGATTTGTTTTCACCAATCAGCCATGGTGCGCATGGTCACTTGGAGCCGTTTTTGGATGCAGCCTCTCCGGCCGGTTGCCCTAGCGTCTCCTTGACCTCGCGGCACATGCTCGCGAGCCTTCGTCCCCATCGCAGGGGCAAGACGTGACGTCACATCCCGCAGCAGTGTGAACTTTGAGTACCATGACTTGCGGATTGATTTTGATGATTTTGCGGTACCTTGAGGTACCGCAAAATATATCAATGTAGTGTCTATATTTATCCCTAAATAAATTTATGTTTTTTTTCTTTTTTGCGACTCAGTTTATTTCGAAAAGGCCGTCAGCGTAGCGAGCGTGATAGGATAGGATAGAAATAAACTTTGCCCAATGGTTATTGCTGTTGGTGCCCGGGGCTAGGCTGCCAGGGGTCCATCGCCCGAGGAAAATCTGTCGAGATTCTCGGCAATGGCCCTGGCCCGCTTGACGGCCCACTTCTGGTCTTCGGGTGCCACGCTGAGGAGGGCGGCTTGCCATCTCTCAGCGAGGCGCCCCGCTTCAGAGGTTCCTGCTGTTGTCTTGTGACATTCTTGCAAATAAGTCCCGAGCTCAGGCAGACAAAGTGCGCTGTTGGCAATGTGAGTATCACGTTATCAGCGGCGTCACAAGGCGTCCAGGGCCGGCAAAGGCATAATAGCAAAATAGACGATGGCACATTAACAAACCGGTTAAAATAACCAGCTTTGCAAATACGAAATAAGGCAGCTAACGAGAAAAATCAAGACTGACGAAATATTTTATGTTTGAGAGAAGCAAATGCTAATTAACCAAGAAAAAAACATTCAGCCGCGCAATAGGTTGGCCAAGTCCCTCTTTCACAAAGGGATCGGAGCACCTTCGACGCCTGTCGCTCTCTCTCTCTCTCTCTCTCTCTCTCTCTCTCTCTCTCTCTCTCTCTATATATATATATATATATATATATATATATATATATATATATATATATATTTACAGTGCCACTAAGTCATTTGTGTTGCGTTTGCCATGCTCATAAGTTGATGCGTGTTGCACGGAATGTGAAGACACTCGGAACGCATGATGATCGAGCTGTGCAGTTGTTACGTCTAGATGGCCAAATGTTGGAGCTTCCCGCGTAGCATTGTCAGAGCTCCGTGGTAATTCTCTGCCCTGTGTGTCCGCGTACGAGACGGTCACCTATTTACTTAAGTCCCTTGTAAAGAAGGAAAATCACGGAACCATTTCTTTACCCAAACAATTTTATCACGCGCATCTTTGGTAAAACGATCGGTCCGCTCTTCCGCATGCTATCCGCATGTGAAATGATCTTCCTGGTGATTTCGCCTCTGATAATAAGGTGCATACGTTTCGTCACAAGCTTGAAGTAAATAGCTTTTCTTTTTTTTTTTGCAATAGCGCTGTAATATCGATTAGTCGTTTGTTTCTTAATTTGTTGATATCGTGATGTACTTCACTTTATTTTTCACTTGCACTCATACGCCCTTTTTAGTGCTTATTTCGCACTAAAAACGCCCGTTCCGAACATCATCCTGTTTATCTCATAGTCGCCCCTTGGCGGCGATAAAGTGCCGCATGACAGCGAAGAGCAGCTCATTCTTCCCCGTGCCGTAACACTTTGGAACGCACTCCCGGATGGCATTGTTTCGTGCAGCGCCCGCAAAATATTTCGCGAAAAACTAAACGATTTTGATAATGCCAACATAACCACATATATGCCACACTTGTCTTATCAATATTTACTTACCACCTGATTGGCACTGTGTATATGTACCGTCTCCTTCCTTTTGAAATTCTCCCTCTCTTTTTTTTTACCTATTACATCCAATGTGCACTTTATTATGTTACTTTCTTATAAAGCTGTTCAACTTTGATGCACGCCCCACCTTATGTAATGCCTTCGGGCCCTTAAGGTTTAATAAATGAAATGAAATGAAACGCATTTCGTGAAGTCGCGTTTTTGTTTGTTTCTTTCTTTTTTTCTTTATTCATTTGATTTCACTTCCGTTGGAACCTGGTTTCGTATTCCTTGGGTTTGGAACCTGGTCTGGTAATGTAACTTTGTTGCGTTGTGTCTCGATGTCCACTTGCTTCGTAACCCAGTTCCTTAATACTTCGCTTGTGCTTTCATTGTAATAACTATCCCCCTTACTAAATGCCCTTTGGGTCGATGAGGTACTTCTTAATAAATAAATCTGAGAGTCTAAATTTTGTTAGCGATGTGCCAAATCACTTTTCGCAAAAAAAAAGACATAACATTTTGTATTTCGATTGGCATTAATCTCTGCAGTCGTTTAGTTAGAAATACTATTCAGCATAATTGCTGTTGCCAAAATGAAACTCTGTTTGAGTATTCAGCACGTGTGTCTTCGTAAAAGAACAGGGCGAAGTGAACAACGGACAAATATACTCACAAAACTCGAGTGCTGATCTTGTCCGTCATTCAGTTTGCACAGTTCGTTTCTGAAGACGTCAACCTACTATCTCGCCAAGCTTGCTGCTTCGATAACGTAGGTCGCCCTTCCCTCTAATTCTGCATCTGAAGGTGCATTTCGTTTTCCACAGCAATGAGAGGGACACTCAATGCGAATTTTCATCGTGCTACACTCATTTCGCATCGCCGGGAGTCTAAGATTCCGGAACACAGGAAAGGGTGTGAGGGAATACGTGTTAGCGTGCGCCGACAAAAATGATGCCGCTTTGTGTTATATCCTTCTCTGAGCCCCATGTTGGAGGTAGCGCGATCAAGCGTGTGCTAAGGAGGCAAGTTACCCCGTGTGTCCTCCTCTATTCCAGCCGTGGATGCTTATGTCTCTGTAGGCGTCTCAGTGCATACGCGAGCCACTGTAGTTTGTAGAAGGCAATGTGCGGCGGGTGCAAGGAGTGGGTGAGCTGAAATGGCTGGTAGCTTCACATGTGATGTCTTCCCGCGCTCTTAGTGATGGAGCTCACCCAAAGTCCAGTTAAGCAGACCGTTTCTAGCGATGGGCGGCCCGAAGCGGTCGCTACTTGAACGTGGCGTTCTTCATCACGACAACATTGTGTAGCGAGATTCGCGGTGATCGAGGGAGCTGAGCTCATGTTTGTCTGAGTGAGTGCGACACAATGCGCGGTAATTAAAATAATGAGCAAATGTTTAGGGCGATTCATACGGCAGATAATTTAATGCACCTTACTTCACGTAGTTGTTGAATACTTTGCTATCGCTATCAATGCTGTACCGTTTGATTGAAGCTGCTGCTTTATTTTTCCTTACATGTCACTACATATCGAAGAAATCTCACTCCAATGGCCTAGTAATGTTCACCCTACACGACAAGAAACTGTGTGAGCTTGTGAGCTAAGAATATCTGGAACCACATTTTTTTCTTTCTCGCCTTTTTTTATTTGACCCATAAAAACATTGCGGCAGGATGGGACCCTGCCACGTATTCGAGAGACATAAAGAAGGTCACAGCGCATAACTTCGTTCGCTAACATATAATGAAAGTGTTGACGCCGGATGTTCTACGCTAAGTATTATGCATATTTCTCATATCGTTTTATTGACATGAAAAGCCCCAGATTGCGGCACTATGTGACGGGGCAGGGGCTGGGGGCGAGGGTTAACAAAGACGTAACTATCAAGGAAGAAACGTGCAAAGTGGTAGATTACACGTGTACCACCAGATGAAAAACACTCATTTGCGCCATTTAGGCGTATGTAAGCACAATATCGGCGCAATACCCGCCCTGGTTGCTCAGTGGCTATGGTGTTGGGCTGCTGAGCACAAGGTCGCGGGATCGAATCTCGGCCGCGGCGGCCGGATTTCGATGGGGGCGGAATGCGAAAACACCCGTCTACTTAGATTTAGGTGCACCACCCCAGGTGGTCGAAATTTCCGAAGTCCTCTACAACGGCGTGCCTCATAATCAGAAAGTGGATCAGAAAACACCGTGATTTAATTTTCTTGAACATAGGTGCCATATTATACAGACAAAACGCAATAAAGCACAGAAAACATAACAAAAGTGCACACAGAAGTCAAAACAATTGTTTGTGCCGACGGGGAGTTATTAAGCATAATAGGACACAACGCCAGTACCATGAGATTAAAGACAATGAAAGAGAGTAAGAAAATATGCAATTATTAATGTTGTATCAAGCTCCGGTATAAAAAGAAAGTATTGCAAACATTCGAAGTTGATAAGAGACAGACGTGACGACAATGGAAACAAAAAAATGTCAAACGTAGCAATGGTCGTCCAAGAATACCATTTCCAACATTTCCAATTTTGTCGCAGTAATGAGCGACCTGAATCGGTGATAGCAAAAGCGCGACGCGCGGCGCCTGCGACAAAAAATAATGTGAACGGGGTTGAGATGTTTTCAGGAACTCGCCCGTTCTATTAAAATTGCATTGAACTCATTTTTGTGCACATTCTTGTACAATCAGTCTTCTTTCCTGCCCTTCTTCGGGTCTCTATCGGTTCTAATCTAATTGATTGTTGCCCACGTATAGTGTTCGCTCATGGACGTTCGCCTTCTCCATTTCGCACCGTGAACTTCAATTATGTAGCCTCGTCTCTTACCCACCCAGCTGTCGAGCTTCGCGTAGGCGCTGCGGCTCGAGGAACGTTTGCTCTGCTCATCACTTCAAGGAATTGTTCGTTGCAGCGAGTGAGGAAATGTTTTTGATGGTATTCGACAAACTGTCACTTCGACACAATTCTTACTAGGCGGGCCAGGATAGCTGCATAAATAGCAATCTTCGCATGCACCCGCGGAATGGGTAACAAGGAGCACGAAACAAGCGTAGGTAGTGTAGCCGGCCCTGTGTGCACGCTGCGGTTAAAAGGAAGAAGGAAAAAAAAGGAGGAGAATTTTTTCAATCACACAACTTCTAATTGTTTCTTTCTTTCTTTTTTACTTTTTTTGCGTCTGCGGCATGGGAAGTGACCAGCCTCTATGTAAATCTAAGCTTTTTACACGAGGCTCTTTCTCGGATGCGGCATTTCAAAGCGTGTCTTTTACTATCAGCGCGAAATTGGAAAACTGTGGCAACCGGTACTATTTCTGGGAAACACACTTGTGCACTCCAGGCGCGCGTTTCCCCTTATTCACCATGATGCGTGTTTGAGACGTGAGTACGTTCCCTTTGAAGATTTCATTGTGATGTCGAATATATGGACCCTCCAGATGCATTTATGCGGTCGCAGTTGCCGTTATCTTTCCTATAAATTCCAAGGGCGATAACATCGTCGCCACGCGCCGTATGCTGTGTGTGCGAGAAAAGCTTGCGATGGTGCGCCGATGATGGTGGCTGAATTGCGCATGCGCACTGGGGGAAAGCGGAAGGAGGCGCGCCCTATTCCGCCAAGCGCAAGGCACCTGGGTAGGGGAGGGGCATTCTATTCCAATGGCGGCTGCTTATGGCTTGTCTGCGCGCGCCCTATACTGAAATAAAGCGAACTGCGAAGGGTGAGAGTGCGTCGAGTGCTGATAGCTTCGTGTGCGCTTTGTTCTCGCAGCTTAGTTCGCGTTGTGGCGAGAGGCTGCACGAAGGCGACTTCGCTCGCTACTGCTGCCACGCTTTTTCAATCCAACGTTTTGACAGCGAGTGTGCGCGGTCATGAAGTGACATGTCTTCATGCTTGCGTGTGTGCTAGTAACACCATGCTTCATATAGTTAATAAGCGATTGTTTACAAGTTTACATGGCCGATAAAGCTGCTACCCTTACTTCGTATCATCATCATTAGCCTGGTTGCGCCCACTGCATGGCAGAGGCCACTCCCATACTTCCCCAACAACCCCGGTCATGTACTAATTGTGGCCATGTCGTCCCTGCAAGCTTCCCAATCTCATCCGCCCACCTAACTTTCTGCCGCCCCCTGCTACGCTTCCCTTCCCTTGGAATCCAGTCCGTAACTCTTAATGACCATCGGTAATTTTCCCTACTGATTACATGTCCTGCCCATGCCCATTTCGTTTTCTTGATTTCAACTAAGATGTCAATACCTCGCGTTTCTTCCCTCACCCAATCTGACCTTTTCTTATCCCTTAACGTTACACCCACCATTCTTCTTTCCATAGCTCGTTGCGTCGTCCTCAATTTGAGTAGAGCCGTATTCGTAAGCCTCCGGGTTTCTGCTCCGTAGGTGAGTACTGGTAAGACACAGCTATTATACACTTTTCTCTTGAGGGATAATGGCAACCTGCTGTTCATGATCTGAGAATGCCTGCCAAACGTACCCCAGCCCATTCTTATTCTTCTGATTATTTCCGTCTCATGATTCGGATCCGCCGTTACTACCTGCCCTAAGTTGATGTATTCCCTTACCATTTCCAGTGCCTCGCTACCTATTGTAAATTGCTGTTCTCTTGCGAGACTGTTAAACATTACTTTAGTTTTCTGCAGAATTAATTTTGAGACCCACTCTTCTGCTTTGCCTCTCCAGGTTAGTGAGCATGCATTGCAATTGGTCCCCTGAGTTACTAAGCAAGGCAATATCATCAGCGGATCGCAAGTTACTAAGGTATTCTCCATTAACTTTTATCCCCAATTCTTCCCAATCCAGGTCACTGAATACCTCCTGTAAACACGCTGTGAATAGCATTGGAGAGATCGTATCTCCCTGCCTGACGCCTTTCTTTATTGGGATTTTGTTGCTTTGCTTATGTAGGACTGTGGTGGCTGTGGAGCCGCTGCAGATATCCTTCAGTATTTTTAGATACGGCTCGTCTACACCCTGATTCCGCAATGCCTCCATGACTGCTGAGGTTTCGACAGAACCAAACGCTTTCTCGTAATCAATGATTGCTATACATAAGGGTTGTTTATATTCCGCATATTTCTCTATCACCTGATTGATAGTGTGAATATGGTGCATTGTAGATTAGCCTTTACGGAATCCTGCCTGGTCCTTTGCTTGACAGAAGTCTAATGTTTTCCTGATTCTATTTGCAATTACCTTAGTAAATAGTTTGTAGGCAACTGACAGTAAGCTGATTGGTCTTCGCGTCCAAATCCTTGGCGTCCCCTTTCTTATGGATTAGGATTACGTTAGCGTTCTTCCAAGATACCGGTACGCTCGAGGTCATAAGGCATTGTGTATACAGTGTGGCCAGTTTCTCTAGAGCAATCTGCCCACCATCCTTCAACAAATCTGCTGTTACCTGATCCTCCCCAGCTGCTTTCCCCCTTTGCATATCTCCCAAGGCTTTCTTTACTTCTTCCGGCGTTACTTGTGGGATTTCGAATTCCTCTAGACTATTTTCTCTTCCATTATCGTCATGGGTGCCACCGGCGCTGTATAAATATCTATAGAACTCCTCAGCCACTTGAACTATCTCATCCATATTAGTAATGATATTGCCGGCTTTGTCTCCTAAAGCATACATCTTATTCTTGCCAATTCCTAGTTTCTTCTTCACTGTTTTTAGGCTTCCTCCGTTCCTGAGAGCATGTTCAATCCTATCCATAATATACTCCTTTGTCAGCTGTCTTACGCTTGTTAATTAACTTGGAAAGTTCTGCCAGTTCTGTTCTAGCCGTAGGGTTAGAGGCTTTCATACATTGGCGTTTCCTGATCAGATCTTTCGTCTCCTGCGATAGTTTACTGGTATCCAGCCTAACGGAGTTTCCAAAGACTTCCATTGCACACTCCTTAATGATGCCCACAAGATTGTCCTTCATTGCTTCAACACTAAGGTCCTCTTCCTGAGGTAAAGCCGAGTACCTGTTTTGTAGCTTGGTCTGGAACTCCTCTATTTTCCCTCTTACCGCTAACTCATTGATCGGCTTCTTATGTGCCAGTTTCTTCCGTTCCCTCCTCAGGTCTAGGTTAATTCGAGCTCTTACCATCCTATGGTCACTGCAGCGCACCTTGCTGAGCACGTCGATATCTTGTATGATACCAGGGTTAGCACTGAGTATGAGGTCTATTTCATTTCTATTCTCGCCGTTCGGGCTCATCCACGTCCACTTTTGGCTATCCCGCTTGCGGAAGAAGGTATTCATTATCCGCATACTATACTGTTCCACAAACTCTAGTAATAAGTCTCCCCTGCTTTTCCTAGTGCCTATGCCATATTCCCCCACTGCCTTGTCTCCAGCCTGCTTCTAGCCTACCTTGGGATAGAAGTCGCCCATTAGTATAGTCTATTTTGTTTTCACTCTACCCATCACCAATTCCACGTCTTCATAGAAGCTTTCGACTTCCTGGTCATCATGACTGGATGTAGGGGCGTAAACCTGTACGACCTTCATTTTGTACCTCTTGTTAAGTTTCACAACAAGAACTGTATTCCTGTATAACAAGAACTATAGAATTCCTGTATGTTACCAGGTATATTCTGATTAATCAGGAATCCGACAGCTAGTTCTCTTTTCTCCGCTAAGCCCTGGTAGCACAGGACGCGCCCGCTTTTAAGTGCTGCATATGCTTCGTTTGGCCTCCGAACTTTACTGAGCCCTCATATATCCCATTCACTGCCCTGTAATTCCTCCAATAGCAATGCCAGACTCGCCTCACTAGATAACGTTCTAGCGTTACACGTTGCCAGGTTCATATTCCAATGGCGGTCTGTCCGGAGCCAGGGATTCTTAGCACCCTCTGCTGCGTCGCAGGTCTGACCGCCACCATCGTCAGTTTCTTCGCAGCTGCTGGGGACTGACGGCCGGGGTTTGATTGTTGTGTTCGTATAGGATGTTGTGGCCAAGTACTACACCAGGGTGGCCAATCCTGCTCTGGTGAAGGAGTGCGTTACCGGTTCTGGTCACCGGGATCAGGCCACACTCCAGGCCTGCTTATGCAATTTTATCAACGCGCGGATTTTTTTTAATCCGGTGGAAAATTTCCGGCACCGGGATTCGAACCACGGACCTCTTGCACGCGAGGCGGGTATTCTACGTTTACGCCACCGCTGCACTGCTCGTAACGCTATATACTTCGTATTGCTGTGTACTAATTTGCTATCGCAATCGATGCCCCGTCTTTCGGATGCAACTGCGACTTTTTTGTTTGTGTTAATGGGGCTGAGAAGCTGTAGACTCACTCCACCTTTACTCTTCTAAGCTAGAAGTGACTACAAATATAAAACATCTATTAGTGCTCAGTTAGCCATCCTTGACACGTAGTTGCCTTTGTTGCATTACTGGCTGATTAGTTGGCGGGTTTTCAGTTACATTATTACTCAATTCCTATTTTTAAGTTGCAATGATGTTATGTGTTATTGAGAAGTATGCCTGAGGTAGAAAACTTGTGGGAACGTCGGGACACGTTGTAATGCTGCGCGAGTTCACTCTCGGCCCCAGAGCTACAGCGTGCCTTGGGGATCTGTTTCACGCGTTTCACGCCAATGAGCACAGTGAAGTTTATTGAAGGGGGTTAGTAGCAGGAGGGGGGGGGGGGGGTTAAATTGGGTGTCTGGGTCAAACAATGTATTATTTTACCAGAAATGGCAACGGTGAGTTGATTTACAGCCGTATCGTTGATGACTTGACTATGACCGAGTGAGCAACGCCGCAACGGGTGACGAGTTTTTCCAGGATGCGGAATTCGCAAGCCCTTATGGCAATTCGTTCCCTTCGGTCAGTACAGCTTACAGCGCTGCATTTGGAACAAATGCGGTGAGGTTTCACAGTACAGGCGATGAGTATACAGTGTCTTAAAATGCTACAACTTTGCATGCGCATTTCGGTGTTAACACAATCGGGTGCTACTGAGGCAAAGCTAAGTGTAGATGCTTTCACGCGACCGACAGAGCAGCAGAGATATTTAAACATTTTGACATTAGAAGCCTGTCTACAACTTCACCATCTACACAGGATGATCTACTGAAACACGAAGTACAATTGCCAAGACACTCAAGGTTTCACAGTTGAAATCTGGCGCTTCTGTGTGCGTGTAGTAGTCCATTTTAGATATGTCTGACCTAGAGGCGCGAAACAATGATCTGACTGGTAGAGATAGCTAACTTTTAAATGCGACAAAAGCAAACTTTGTCATAGAGATCGCGGTTAATCATTTAAACAATCTCAAAATGACTCATTTGTTTTTCTTCGTGAAATTATTGTTTATATCCTGTATAGAACATTATCAGTCACCCTTGAGAAAAGAGCTTTGCCTCTATCTCCAGCGCATTTTGGAATCTTGAGCAATTTTCCTGTTATTCCTGTCAGATGCATATGAGATACCATGAATTTTGCTCCTACCAAGACACAGGGCCATACCTTTAATCATTCTTTTAACACCTTGGCTCTCCTCAAAAAATAAATTCCATTCGCACACTTCCACTGTTTTCCTGTCGCATTTTCGCCCCCAACCAGAGATGTCTTACATATTTTAAGAAGCGTGTATCTTTCTGCTCCAACATCAAGCTCACAAAATGCTGTTTGCGCAACCGCAACTTCCCGAGGTGGCCTACTGCATCCTTGCGATGCTTGTCCACAATAATCTCTTAACAATGTGAGACGAAGGGAGGTACAGTACTCGCGCTCTTTTCTACCGCGTTTCCTACTTTTTTTTAACTCACTTATTTATTTTTAGAATCTGGGGAACAAGGATCGGTGAGAGCACATTCTCACGGGGACAGCAATCTCCGTGAAAATTATAGTAGCTACAGCAACGGCGAGTCGTGGATGGAAACTACATAGAAGAAATTTTGTATGGTATACAAGAAAAAAGAACAAAACAAAACAAAACACGCACGAACTCGATGGATATTTTTGTGTCTATTTGTAAGGAATCCTTAGTTACACGATATTTGAAATGCTAAAAAGCAAACGGGATGCGTGAGGTGTTTGCTTTCACGTATCGTAGTGTTTGTGGTTTTCTACTACACCGTTCAAAACATATGCTGAAGTACATGCAAAAAATGCGTTGACGTATGACACCGTCATACGTCGACGCAGCTATGTCATGACGAGGAAGGCGAAAGCAACGCTTGCGAACGACGCATGTCTCAATATATTTGGGAATCATATACCGCTGTGTCACACCAGCACATATTTATGCTGGAGCAATAAATGGTTAAGAAAAGACACACAGCGAGTGTCACATACCCAGCAGCAGATATCAAACTGACCAAGCGTGGATCAAAGGTAGCCTCTGACCCCTCTCCCTTACCCTTCCCCTGCTCTCCAGATGCACTAGCGCGAATCCCCAAGAACGCAAAATTTTTAGAAAGGTATGGTCGATCTGTCTTTCATAGAAATCGGCAGAGCCTGAAAGTAAAAGAAAGATATTGTCGGTCTACCTTTCATAGGAATCAGCAGAGCCCGAAAGTGAAACATGTCTTCCCAAAAGCAGTTGCATGGTTGCTTCGTGAACTGACGGTCCGCTGAAGCGACATTGTGCAGGCCGGCGACCGTGTTGCATGTTTGCGTAGTGCGCGGTATCCTGTTGGCGAGCGGCTTCGGCGAAGGCAAGAGCATGTTGGTCCTGCTCCCTAGTGTCTTGAGCCGCCAGTTGAATTGCGACGCGCCCAGCTTCAGGAATGCCAGTGGCGGGCTTCGCAGCGCACGCCGCAACCGCGCGAAAGTGTTCTGGTAAACGTTGGCGTGTCTCTCGCGGGACCAAAGCAAGATTCGCCCGTTGACGTCGCTGCCTTTCTGTGCCGCCCAGCGCAGCATTTTCTTAGCGGGTGCCAATGCAAGCAAAGCACTAGGCAGCGTGTGAGCATTGCTGATGCATGTTGAAGCTACACTCCGCATAGGCGACGAGGCGTCACAGGCTAAACGGACGCAAAATACAAATTATGTGCAGGAACTGCATCGCCACTTCACCAGAATTCCTACGTCACCTCCAGCAGCAAACACCACGTTGGATCCTCGGCTGCACTGAGCGCTCACGGTCAGCGCTCGTTATTTTAATAATGCAGTACATCGCTTGAGATTCTAGATGGCGGTGCCATCTTGGTCCAGAGAGAGCACATTTTATGCGGTCTGGCTCAAGGAGCAAGACACTCTAAGAATAATACAAGCGCTCCTCACCAGCCGCATCACATACGGCACGCCGTACCTGGCTTTAAAGAACGCTTAAATAGAAAAGCTGAACATCATAATAAGGAAAGCGATCAAAGTCGCCCTGGGACTCCCCGCCATGGCCTCTACATCGCGTCTCTTTAACATGGGCGTCCACAACACGAGGCAAGAGCTTGCCGAAGCGCACAAGAACAGCCAGCTGGAATGACTCAAGCTCACGCCCCCAGGGAGATCAGTACTCGGACACCTAAACTACAGCGAGACGTATGTCGCACACACGGAGAAGAAAGAGCGAATACCACTGGACGTTCGAGAGTTCATTTGCATTGAACGTATCCCGCGCAACATGCATCCCATATATTACAAGAGTAGAAGACAGGCTAGAGCCAATGCCATCAATCGAAGTTTCAAGCATGACCCGAATGCCCGCTACACCGACGCGGCCAAGTATCCGCAACGCGTACGCTCTGAGCGTCGTAGACTCCCAAGGCTCCGAGCTAGCATCGGCAACCTTCAAGGCACGCAACCCGGAAACGGCTAAAGAAGCGGCAATCGCTCTCGCCATCACCACATGCACAGACGCAGCGGTTATATTTACCGACTCTCAGGACACCTGCAGAAACTTCTTGAGGGGCAGCATCTCGGCCGATGCACTCAAGATACTAAAAAGACGAAGCACTCCACTCCCGTACATCTGCGTAACGTTGGTACCCGGAAACAGGGGACTAGAGGGGAACGAAGCGGCCCACGCCGCTGCCCGCGAGCACGTAAGCCGGGCTTCCCTCTCCCCACGCGCTCTCGGACCTGTGACAGAAGAGGCGGAGGCCGTTCCCACCAACTATTCGGCCATATTGCAACATTACAGGCTCGAGCGTCGAGTACCCTGCATCGCACCCTAAACTCGACAGAGAAGAAAGCCTGATCCTTAGACGCCTGCAAAGTAATACGTACACGCACGGAACGATAATGCATTGTCTCTACCCGACGCTCCACGGCTACCTATGCCCACTTTGCAACGTACCCGACACTCTGGCACACTTGCTCCTGGAATTCCCCTGGCAGGAAAGCAGCGAAATGGAACCAGAAACGCACGCAATACGAGCAATAGAAGCAAACGACCTATCCGAAACGTGGGAGGCCAAGTTAACCCTCAGGGACCTAGACGACCAAAGACAACTCGTCGCCAGGGCCAAGAGGACAGTCGAAGCCAGAGGGTTCCTGGACTAAGGAGTGTTGGGATCCCACCGATGGCACCGGCTGTTGGAATCTCAGCGCTGCCACCAGCTGTTGGAACCTCAGTGCTGACACACGTTGTTGCAATCGGACCGTTGGCGCCCGTTGTTGCAAATGGGTCGCAAGCCCCAAGGGTAGCGTTGGCCTGGCGGCCTGGGGCACACTGGAAGCATCCGAAGGTCCCAGCAAAGCATGAGTCGACTGCTAACAGAACAACTTGTTTATTCTAGCATCGCAAAGAGCGGGCGGTCAGGTCGACCGAAGTAGAGAGACGGGAGAGCAAGAGCACGTTACTCAACAGAAGAAATCGGAGCCTCTCTCCTGGCGTCCGGGGGCAGCTGCTCTTATACTCTTGGCGTCGCGGGCAAGAAGGAAGGTCACGGGATGACACCACGTGACAGCGAGGCAGGGACGGACTGAGACATGTAGAGACGAGTGTAGTGACGCATCAGCCGGGCCGGCGCCGGTCAGTCCTCCTCGCTTCACACTTGGGGAGCTCCTCTCCCCGGCTGCCGCGCTTTGACAAGCGTAGGCACACACACACACACGCACACACAAAGACACGTGGCACTGAACATGCCGGGACGCGCTCGGCGGGGATGCGTCGCGGCCGCTCCGAACGGGCCAAAATGTCCGCCGCTTTGAATGAAGCCCCGGCGTCCGCTGCATCCGCGCAGGCTACACCGCGCGTCGTAGGCGAAACGTAACAGGAGCCTTCGCACCTTAGCGTGATACCCGGCCTCGCTTGGGACACTGTTTCGTTTAATAAACGTTTCTCTCTCTCTCTTTCTCGCCGATGTCAGATCCATTAAAGAAAGTTGACGGTGTAACTTAGCATAAAACACTTTCCTGTCAACATCTGAGAAGCCGTTATCATGCTCAATCATACACGGACTTTCCTGTTCTTTGATGATCACTATGAGCGGACAATTATTATGCAGATTTTATACAGCATACACTGTCCAAACCAGTGAAAAAAATCACCGCTGAAGCACTCCGTACAGATGGCTAACCAGCGAAGCTGAAACATGCGGCCCCTGTGTTTACCACGGAGTTAATCCCGATAGTTCATCAAACGACGGCTTGGTAGGCTGCCGGAGTCTCGGTACGAAGTTGCTGCTTGCACTCGGCTGCACGAACCCGTTTTTGTACCCTGGTTACAGCATCAGCACTGCGTAGACGAGCTCGTTCCCGGTTCTGCTCGCGGCATTGTTGATCGAAAGCTGCTTACTGCTCAGGAGTACGTATGACAAGTGGCCTGCCCATATCGGAGCCGGGGATAAACTGATGCGCGCGCGCTCGGCTGCGATGGCGAGCAATGAGGTAGCTGCTGGCGCTCTCTCTCTTCATTTCCATGCGTATGCGCATGGTGTTGCACCGGAGGAGTTTCCGGCATACAGGTGACAAATCGGCGGACGAATTGGCTTGCCATACACAGCTTTTCGCTGTAAAAGATGCACCTCGTGGCCCTAGTCTTTATATTAGCTTGCAGTGGCCTATAAACTGGTTATTGGGGGAGGATCACTTGCGTAGTTATCTGACGAGAAGTATGGAAAGGTGGGCTAGTTGGCAATGCATTGTTACAAAAACGCGCGTGTAGTGGGAGTTCCCCCTTCTACGACCTGTGTGTTCACAACTCAGGGACAAGAAACGGAGACCGGCCAACGACAGACTGGCAAACAACGGATGGTAGGCAAAGAGATCTTCCCTTCAAGATAGTCACGTGTTGAGCGCATGCTGATATATATATATATATATATATATATATATATATGAAGCCTGAAAAGCGTATTACGATGGTCAGTAACATGTCCAACACATCAATATGAGTCAAGGTACGGGGAAGAGTGGAGAATGCAGGAAAACTAACATAGTGAGGGACGTCGTAAAATAGAGTGCCTTTAGCTGCCATGCCTGCTGGTATGCGCTGCTGAAAAAGCACTGGGCCGCTATTTTGTAGCGATGCCTTATGCCTTATTCTATGCTATTCTTATCATCCACCACACACGGCCGCCTGATCCCGTTGATAATGTGGGCAGACCGTCGCTCTGACCACTGGCCAAGCGCGAAAAGCCTGAAAAAGCATAGAATCGGAAAAGGCATCGCTACAAAATACCGGCCCTGGACGCAGCAGGTTAAAAGCTAACACCACGACGAATTCCCCGGCGCATGCGCCGTGTCCGTGGCGCGCCATCGTGCAAGCTAACCTGCATACTGGCACGCTCCTAGCCCCGACCGATCAATTAGGTTGTCCTGGCTAGAGCCGGTCTTATCTCACACTCGGACGGCTGCACACTGTCCCAAAAGGAATTCTACGCTGTCGGTGGAAAGGCCAGCTCACGTGACGTCTTGCTCGCTAAACATGACAAACGGTAGCCACGCTGCACCCGGCGAAATTGCCGATGATGATGTGATGTGATGTTCAGCATCAGGCCTTAAGATGTCTCAGTGTTCGTCTTCTGTAAGCAGAATCCTTTTTTCCAGGAATAAGCAGATTTTATTCATAAAATCAGATATGAACTTTTTCGCTCGATCTGCGCCTTGATCAAGGAAAAGAAAACATTCATTTGTGGCGATACTTTGTTCTCACAATGGCCGTTCTAAGGAGCCTTCATACGCGCCCATGATCAAAAGTGGGGCGTAAAAGCGGGCATGACGCACCTAAGCGATCCATTCCGCGCTATAAGCCAAGTACCCTGTTAAGACTGCTATATACATTTCCCTACGCGTATAGGGGGCAACGAAATGCTTTAGAAGACGTATGTATTACCAAGATTGGTGCTTCTATATAAACGTCGGCCAGCCTGCCTGAGACACGTTTGCTTTGATCCCGCGAGTTTCCTACCACCGCATGTTGTGATCTCACAGCCCTCATCTTGACATACAAAACAAACAGTGATAGGTCTTAATAGTTAAAGAAATACTGAATACAATACTTTCATTCGTTTTATCATGCTTTCTTTTTGCATTGCTGTCACATTTAAGCTTGGTATGGTTTTATCAGTACATGTGGTGTATAGGCGAACGTTCGTTTCTGTTCACAGTTATATTAGGGCCGATTAAGAAATCGGCAGTGACGGGCAATTAGGCCACGCTCACTTTAACAGCATAGTAACGTACGTGTCTGCCTACTACGGGCCGTCCTTTTATGCCATAAATTTTTGTGAAATCAGGCGCTGAAATACGAGCCCACCATGTCATGGGCGCTATTGGCGGCGAGGAGTTACGGAGTCGCCATCTATCGGAAGCGCCTCGCTGGCGTAGTATGAGGGATCACGTGGCGCGCTCCTCATAGGTTTTGCTGTCACCGCTCACTGAAAACACCACGCGCGAGCTCTCCCGGACATTTCTGCAAATACTTTCGAAACGAGAGAAGTTTCTTAGTGTCTAAATAATAATCTTGGGCAAACTGAAAGCACACAATCGTTTACAGACGCTATCTCTTTACCGAATACGTACAGTGAACGCCATTGCGTGCGGTCGCCGCGATGGAGTCTCCCTAACCGGCTTCTTGCGTGAAAGGTAGGTAAATGCTGAGAACAAACTATGTGAAATATGTTCTTATTGTGTTTGTATAACTAAATGGAGCGTAATAGAACGAAGCCTCAATGCAGCGATCGCGCAGATTCGCAGCGACCGACTGCGCGTCTGCATGCTTGTCCGCGCACTGTTTCGCTTTCTCCGCGCACGCGTTTTCTCACCGTGCCATGAGCTTTAGGCCGCAGAATAAAAGCATTTGACAGTATACAAGCAACCATTGTTGCGTGGGCGCTATCAGAGCTGTTCAAAAATAATTTCATTGTAGAGACTTCGACGCCTACGGGGACTGTAATGTGTCGTCGCGACGATTCAATCTTTTTTTTCTTCTCAATTCTTTGATCTTTCAATATTATTTCTCGAGTTGCATCGCACTGTATGTTTATCGGTGTTCTCAGCGTGCAATTTCCCGCTGCTGCTTTATTGTAATCCAGTGCATTAATTCATAACACAAACATGCTTTTTTTATATGCTTCTTACCGCTGCCTTTCCACTCCACTGAACTTCCCAGTATCTATAGCATCGACAAGTTCATAGACCAAACCGTCATGACATTAGTCGGGTAGCGGACTCGGGTGACCGTCCCAGTGCGCGTTTTCAGAACATCGCAGACCGGGCGCCGTAGCAGAAATCTTCCTCGCGTCTGTGCTTGCTGCATACCCGAGTTGTAGCCGATGACTGTTTGCCGGTTTTATGTTTCACGAGCCAAGCTTCACGCAGCTTCTTGTCCTGCGGCTACGTGTGAATAAGGCTGACACCGGCCTCCGTTACGTGCGTCCAGCCCTGCGGCACCGAGCAGTAGCCTACCACGTTGCGCGCCTTCAAAGGCAGCCACTACCTATTGTGGTGCTTTGAAGCGTTGTAAAGGAGACACTCGAAGCGGGAAAATTTCGCCACTAAACGAGGACCGCAGCGTACAAGGGAATTTTAAACTCGTTTTCAGCTCGCTTCGGCGCGCCCGAAGCAGCCGACGCGGCCGCTATGTCCACGTGATCCCTCCTAGCACGTCACGCCGACGGTGGCGCCAGCTTTTCCAGTGGTGGAGCTCGAGGCCAATAATAGTACAAGCAGATGAGATAAGGCTTGCGAGTAAACGGTATCCCCTTTATCGCCCATTTTTAAACGCTTGAGTGCATAGGCTTATCGCGCCATCTTCTTGCGCCGGGTGTGTAGCGGTGGGACATATTTCGCTCCCATGCGCACTCAGTGTTCTTTGCTTAGTTGAACGAGCCCAATTATCTTGATAAACGTCATGCAACGTTCTAATTAGGATGATGTTTTTCTTCCTTTTTAGCATTTGTTTCTGCAGCCCTGCCCTAAAAGCTCGGAGGGTCTGTTACGCAGTCATTATTTAAATGATGCTCATTTGCAGTGCACACAGCTGCATGCATAAACAGAGGCCAAGATGAAGCAGAACTTGTACAACACTTCAAACGAGAACGTGCTCGACCTTTGCATAGAACAGTAACACGCGAGAGGACAAGGAAAGACAACAACGTGCTCAACTCGCTAACGAGGCCGTGGTTGCATAATTTGAAGAAAGCATGCCGTGTTCCCTTAGCTTATTTTTTGTTCCTTTTTTTCTAACTTCACTTACGCTCTACTGAGAAATGATGCATATTGCTCGTTGCACATCTTTTGCCCTACTTCACCTTTTGAAGCCCTTTTTATTCCCGTTTTACTGGCGAGAAGAAATTTTCTTGTCGTTTAACCTATCGTAAGTGTCAGGCTCAGTGCTATTTTTTCTTTTAATGAATGCCTCAGTAAGAGTGCAAAGAGAGCAGGACACGTGTTATAGTCGCAGAGCTTCACACTGAGTTCAAGGGCTGCAGTTAAATTGCACTTCACTGGATGATATGGAAAAAGAAGCAGCCCCTAATTCAAACGGTTCACCTTCGTTGACTGAAATAGGGTATAATTACATCCGGCCGCCACGTTTTCAAAGAGAGCAAATCTGCCTTTTTGCTCGAGTACCGCAGTCAGTGCTTAATGGCACGAAAGACTGAACAATGGCCGCGCAAACTTATTCCGACCCCACCAAAGCAAACAGCATCGCGACAAACGCACAAGATGGAACTCGTCTTAAGGGAACTTGGAATGGCAGTGGCGAAAGTGTGGATGACTTAGAAACCCGCGAGACAAGCATTGAGACAGCGAGCGCCTCAAAACGACTAGGGCACTCTTGCGATTCTAACATTCTTCGTTTTTCTGGGGCGGGGGTGGGGGGGGGGGGGAGAGTCCTGAAACGCTATAAATCACGAGAGCTCCGACGCCTCAGCACTTTTGCGCACAAGTACACTCTCGAGAGCAGTTTTCCACTCGCTTGCGACGTTCTCCACGCGCTTCACACTTGCTCGTGAAAGGCCTCCGAAATAGCAAAGTTTAAGGGCTGCAGACCGAAGCCAAGGGAACAGATTCACATTTCCGAATCGCGGTGTCGGGCAAACGGCGGTGCCAACGCTGTCCCTGCTACGCCATGTAGCAAATGGGGGCCGCAATATTTTTTCTCTGGACCGCGAGTTTTGGACAAGGGCAGGGGTAAACAAAAGAGTTGGCGAATCTTGAGGCTCTTGCAGCTTTCAGCAGTAAGATTCGCCAACTCTTTTGTTTACTGGTCGCTGGAACAGTGTATCGTACTAACAACCATTAAAATGTGCGACCCAGAAAAGAAGCAGGTAGGTCGTGCCTCTGTTGTAAATTTGTTCTCTTGCCTTGGCGAAAAATCCCTAGCCAGTGATTTCAAAGCGTGGTCCTCTATTTTAGCGCAATTTGTACGCTACGCAAGCTCTGTGATGTGACCTGGCCCTCAAAGTTGGATTTCAGAGCCCGGGAGCAAAGCCGGAGACTTAACTGTGTTTTTTATTTCTGCTGTTGTGTTTACTTCTTCTATCTTGATTACGCACGTATTTGGGGTGGCTGTACATCCAGCTTTATTTCTCTATTGCAGGCGTGATCGTGAGCCTTCCTACTCACCACAATCTCCTTAACTTAGCTGCAAAGAGAACTATGGTGGAAAGTTATATTGGCGTATTTTACTGGTTGCCTGTTATTTTTCTAAAGGCTATTCACCTCGATTATTTTATTTGGGTGACTATCATGCATAAACTAGATGCAGCAAACCCCATAGTGATCGAATACGTAAAGAAACCGCCACTGGAATACGGCACACAGGCATAGGTGACAGTTCCAGTGCTTGTAGGAAATAGGAACTCCTCAGGTGCGAAAATACAGAAGAGCGAGATTAAGGAACACATACATTTTCTTTCTCTTCTTGCCCTCGGTATATCCCGCCTACATGCTCTTTACTTTTCAAACCTATGCATGTACCAACTTCCCTAAGTGAACGCAATCTCGCAAATATTGGGTTTTAAAGATTGCTGCAGCCGATTCTCCCAAACCAGCGCCTTCTCCAGTGTTTTCGATTTCACCAGCCATCTCGTTACGACTAATATTCGTGTTTTCAATACGAAGAGAAGCTATTAGCTCAAACGCTGGTTTCTTCTCGCGTGACTTTTTTTTCATGACCGAAGCTGCGCCTAATCAGCTACCTGCCGCGACAACAGAGGCGTTCTAAATAAACTTAAATACACACCGGCGCATAAAGTAGTGTATGTGGACGCGGCTTGCGGCAGAGACGGGGCTGCGGTATCGACGGTGGATGATTGCGACGAGTGCGTTAAGATAGCGCGCTCCACGTGCATGAGGGACCCCTGCAGAGCCGAGGAGATTGCAGTAACGCTTGCTCGTGCAGGTACAAAGCGGGAGTAATATTATGCGATAACAAATTAGCTACCCGACATTTTAACAAAGGGTGAATCTCAGAAGAGGCCTTCCAAATTCTACTCAAGAGCCCTCCTAGGAGGGACATAACCTTTATTTGAGTTCCGGCCCATGAAGAAATCCCTGGCAACGAAGCCGCTCACGAGCTCGCCCGAGCACTCTACCACCGGGCAACTCTAGAGCAGCCAGTTGCAGGGATAAAAGATAGCATGATCACGTGCAGGGGAATTGTTGATCACTACAAAGCCGAAAAAAGACTCTTTCCGCCTCCGCATTGGTCTCTCTTTCTAGAGGACGCTCGCATTTGGCGACTCCTCTAGGGAAACAATTATACACGACCACATTGGATCTACTTAACCCAGACGAGGGACTATAACGACGCCCTCTGCAAAATTTGTAAGCAAAAAGGTACGCTAGACCATATAATATGGCAGTGTGCTGGCTCCGCAGGGGCCATAAAAAACAGTGACAGTAGAAAATCCTGGGAGGCCTTGCTCCAGAGGGAGGCTGAAGACGACCAGCGTCGAGCAATACGCCCGGCCGTTGACGTCGTAAAAGACTCACCGCCCTAAACACGCGGAGACTGCTTCGTCTTCCTCCCCCCCCCCCCACCTACGTGTACGTTAAGAGGTGGGCACCCCAGCTCGGTGAAATAACAAAGTTTTCAATCAATCAATCAATCAATCAATCAATCAATCAATCAATCAATCAATCAATCACTGAGGGCGGCTGTGCAGAAACACTGTGCCGAACACTCCTACACTCAACCGCCACTTCGTCTAGAGAAACGGGATGGCAGCGCCATCCCTCGAGAGAAGTGGTAGCTGCGCTTTGTTGACATCTCGTGACAATACTGGCGAAGTGTAGCGGCTTCTTAAGCCAACGGATCGCGCTGTTCTCAACTCTGTGGAAAACCGCGTTCGAGTTTGTAGACATTTGAGAATACAAGGCTAGAAACCTCGACGGCGCCATAGGCGTCCGGAGCCGCAGTGTATGTACATTGTAGGTTTAGGGAGGTTTAAGAAATGCTAAAGGCACCAAACGAGAGCTAGCCAGTGCACTTGGCTAACGGGTGGCATATGGCCAGACTGTAGTGGAATTCCGCTGAATGTTGGAGCTAGAGCGTCAGGAAATGGGCTACGTGGCATGACTCACAGTGGAACACCGCAGATAGGCATGTTTTTTTTCGGCGAAAGCAGCTGCCTAACATTAATTCCTCTGGTTATTGTAAAAGAGTGGTTAGATTACTAACATGTTGCAGTAAACTATAGAAACACACACACACAATATATATATATATATATATATATATATATATATATATATATATATATATATATATATATAGACACCAATTCTAAAGGTGTTTATTTGGCAGAGCTCGGGAGCAGCGCAAAGTCGACGGGCAGGGCAGTCAGAGGTTCCAAGCACGAGAGCCGTTGCTGAGCAGGAGCGCTCGAGCCACTAGCGTCTCTTCTAAAAACTCTTCGCTACAATATATATATATATGTATATATATATTTATATATATATATAGCGAGAGAGAGAGAGCGTGGTACATTGAGACGTTTCTTTACTCGCGGTCTCTACGGGAGCACCGGCCTCTGTTACTGCACTGTTGATAAAGGCCAGTTGTAGGTCCGAAACGGTCCCTTGTCCGTCCGGTTCAGCTCAAAACGACGGCCGTTGAAACAGAAGTTGAACTGAACAGCATCCACCAACTTTCCCGCTGAGTATCGCTGGCCCGTCATCATCTTCCGGTACCGCGGGTGTCATAAAGTGTCATATGTCATTTCGCCGAGCTCTAATGATGGAGCGCTACCCTCCAAGACCCCGTCAATCTGTCCACGGATGTTGGCCATAAAATAATTGTTACCCTGTTGAAACCGCACCTCCTGACTCCACCACCGTTATCAGCCGAAGCCGGAGACATTCATTGGCTGCTAAAGGACTGCTAGAAATGCACAAGAGAGCATCGGTTTCGGTGCTAACACAGCTGTGCCCTGCTACGAGCTTTGAAAAGCTCGCTACAACGCCTTTACAACGCCACACACATCGCAGGCCAATTATATCCTGCCCATGATACAGCTTTTGAAGAGGACACTCTGGCTGCGCGGATGCTTTGTCAGGATAGGCACGTTCGAGCAACTAGGGGTACCTTCGCACTGCGACCGTCCGCAACTAACGTGATCGACCCAATTTTATGAGTCAGATGGCAGGTCAATATGCGAGATCGCCTCCACGATTTTATAACTGCGTCAAGATAATCGTCGACAACAGCTGCAGGCAGAGTGTAACAGTCAGTGCCGACCCCAAGAGCTTGCGCACTTAAGGTCATAAGGATGGCTACTTCCATTCTGACGTCTTGCATGCAACGGCTTTCCACAAGCCGTGCGCCTTCACAACCATCTGAGGTGCCTTCAGCGGTGTGGCCGAGTGTAATGAGCAGAAACAGATGCGCTCAGACTAGGCTGCTCGCATGGCGGGGCTTGAGAAGAAGAGGACTAGGCAGAAAGAAACCAGGCGTTCTGGCGAACGGTCGATTGTCTGCTTGACTCTCTCATTACTTTATAATATATATATATATATATATATATATATATATATATATATATATATATATATATATATATATATATATATATATATATATATATATATATATATATATATATGTACACATCAATACTAAGGCATGCGGACTAGGAAACGGTGCTGCGGTATAGCTCAATTACTAATAGCATCGCACGCGTAATTCGAAGACGTATCGCGTCCCCCCTGCGGCCAGATGTGTTTGATCCACTTTCATATTCCGTTATTTATAATGTCTGCTGTTCAAGTAAGTCAAAACAATAAAAAAGAAATTTCCTCGCACGATCTCATTAGTGGAATTTCCTGTGGGCGTCTTATGATTTCGACTACACATTGGGATTCTCAGTTTCCTTTGTTCTCGTTCAACTATATATATATATATATATATATATTAGTGTACTATATATATATATATATATATATAGTTGCAACTAATATCCAAATGAACGTGTGCAGCATTTATTTTATTACGGCGTATAACCCGGGCTCTGGACTTCGTCAGGGCCGAAGCTCCATCCTTACAGTCTGGGCTTTGTCCGGCCTTCGCCCTGGCAAAGGCTGGACCTCGACGGAAACGTCCGCGTAAAATGGATATTTGGCGCATGCGAACATTCATTTTGGATAGTATATACGTATACATTGTGTAGCAGCTGACTTTAGCTAAGGCATTCCACGAAAAAAAGAAAAAAATAGAAGCGTTAGAAAATCACGGTGCAAGATACCATTTTAAGACCTTCGAGCGACGCAAGTCTCACGGCCGAAGGTCGTCCATTTTAAAATCGCGTGCCACACCGTGTCTTTCTTTTAATATTCTTTTTTTCATTTGACATTTTGTCTGACGTAAGCGGGGACACCATATACATCGAATTTATGCTTCAGGTACTGCAGAAACATCCGCTTTTATTAAATACATGCATCCAATTATAAGAACCTAATAGCACTAGAATCACAACGACAGCCAAAAAAAGTCAATTCTGCGGTTTTACGTACCTTATTATGAGGCATGCCATAGAGGGGACTTCTGAATAACATAATCACCTAGGGTTCATTATTCTTCACCAAAAGGCACGGTAACCGAACCCTCGATCGTTCATTCCGTCACCATCAGAATGCAGCCACCGGGGCCTGGATCGATCCCCCGACCTCGAGCTTAGCAGTGCGATGACTATGAAGTGTAGCGTATTTGGCAGCCAGAGCCGCCCCAACTAACCTGAAATGCCTACAATCGGCAACGAGAACACAAAGAGCAACTAATCGAGGAGCTATCCAAATGAACTTATCGCTGCACCATGCACTGTGCTGTTCTCATACAGAACTTTGGACGGTGAACATCTGGTATTCATAATGACTTCAATATCAGCCGTCTTTGCTCTAGTAGTGGCCCTCTCATATGCGCACCCGGTGCTTGGGCGTAAATACGCACTTCTCTAGTTTAGTTGGATACCTGCTACTTCTGCTATCGATTGCAAGTATATCGCCTTTTGTATTTACTGCACAATGCAAATGTAATATGGCAAAGTGGTCTTATAAAATGTCCAGAACTCGCTTTCGCCTCGACGGCTCTTGAAGGCTTCTTTTCTGTCCGGAGAAGCCCACACGCTTTCGCCTTCCTCTATGTCGCGATATTTCAGCCTTACCTGTGCGGAAACAGTGTGAATTTGTCTGGAAACCTGTACGCTGTGTAAACAAATATTAGAGAAAATATCAAAGGACATTTCAGGAAAGACGTCCTTTCATCAGGTAGCAACTAAAAGAGGCGATATTATGTACACTGGAAAATTTTGTTTCAAGCTGTGACAGAGGAGAATGTGGAAGATAATTGTTCCAGGAATGATATCCGGCCATGGGCGTCAAAAATCTCTGAAAACGTGTATCTAGACTGTATGGTAATGGCCCTCAATTTTTTCAGGGCAAAGTTGCAAAATGACATGCTTCTCAGAATGTGACATATTAAGGAGCTTTTAACATTCGACCCCAGGAAGAACAAGTATGCCAATTCTGATCAACGACGTGCAGTTCTTGCCATATTGAAAGATGTCTATAGTTTAGACGTATATCGCCTGAAAAGTCTTTTGGTGTCGTGTATTATGCGACAACAGTGTTCTTGAAATTAAATAATTCGGGAGCTCCATGTGCCAGAACTACGACCTAATTATCAGTGACGCAGTAATTGGCTACTCTGGAATAACTTAGGCAACCTCGGGTTGTGTAACGCCTACCCAATGCACAGTGCTTGGGACGTTTTACATTTCGTCCCCATCGAAATGCGGCCGCTGCAACGGGGGTTTCATGTAGCGCCCGCGACCTTAGCAAGGCAGAGCCATAGCCACAAGGCCACCACAGTGGGTACAACGGTGTATAGAGTGAAACAGTAAGAATAAAACGGCCACAGATAGGGACAAACAGTCGTCCATGGTTCTTTACGTCTCGTTCTCGGCACTTGGCGCTTTACATCCTTGCAACATGATGCGTGCCATACCAACCGCCCAATTTGGCCCACTTCTGCGCAGCCTAAATTCTTGAAGTATACATCCCCGAGTGCGACACTGTTTCTTATTACGTACGTCTGATTCATATTTAAATGTAAGGAGAAGTGTGGCTAGCTAAAGGCGGACCAGTTTTCGGAAATGCTGCCGGTGATTGCTCAGCGCGACCACGGCTTATCAAGTACGGCAGAGCTCAGAGCCCCGTCACAACGCATGCGACGCCGACTAGCTGCGGGGACGCCTTTGAATTGAGACGAACCATCCAATGCTCACCATCGATCGCAACGCGCCCAGCTATCCCGCCTACATGGCTCACAATTCCCGCTGTGATATTCAGTATGACGCGGGGATTTGAGGTGAAGCCGAAAATCCTGCCTCTTAAATACTTATCAATTTTCGCGGGAACACTGGGAGTTCCAAGCAAGGTCATTTTTTGCACATAACTGTTATTCTGTTGCGTAATTAGTTCCAGGAAAATTAAAGTATTAAAACGTGAAAATATAATGATATGCAGTAATAGAACTGATGGTGTGTCACACTCTTCTAGTGAAACACGTGGGCCGCGAAAGATGCCGTAATCTGTTGCTCTGCTATAATGTAAACAAGCTGTTTTCTTTTTTTAGCAGCCATTCAAATCAGTGTACACGATTGTATTCTCATACCAGACCCACCGGGAGTCAGGTAAATTTGAAGTGTTTTGAAAATTTTATACATCATAGACAAACGGCGAAGGGAGTGAACTTAGTGAGCACAGCAGAATACTGCGCGTTGACCTTAGTGGCGGACCCGCGCTTTCCCACAAGGATAGGCACCTCGGTCTCGAGGGACACGATGCCACATCTGGCTTTTGTTTGAAACACTGACGCAGCCTAGACTAACTTGCAAGAAAATAGAGGGAGCGACCATCACATTGTAGCGTCATCGATCAGGATCACAGGGGCCCCGCTTAGGATACTTAAGTATGTTGATTGGGATTTCTTCCGAAAGATACGGGACGCAGATGAGTCTGTGTACGGTGCACTGGAGAACTACTCGCGCAGATCAAGAGAGACGTTGAAAGGGCCACCAAGGAATTATCCACGCACCTTAAGACCGCCAGGATGGACGCGCGCCTGGCGCATCTCCTGGAGGCCAAGATGTCTGTGCTGGAGAGGTGGAAAACGCAAAGGCTAAACTGCAGGTTGAGAAAGAAGATCGCGGAGCTTAATCGCAGCATAGAGGCACACTGTCTGGAGCTCAACAGACAACAATGGAATGAAGCCTGCTCGGCAGCAGACGGGCGAATGCGCACGGGGGGAAAATGGAGCCTTCTTAAGCACCTGCTCGATGGTAAACAGACCACGTATAATCACAGACTCGCCGTAGATAGACTTGTGCATAAGCAAAAACAGGGGGGTCATTCCGATACGTCCCTTCTCCGAGACCTGGCAAGGAAGTATCTTCCGGTAGGGAAGGATGAACTACGGGAATGCCCTCAATACGTGGGGGAGGACGCCCCAAAGCTCGATGATCTGTTTTCTGAGGCAGATATAAGGGAGGTGCTCCACAATCTCAATGGCAGGTCGGCCCCTGGGCCGGATGGCATAACCAACCGGGTTTTGAGGAACCTGGACGACTGGTCCATTAGCACCATTGCAAAGGAAATCAAGGAGGTATGGGAGGCAGGCAGTGTTCCGGACTCGTGGAAGCAGTCGACGGTGGTCATCATCATCATCATCAGCCTGGTTACGCCCACTGCAGGGCAAAGGCCTCTCCCATATTTCTCCAACAACCCCGGTCATGTACTAATTGTGGCCATGCCGTCCCTGCAAATTTCTTAATCTCATCCGTCCACCTAACTTTCTGCCGTCAACTGCTACGCTTCCCTTCCCTTGGAATCCAGTCCGTAACCCTTAATGACCATCGGTTATCTTCCCTCCTCATTACATGTCCTGCCCATGCCCATTTCGTTTTCTTGATTTCAACTAAGATGTCATTAGCTCGCGTTTGTTCCCTCACCCAATCTGCTATTTTCTTATGCCTTAACGTTACACCTATCATTCTTCTTTCCATAGCTCGTTGCGTCGTCCTCAATTTGAGTAGAACCCTTTTCGTAAGCCTCCAGGTTTCTGCCCCGTAGGTGAGTACTAAGCCTGGAAAGCCCCCAAGCAGGGACAACCTCCGGCCCATTTCACTCACGTCATGTTTAGTTAAGTTTGCTGAGCAGGTTATAAATAACAGGATCTCTAAACACATAGGGCGCGAGGGGTTGTTCTCGTACAATATGGTAGGGTTTAGACCATCTCTTTCCACGCAGGACGTCATGCTACTGCTAAAGAGACAGGTTATTGAAAGCAGGACTAGAGACTTCAGGGGCATTCTTACACTAGACTTGTCGAAAGCCTTCGACACCGTGTCGCACGACTTCATCTTAAAGGAGAATTCGGCATTGAACTCGGTAGGTAGATTTTTCGCGTTTGTGGATCCTTCCTGAGGGGCAGGACGGCGGTCGTCAAGGTGGGGCAGACCAAATCAGAACCATTCTCGCTAGGAAACAGAGGCACGCCACAAGGGGCGGTGATCTCCCCCCTCCTGTTTAACATTGAAATGCACGGACTCTCGAAGCGGCTCGGCGTACCAAACGTGGGACACGCGCTGTACGCCGACGACATTACGATCTGGTGTCCGGGAGGCTCGGAGCCGGCCGTGGAACAGGCGATCCAGGAGGCCTTGGACGTGACCCAGTCCTTCTTGGAGGGCATGGGTCTCCAACTCTCCCCGACCAAGTCAGAGCTCATGTTATACAGACCGGCATGGCAGAGGGTTTGGGGGCTCGTGCCGCTCGAGCAGATCGCCATAGATGCATAGACGCGGGACGGCCAGAGGATCCCCAGGGTGAATTCAATTAGAGTTCCAGGATTGTTGCTCGATGCCAGGGGCTGTAATGCGAAAACCATTGCGCATCTGACTGCCAGAACCGAGAACATTCTCAGAATAATCATGAGAGTCTCCAATAAGAAGGGGGGCCTAGGCGAGGACAACCTACTTAGGGTGCATCACGCTTTTCTTATGAGCCACATCAACTATGTGGTCTCGGCCCTGCAGTGGACTCAGACTGAAAGGGACAAGCTTGACACGTTGATGCGGAAAAGCGTCATGAAGGTACTGGGTATTTCGATCACGGCGAGCACGGACAGGCTAATGCAGCTCGGCGTTCCTAACACCACCCTCGAAATCATAGAGGCGCAACAAGCGGTGCAGATCACGAGGCTTATGGGCTCCAGCGCCGTTAGGCGCCTCTTGGAGGCGGCGGGATTGCAGCCGCGTTAGCCACAGCGACGCGGTTCAGCTGGACGAGAATTCCAGACTACGTCGTCGGTCCCTTCCCTAGAAATGTTCACCCACAGCATAATGCGGGCAGGCGAGCAGCTCGTGTCAGGGCGATATTGAAGAAAACGGTTGGAATAGAAGCCTTCGTGAGCGCAGCTCAATATGGGCGCTCCGGTAAATTCACGGTCACGGCGGTCAGGGAAAATGGAGAGCTCCTATCTGCGGCCTCGGTAAGCGCTGTGACGGCCGACGTGGCAGAACAGGTGGTGGTTGCGCTGGTGATGCAGGATTCAAAAAGTCCGCATATCTACACTGACTCACGTGCGGCCGTCAGGGCTTTCGCTTCAGGAATGATTGCGAGACAGCTGGAGGCGATTCTGAAAAGCAAGTCCAGAACTAATTGTGACCCCGTGCATTATATTATATGGTTCGCCGCTCACATGAGCGACAACAATAAAAGTTGTCTACAGGACCTCAATAAAAGTTCATTGTCTGTCTGTCTGTCATCCATATTAAAACTGCCCTTACTTATTATTCCTCCATTAAAACAATCTCATTGGAAGAATAACGTTGGAACTTCAGTTTATCATAGAGAATTAAAAAATTCAGCAGACATATTAGGAGCACAACCTATTCAACACAAGGATGAAATGCGTGTTATATATATATATATGTATATATATATACGTGTGTGTGTGTGCGTGGGAGAGAGAGAGAGAGAAGAAGGGGACCGAGTGACTAGATTTGGTTAATCATGATAACATATAGCCACCAGACAATGAAGCTAAGGAAACTACCGGAGAAATTAGCTGTAGTTGAAATTCAAATGTAGAAAATAATGAAGGAGACGGAAATGAAAGCGGACGAAAAGATAACTTGTCGCCGGTGGAAGCCTAATCCAGAAGTTCCGCAATACGCGCGGGATGCACTACACATTGTGCTGTCAATACGTCCGCTAACTTAGGTATTTGTGTTTTACTAGATCGAGCCCTTGGAGCGTTAGCCAGTGCTACTCAGAGCCATGATGAGCGAGTGTGGAACATCCTTCTTGTTTTTACTCGATGTCGTCACATGACACATGCTATTAGGTGAGTACGCACACACGTTATAAACCCTGATATGCTACCTAATGACATCAAGGCTGCCAGATTGCAGACACTCTTTATGAATAAGCGGAAGAAGAAAGGGTGAGAGGAAGGGGGAACAAAAGGCTCGACTTCGAATCGAGCCCCAAGATCACGTACCTTTCGTTGTAGCATTTGAGCAGTCGCAGCGACATTTCGCTCCTATCACTTTTCCGCAATATCACTCTTTTTACTGGATGAAGCGCAGTCCGATTTACACATTGCTGGGCCCCATTATACCGTATGAAATCGTGAAATTATAGAAATAAGTTTCTTGAACTTAGAATTGTTCGTTCTAGTGTTATCAGCGTTAGACGTGTTACGACAGGCGTGCTATTTTTCATTGGCTTTCCATATTATGCTTTCACTTTCTATATGATATCGATGCTGCAATGCACTACTTATTATGTTGAATGCGTACTTTGAAGACAGTGTGTAATTTTCGCGTAACTAAACAACTGAACTGCTTTTGTAAGAAAGTAAAAGGTTAATTTGCAACCTAGCTGCGAAGCACATATTGATTGTGTGACCAACGTACAATCGCATAGCGTCACACGCTTGGTCTTCTCTTGTTCACGTACCTGGCATCATCTCAGCTCTAAAAGAAACCAGTTCACAGGTATGGCGTAGTAAAAATTCCGTGCATCACCCTTCAAGGCATGTCCCCGTGGCAGCAAGAAATAAGGCACTTCAGGAAGTGTTCAACTGTGCTTTTCTTTTCAAATAAAATGTCGGTAGTTTGATTCCTACTTAATAGTTTGAATGCACTGCAAGGTAAAATAAACTTGACGTCAAACCGCAAACAAAAATTTGAAAAGAAAAAAGTATATATATTTTTTGCTCATAATCTTTACAAAAACAAGATGTTCACTAAAGCTAATGTCTGCCTTCTGTAGCATAGTTATAGAGGGAGGAGTTACTCAACATAAAAATAAACGAAAGCTGACAAGTATTCTGATTAGCAGTATGCACTACTTTGCATCATTGTACCAGCTGCGCTTGGCGAACTGAAACAATGGCGCTACAACGTTGTCCAGGCACGGAAATTCCGAGCAGCGAAGCAAAATTTCTACGTCGTTTGAAAAGGACTGCCACTCCCCCCAAACCAGCGCAGTAAAATAATTATCACCGCGGCACTGAGTTCTTCCCCAGCGCAGGTAGAAATGCAAACGAACAGTGAGCTTTGAAAAGGCTGACTGCAGCATTCGCAGTCTTCATATAAATGTGCCGAGGTAGAGTATTTCGTTTTTTAATGTTCATTTTTTTGTGTGTTTGTGTGGTGTGGGTACGTTATCTCTGTCGAGTCGAACCCCCTAGTCCGCCGAGGACACAAAAGCACTCATTCTCCACCGGCCGAGACGTGAACGCCTGAAATCGATTTTCAATCCGATTTTTTTTCTTTCTCGCCAGGAAACGGGGGGAGGGTGGTGCGCTTCGCATTAAACGTTCGGTGAAGCGGTGAATCGTAAAAGGCGAAAGGAACTGAGCTGTCGTTCGCCTTGCTCGCGGTACTTGTGACCGTTGCCGACCCGTTCCGCGTGACTCAATTAGGGCTGCACGTTGGTTTAAGAACACTGCAATACCCAAACTCTTATCGGCCACAACGAAGGGAACGCTATTGGGAAAAATTGAATTTAACTGAGTTTATCGTCCTACGCGGAAACGGCAAACCGAAGCTGTGGTGAATATTATTTTTTTTCTAAAAGGAAGATGCTTTTTGCACTTACTTTATTGCTTTGACTCATCCAAAGCACGATTTCACTAGACGCATTTGAAAGGTGTCCCTGCACGGAGGATTTTGTGTTTGTTTGTTTTCGCGGAAGGAAATTTCTTGTTCTTGGTTGAACATTAGTGGTATGAACAATACCCGCTAGATTAATGTTCACGTTTGCACGTCCGACTCAGCACATTTAATACAACGGAGAGTATGTTGTTAAGCATGGCTTGCGTTCTTATAGTGCGCATACAGTTTCATAATACCCATTGACAGCCAGTAGATAGCGTGTAGAACTGACTACCAAAAAATTATGCGCACAGGATTGGCGTTTTTGTAGAAGAGAAGAGCAACACGAGGAACCGTGGTTTATTTATTGTCACCCACGCGGGACCTTTCTACGCATGAAAAAGTGCATTTTATAAATCGTTTTACATCGCATATCCAAAACCTTTCAAATGCCACGCATTTCTTTACCCAGTCAGAGCCAAGAGAAAACGCGAAGCTGTCAAAAGTCACAGAGTTTGTCGCCGATGGGGGCGCTCCCCCGCGCGCCCGCTACATTGCTGGTACACTCTACTGCTTGAGCCCCTCCATGCTCCCATCGACGTACGGCTGTGTGCGCCAGAAATACACATGGCTCGGTGGCACTATGTTGTATGACGATCAAGTCTCGAAATTACCAAGCGCAAGAGTAAGCGACGAGTGCAAGAGCTCGACAGAGATTACAGAGGCACGCGATAGAGAGAGAGAGAGACAGAGGAAAGGCGAAAGGCACGGAGGTTAACCAGAGGGGAAGATCTGGTTTGCTACCCTACGCTGGGGAAAGAGGGGACGGGGAGGTAAAGTGATAACAATGTAGAGATAAAGAAAGGAGCACAGATAGACAATCACAGTCGGTCACTGCCGCCGCATACTGCCACCGCAGAGCACAGTAGCACTTGCAGCACTATCAACACCTGTTCATGCTACAGCGGCTTGTCCAATTCCGTTGTACTTAAAAACTACAACAGTGCCCTCGTCGCCCTCTGCTGCGATGCTCACCGAGATGGTGAGGCAGGAAGCGATGCAACGCGTCAACGAAATATGCCGTGGTGATGCAGTTCGTGCAAGAGGAGATGCAACGCACGGCCGAAGGACAGCAGCAGGCCAAGAGAACGGTCGCCGCACAGGTCGCCCAGACAAGGCGGCGCCGACTTGAGGACCCCCACTTGCGGGACGCAGACGCGTACTTTCGGAAAACGCTTTGTGCAAAAATGAATTTGGTGCCGCGTGTAGCCTCTGCAACCGCGTCTGGTTCCGATCGGACGTCGTCGAGGTGTCGTGGCCCGCGCGTATGGCGGTACTCGAGTGAGCGCTTCCCCGGAAGGACGCGGGTTAACTTTTTGGCCTGGCGCCAAGTGCAGGGGAGAAATGCTTCGCACTGTCTTAGGTGATTATCGAAGATGGTTTGTGCTGCAAGTTTCTTGCAGAATGCAAGACCGCACTTCATGCTGGAACAGCGCTAGAGGAACACGGACGAGAGGAAAACGCAAGGAAAAGTGCTGGTCATTGTAGTCTTCTCTCGTCGGTGTTTTTATGCGAAGCATATTACTAGAGCTCAACCCAGCTCCTCAGGCGCGGCGGTGTCGCCTTCAATACCACGTGACACCGTGACGTCACGACAGAGGAGAAACGGGGCTCCAACTCGCGCCGTCGCTCGCGGCGTCGCGGCGGTATATAAGCAGCTGCGCTTGCCTCTGCTAGACACTCGCGAGCTGAGATGCCTCCTGGAGACAGAGCTGCTCGTTGGAATGAGAAGCGAAGGTTGCGGCGTGCTACAGAGACTGTTTCTAGGTGCCTTTGGCTCAACTCTTGCAAGATGGGCTGGGTGGGAATCGAACCAGGGTCTCCGGAGTGCGAGATGGAGACGCTACCACTGAGCCACGAGTACGATGCTTCAAAGCGGTACAAAAGCGCTTCTAGTGAATGCGGTGTTGCCTTAGAAACGAGCTGTTTCTAAGGCTCAGGTGTGCGTCGCTTGCTCAGGCGCACATTTCGTTGCCGCGCCGAACGCTGCGTTGCTCGACGCTCACCGCGTCCAATGCGGGGCGCGTAGTCGCTGCGCCGTAGCCCATTGTCTTACGCCCCTTGGCGGGTCGACGGGAACGCTGTCGCGTTCCACTCTTGAAGGCGAAGCAGAGTAACGCATGAGTTGTTTCTTCGTCTAGCCGAACCAAATATACCCAAGCAACAGCAGTTCACCAGGCTAAACAGTGGTTCAACAACTAAAATAAAGGCTAGTATGCTTCGCATCCTGGGCTTAACCTTAGCTAAGCCACAGCCATCGTGCCAGTTGGCTCGCGCACATACACTATTAAGACTGCTCCGATTGCCAAAAACGAGCATGCAACGAATAGTTTTTTTTTATTTTTGTGCTGACGTATTGTATGCATTGCATACTACAAAAATTTTTGTAGTATACACGTACTGCCTCGCACACTGAATCAAATAGAAAAGCCAACTATTTGCGTTTCCCCACAACATCACTGTGCACAGCAAGTGGAAAAACGAACAGCGAACCCAAACACAGAATGCGCAGCGGAAATTGTATGAGAGTGAAGGTAATCCTGCGCGAACACTCATATCAATTAGTCGCCTTGGCACAGATTGAGTCCGTTGGTCATTCCAAGTTTCCAGAGGTAACAAAGAACGTCGTTTATGATTTAGGGCAATCAAAGGGGCATTCGGTTTTCCATCCTCCTCAACGCCAAAATACATTATCGCGTCATCCTCAGCGTATTTTTTTTTCACATTAGCTGTTTTTATTTCGACAGTTTTGTTACCATGACCTGATGGCAGGCCATGTTTCCAGGAAGAGCGTATACTGAGAGCATTGTCTTTCCCACGCAGTGCGCGGAGTCCCATCACAGCTGCACGAGCTTCCAAGCTTCAGCGCAGAGTGTTATAGATTTGAGGCCGTGCGCCGGACACTAATTAATGCACAGTACTCTACTCTTTGACGCTTCCCGTAGGTCTTTGGGCCTTTCCTATCCAACGCAGGTGGAAAAGAAAATTCGTTGCATGAATTTGAGGGCGACGGTAGACAATCCCCCGCTTCGCAGCGCTATTCAGAGGATTATAATCAATCATGTAGGCGAGTGCGGAGAAAAGCACTCGGAAGAGGGCACAGAGCAAGCGTCCGCGCGCATCTGGACAAGAGCGAAATATCCCCACAAGGATAAAAGGTACAACACATGCGATAGCCTGTGCGTATGACAGGCAGGAGAGAATACGAAAATTCCGCGGGCTGATTGCGGTGATCAGAAGGGCCCATGACGTTCTCGGCGACTTCGAAAAAAATATATGCACGCTTCCAAAAAACCCTGCCAGAAGACTAAACGAAACATAAAAACAAACTCAAGAGACATTGAACGAGTACATTACCGAAAATATACTGAAGAAGTTACAAGGAGCTGGTATGCTGGCAGTCAAAGCGCTCTGAAGACTGGGGTACAAGAAATAGCTACCTATATGAATTTTTTTTTCATGAGCACGACAGAATATCGTCCATTGCCCATGAGAAATATTTCAGACATAATTATTAAAGAGAATACGCACAAAAATAAAATATTAACAAGTGTACTACATTGAAACCAACTAGATTGCTTTAGAAAGCGGTAAATGAAAGTAAGCCTTGCCGCAATGAACAGATTGTTAAACATTCCTACCTACAACGCTTACGCCGGATATAGTAGAATCTATCTAGATCTGATAAGTGGTATAAGACGTTGATTTCCGGAATATGAAATATACAATTAGGCATTTCTGTAAGAATTGGCATACGCCTTGTGGTGACTGCGCCGGACGAGGAGACTGCCCCGAGTTTCGTATTTCGACAGAAGGCGACATGCGTTTTGGTCGCATGATCCTCTTTGGCCGGAAGGTGTGACAGGGTCAGTTATCTTTGAGAGATGATTCTGCAAAGTCACTGTAGTCTGGTTGACATTTAATTTTATATTAGGGGAAACGGGGTTGGCTTGGCGACGACCTTACGTGAACATACCTTCGTGAATGAGAGTCCATCGTCTATACAAAGCCAACGCGAAGTTATCTTCCAGGAATAATAGCATAACATCAGTTTATATGCATGCATTAAAATTAAATAGATGGAGATAGACTCTTGATTTATAGAGAATAACCAGGGCACTGGGTCGCACTGGCACACTGCAAAGGTTACCGTGATTCAATGGAATGTACGTGTAGCGGCACCGTATCTTGTATAGTTCTTTGAAATAAAGTTTCTTCAAAAAAAAAGAAAACAACTTTGCGCAAACGCTGTACAAAAGATAAGCTTCGCTTGAGTTGCGGTGCGAACGGTGTTATACGTGTTGTTCAAAGTTGATTTCTTCTGTGATGTGTTCATAAGCTTAATTTTGGGAGATTATGCTGATGCGTTACACATATTTAGTTTATGCAATTATACAGAACAACTTACCGTACCAGAAAAAGGCCACGTGACAGTCAGTTGCACCAACGCAAGCTTGTAAAAAATGTTCGCCTATTCCTTGTAATGTGTTACACGTAGCTTGTCTGGTGGAATTCTAAAGAAGCACGTTATTACTGGTCTGCATGACCAAGTAAAAGTGCCGCTATCCTGCGCTAACTATACAAATGCCGCCTACCTTGCTCATTATCACTGTTATGGCGTCGACTAAATAAGCAGAATAATTTTCGTCTTTCGGATTCTCAAGTTAGACAATATATATGGACCGGTCATATTATTCAGTAAAAGATTGCCCCTCTTATCAGACATGTTCGTAGTGCTTATTTCGTGTTATAAAGCGTGTGTCTAATGTATAGTATTAGGAATACTTCAAACATCCATGGTGTCACCAAATACACCAAACATATCAAACATGCGACGTCACCTTAAATCCAGTGCTCCTCACAGATGACACCATTCATGTGACACTATAGATTGCCTTGAGCACAAACAAAATATACCATGACGATTTGCAATTACGCAAAGAACGAAATACTAAGGGGAGTTCTGTATGACAGCACAAAGGGCAATGCGTTGCTATCGGAGGTCCAAGCTGGCTTATTGGGCCTCCAGCAACAGCAAATTACAACATAGAAGAGAGCCTACGAATGTACACAAAAGGCGAATTGCGTTCGGTATAACTTCTTGCGATCTTAGGAGATGGTGAGTTATAAGCACATCTAGCTGGTATTGTTAGCGGAGAAGTTAGGCTGAATGAAAGAAATCGTGAACTACGAATGTGTTGGAATAGCTGTAACTCTAAGCTTTTAACGGTACAGTCAACAACACGACGCAGCTTTAACGTACACCATTAGGGAACTTGATTGCTTGGCATATCACTCACACATGTTCACATGCATGCTATAAAACGCGCTTTGCCAATAAAACTACAAGGCAGGGATGTCAGCGCTACGGTTTAATAGAACCAAGGCGACAAGCGTCTCTAAAAGGAAAAAAAAAGCGTACGTAAAGTTTTTCACAATGAAAACTACTTTCTCGCAACTATTCATCGTGTGTGTACTATACTTCATCACTAGTTGACGGCAGTTTCAGTCCTTCTCTAAGCATGCTTTCAAGAAGTTGCTGAAGTTTTAAGGGTGTATAGCGGAATTACCTGCAAATGATTAACCTTTCTAGCACTTCAATGAATTTCACTATTTTTCCATGAGCGTCTTTATCTACTCCAGCTATTGTTTGCACTGTTTTCGATGCTTGTGTTTCCAGACGACTCCAAGCCAAAGTTCTTTCGTAGTGGCTGTTCTGCTTTTTTAAAGATTTGCGTAGTGCGCGCTAAAGACCAGCCGATGACCTGTCCTAAGCGCCCGTCTAGCGTCTCGTGTGGTTTGCCGGAGTGTTATAGCCGTATGAAATCCAGAATATGCATGGGTTTGCGTACCACAATTACAAGTGTAAAAATCAACGAAGTCCCACACATTTTTACGATAAGTCTACAGGGCCGTGATATAGTAGCGGCGCTTTTTTCCGATGCTTTTCCTTTTCGCGTTTCGTCAATGGTCAGAGCGGCGCTCCGCCTGCGTTATCAGAGGAACCAGCTGACCATGATTGGTAGGTGAAAAGATTGGCATAGAATCGAGGGGATGGCATCGCTACAAGATCGCAGCCCGGGGAAGTGACAAGAGATGACGAAGTATGTGTGGATTGAATAAAAATTGAGGTGGTGTTTCTTGGTAAACCTGCGAAATTGATGCGGGGTGTCTAATATCCTGTGCACCAGATATACGCGACTCTCACATGCCTGTCGCTTGTGTACGACGAGGAAGAACCAGAACAACTTAACATTTACAAACTTGCTTGGTTCGTTCCTGCAGTTACTCATTAACTTCACACATTTCAGTTTCAGCCGACGCAAACACTAATGTAAAGATGTACTGACCCATTGAATACAATTTTATGCATTCCGGTTTCGTCGAAGACTAATTCAAAATATAAATACATTAATGCGTAGAGTACAAGCGGAGATACCAGCCATCAAAAGGAATTGCCTTTCAACTACTTGGAATTATTTTACGCACATGGCATTCTCATGGCTATGCAATGTAGTGCAGCGCGCGTGATGCTCCGCTAGCTATGTAAATTGAACGAGCTGTCATGCTTTTTTTTATGGTAAACGTGAGGGACGCTTCTTCATGATTCTGACTGCATAACTTGCGCAGCGCAGAACCAGAACTCACACAGCAGATGTGTGCTTCAGCGCTGCATAACCTTCTCCCCGTGATAAACGAGAAGAAAGAGGGTTAAACGAGGGGCCCAATTTTTATTTGTCATATCAGAAGAAACCAAAAAACACTGACATCAAGGGCAACATAGGAGAATTTACTTGTGCTTAGTAAATGAAATAAAGAAACCATAAATTAATGGAAATGAAAGTGCATGAAAAAAAAAACACGTCCCGCAGGTTGGGAACGATCCCACTATGCGAATGTTGTGGGATCAGAGGATACAGCAATGTATGTAACCACACCAAAAATTATGGGCCAAGGAATAGTAGTTGCCCCATTCATCCACCATCATATTCTTAGTATCGTGTCATACAATGTCAAATTTGAAAGTGTGCGAAATACCACTCTAACATCTGGAATTCCAAGCACTCATAAACGCCTAAATTCCAATATGCATCACCTATCTGGCACGCGTATCCCAATTCTCTTGCTAACAGGCTGGAGTGTTTTCAAAGTGATGCTAATAGATACATTCATTCACCTTCACTAGTCTATTCATTTTTTTATAAATGTAACAAAATATACCCTAAGTGCATTATCCTTAAAAGCAAAATGCAGTTCAAACTCACTTGTGCAGCCCCGTACTAAAGGCACGCTTAGTTTTTTACTTAACTTCAATAAATCAAGTGCCATTTATCGCGCTACCCTCCGGAATATTGCAGTGGACTCGCCATCAAACTATGTGTCAAGACCACGCTCACCTTCTGTGTCCATTTCTCCTCGAGTTGCTTTAAATTTCAAAGACATTCCACGCCATGCTGTCGCTGTCAGCTGTCGCCTTACGTCCAATACGAACATTTTTCAGCATTACCAACATTCTCTTCCCTAACGCATCGTGTATCGTGAGCACTTACGTGTTCATTCTTACACTTTCTTCCTAAAAGTGTACCTACCTATTTTTCTCATCTACTAATGCTATTAAATTAACTCGTTTATTATGTAACATTACCGAGAAAGAGGGAGTTAAGGAATAAACTAACCAGATGATTAAAAAAATCAACTTGTGTAGCTTGAACGCGTCGCTATTTTGAAGTTCTACTTTACAAAATTGAACTGCTGAGGCACGCTTTTACAATAAATGACCCTTCTTTATTTATAATGGGCAAGCTAGCATGAAAAGTGCTACCATGCTTGATGGCCATTTTTGTTTATACTAAAGCCCTTAGTCTGCATGAAGTCTTCAAGAATCCACTCAATAGATTTTAGGATACCGCTGCGGCATTATCAGTGTACAGCTATAGGAGGGCGGAGAGTAATCATCAAGTCGTAGCAAAAACATAATGAATTATGAATTTAAGAGCGATGCCGTAGTTTCCTTGCAGTGTGCAGGTGATTTAGGTCAGTGAGTAGCTGAACTGTTCAAGGTGCAAAGCCTTGCCTTCACTGATTACATAATCGCGTTTTAATTAAAAGATATTCCAGTGCCCATGAAGAAGTTACGCAATCAAGATACTGCGTAGCCACCAGGATCCTTCCCCGAAATAGCACAGATCACAACCTGCAAGAGATGCGGGGGTGGGTACATATTGTTGCCCCTTCAGTTTTCGAGTATCTTAAAGCGCAGGAGCGGGATTAATTGCGAATATGGATTGATAGTGTATAACTCACAATTATGAGCGTCTCAACTAACCTCGTCCTGTCCAGAGTAGATTCAGGATAGTTTGTGGAACATCAGGCGCCGATGTCCAAGCGGACATAAGAATTACTAGGCAGCTAAGAAACTGTTAGTAACCAGAGTAGGTACAGGGCTTCTTGGTTCCTGGCCAGTCTGTCGACTCAGAAAAGAACTGCTCTTGATACGCTCGGCACTCGCAGTGGACTTCGATGACAAAACACAATATCTGGTGGCGGATAATAAAGACAAGTTGTAGGGTTCTAGCAACCCACCGCCTGAACATCAATAGCCCCTTACCCAAAGACTTGAAGATATAGTCCTTGTGTTCTTCTAGCACCAAATTGTAAGGCAGACACCTTTTGGAGTTCTAAAATAAAAGGTCGAACTATGTGCTGCACAGTGAGCGGCAGAGCGGAAAATGATGGGCGCACTATCAGCAGATATAACGACTGTGGTATAGATTAGAGAGGATGTGCGGGTACATGATGTTTTACTTCTTATAAGCACGAAGAAGTTGCGAAAAGTAGGTCATATGCGCAGAGCGGATAAATGTTGGTCCATTAGACGAAGAGGAGGAACGTGAAGTGAGGCGAGGACGTGGTCGCAGGCCACAGAGCATTAGACGGAGAGGCAGTACTAGAGAACTGGCATATATTGTTTGGTTGACTTAGGACAGCGGTTCTTGGTTACGAGTGCTTTATCTACCTAGTTAGCGCTTGTGGGGTTCAGGTAGGTTCCTCACGGTGGTGGTGACGCGGGGCTCATTCTTGGAAGGATAAAACGCTTCGTCTGATAACCACTAATACTCCGAGAAACTTAGGTCACGCGAGGCTGCTGTGTATCGCTGCCTTCTTTCGAAGAAAAATAATCCGGTTGTCTAGCGAGTTCTTTTTTTTACCTGGCTGACGACGCCGCAGAAAGAGGCATTTCGAACACAGTTAAGCTTCTGCGGGGAAAAAAAGTAGGCGCAGGATTTGGTCATTTACAAGTGGAGCAGCATTCAACGTCAATGCCATTTTTTCAGAAATTTGCACATACATCCAGACATCCTTCAGAAGTTCAAGCAAGGTAGGTAAGCCTTGGTTTTATTTGCAGTTTACACATAATACTGCTCCCTCTGTAGAATATGTTTTGTTACTGTTGTAACAGAGCTTTTGATGAATGCAGGGATCTTTAATCTTGCAGATACCCATTGTCAGCTGGGAAATAAGGAATTCCTTTTGCATGTACTTTAAGTATTCTCCTGAAACTTTTTCTCCTTGCTACACAGAATAGAATATTTGGTAATGACACATGAATGTTTGGTAAGCGCCATTGGCATTGTCTTCTTCGACGAGCATGCAGGTAAGTTGGAAGGGCAGAAGAAATTGCAAAAATCATTAAAAAAGAAATGCCATCCCGCCCCTGCGAAGGTGGATGTTCGGCGAAGCTGTTGAATGCCACCACTACAACTGCTGAGGAGGTAATCAATGCTTCTTGGCTTTATTGGCAGCATTGCTATTTCAGAGTAATGGTAGGAATGCGAGTAATTGTGATTTGCGCAGCACGCCACCACCCATAGCGGTGCTACAACAACATTCAAATCAGTTGCTAGGCTGCTAATCTTACACACGAAAGGCTACGGATGTACATCAAGGAAGCACAGACCACACGTCGCCAGCTGGCGTCACCACGGCACCTTGCGCAACAGTAACCTTTACACGAAAACGTATGCGGGGAGCACTATATGTTTCGCATTGCTATCGCGAGCACCTTATTATCAATTATGTGGTTCGGATGCTTGTTTTCAGTTTGTTCTTTATTGATACGTATGCTGTTCTATGCGATGTATGCGTGATTCTAAAAGAACGTATGCACTGTTCGCTTTACTTTGCTGATTGCTTGTACCCTCTGCCTTACGGGGTTATGAACTGTTTCATTTTTTGCTTGCTTCCAGGGGTATGAATGCTTAGTGCTTGCGGGAGTATGAACCATTGACGACGATAGTTTTCTGTCGACTGACGTGAATTAATCTCGGGTTTCTAGCCATATGCAGCTTCACTATAAAACAAACAGCACAAAGACATCTATTCGACAACCAAAGACGCAAATAATCTCGGGTTTCTAGCCATATGCAGCTTCACCATAAAACAAACAGCACACAGACATCTATTCGATAACCAAAGACGCTGCCGCTGGAGAAGCGTAGCATAGAAACATACATAATTGAGCAAGGTATTTTGAAGAAGAATTGAACGGCCAAGCACTTCATTTTACAAAGAACGAGTGTATCGAAAGAGTTCGACATGTGGGCTTCTTCGTTGACCTGGGAAAATATCACGCCTAGGCAAAAATGTAAGGTCCTACTTTTTTTCTTTTCTATGCTCACTTTCTTCTCCCGACGCAGGGCGAGTGTATTTATTGTTCTCCGCCATAACTCTAACTTGCGTCGGCTAAAGAAACCAACATGTTTGAGAAACTCACCTCGAAGTGGAAAGCTTTGGTGCATCTGCAGGCGAATGTGCAGAAAAAGAAACGCGAGGCGTCATCTTGCTCCGAATGTTGTTCGCAAAGCCTCAAAAAAGAAAAAAAGAAACACGGCTCCTCATGTAAAAATGACAATATTTGGGCTGAATGATGCCTCCAGAAGCCAGGTTGACATTTAGGCCGTTAGTATTGTTCCACGATAAAAAGAAGGTAGAGCGAAACAACATGAACGGAGAAGTGGAATGGAAGCGCTTGTGATGTCGGTTCTCGTTCCTCGTCATCGCTCTTTCGCGTTTCATTCGTTTCATCATATTTCCGCAAGAAAGTAGGCGAGCGTAAAGGCGTTGACAGGATAAATTCTGAAAACGTAGACAAACTATGTGGTTTTACAGACGATGTCTGCGATCTTATTATGAGGCGCGTCATTTTTTAACGGACTCTGAAATATCTTGACCACCGGGGATTCTTTGCCGTGCACCGTAGACCAATGTTTACGGATTCGCATCAATCTGAATATGGCCGCCGTAGCCTGGAATCAAAGCAGGGTCTCCTGTTGCACAGCGAAACGCAATTCCCCCTCAACCTAAGCAGTTGATTAGTGGAATCGTAGTATGACCAGTGCTCAGAGAGCCTGCCAGCTCAATACCATCTCGGAATTATATAAACGCGGAAAATTATGTTTCTTGTCTTGCACCTGCAGCCTGAAAGAAAGTTACATGTGAGCCTAACGAACCAGCAGGCTCCTTCAAGCAGTGAGTGCTCATCACTGAACAAAAAACTTTATTTAAACTCTGGCATAACAACTACCACCCGAGCCCAACAGTGAAAAGGGTAACTTTGCATTTCTTCGTCGTCTTTGCAGGAGCTACTCTTCATTGAATAATTATATGGTAGAACGTCGGCCAGATTTGAAGGCTATTGTATGACCTTTATTGACGGTAAGGGTAGCCAGTCACAATATATACTTAAAAAAAGAACTCCTGGTGGCCCTTGTAGCTCCACATGACACACTGATATGTTGCACAATTGTTACTTCCAGTTTCGCTAGGTAAGTTGTGCATGAGAATAGCATAGTCTTACACTCGTATAAATATACCTAACTGAACCCACCGGAGACGCTTGCAAGTTCCTATTTCGCGTTACGAAGCAATCGACCGAACAGTGCACCATCCATTACGCCGCATAGGAGTGAAGCTGATTCGAAGCTCACTGCTGTAAATTGAAGCGATGCATCACTAAACTGAGAGAAAGTTGGGTGTTGATCGCGTGCAGCTTTTCTTTATATTACATGCTCTCTTCCGCTACCCGGTTTACAGATTAAAAAAGAAAGGCAAAACAACGCATACGGTAAACGTTTATTAGCACAGCCGCTAAAAGTAAAAGCGAGAATAAATGAAGAGCTCTCGAATGGAGAGCACACGGCGTTGCTGGAGGCAACACGATGTGCAATGCAGCGAACCCGGTGACATTAATCGCACGCGCCGTTAGTAGCGCAGTGAGGTCGGGCGCCCTAATGGAAGCAAACGCCGCGGCACTTTTTTTCAACGCAAATGGTTTGCAGCAGCGAGATTTCTCTCGCGTTGTCCTAATGTTTGCCGTGTGATCCCCAAGTCAAAAGTTATAGGAGAAACTCGAGGAGAAACTGAGTAACATCTCCTCCTCTCTAGGCCATTCCGTAGCAGCAAACTTTTAAATGCTTCAACACTTCACATTTATAAGTTTCCTGCTACCCGGGAAACGGGCACTTATGGTCTTAGTGTATCGTTTTTTTCTACGCTTTTATTACGCTTCGCCAGGGAGAACCAGCTTAGCTGAAACATGCATTTGGAATCCTCCTTTGAAGTGTGGTGAATGCAAGACGTGTTTACAAGAGCATTCTCAACGCAACGCAAACAACGTCCCAAACATTGTGGTGTTCGTGCGCGTTCTGGTTTTGAACGATTTTGGTGCTTCGAAAAAAAAACGCTTTACGAAAATTATTGTCGTTGTAAGGACGCAGGACGTTTTATTTTACGCCCGCCAAAAGACCCCCGGTACCGATAGGAACGTTTGTTTTGCAACACAGCGAATATTACATTGCGTTGCTAGACGTCGTGTTGTATTCTACACTAAAATCAGTTGCATAATAAAATCAGTGTTGTTTTTTTTCATATACTATCGTCGCCAGAACACATATTACAACGTTAGGGCTGATTGTGCGTTATAATATCAGTGGAATAGATGCGAGAAAAAATAAAAGGTTCCTGTGTTGCCAGCTCGACAAGACTGCAGCGTCGTGTGACTGGCTGCTGTTGTACAACAAATTTGTTTGCTGACTGCCTTTCTTACGCTGATTAACTACAGGGTATAACGCGTACGTTCATTCACACTTTGTATCGTGTTGATGCATGAAGTTCGACGATAAAGTAGAAGCCGTTTGACAATATATGTCATAAACGGTCGTTCTCATGACGAACGCAATACAGGCTGAGACAACATTTTGTCAAGCCTGTGCTAAGAACTCCATTGTATTTTTTGTGTTGGAAAAGAGTATCTCACTAGCGCTAGAATAAAGTAGATAACTAAGTGGCGTATTAAGCACCGTCAATCAATTTTTTTCAGCCTTTATTTATAAAAAAAAATAGAAGAATGTAAGAACAATACAGAAAGCTGCTAAGATAGACGGCCCGTATTCACAAAAATTTATTATGATAAAAGCATTCAGTCAGCCAGTAGGGATGTAGGTCATATGATTAGCGAAGGCGATGAGCCAATGAAAAAGAGCACTTACGAAGGAAAAGCTTTCTGAATTCAGCCCCAGATTGGGTGGGCGTTTGCCCGATTTTTCAAATAGTAACGTAACACAGGAGAGAGAATGGAAAGCAAATATAAAATATTCTAAAACATGCAGGACACTGCTATTTATATTAGACCACTATAGACTGTACCATGAACCGTAGCCTTCAGAACACGCAATGCCCATCGCAGAAAATACTTTGAAACCTATTTACACGCGTTTTAACAGTGACTATCTACAAGGAAACCTAATAGGAGCAAAACATAAATATTTTAATCCGATTAATGATGTATTCTCAATTACAAACAAAAGAACAGTCTATATGTGTTTAAGAGCACCAGCGCTTTAGTAAATAGGTCTTCCATTTCTCACTGGAAAAGGTATTTATGTCTATATTGTCAATTTCCAGGTTACCTAGAAGAGTAGCTATGCGCAATTTTAACCTGCTTCTTCGGTGACATATAAGCCAAGTGCTTCTACTTCTGAGTGTATCAGGTATGTCGAATAGTTATGTTAAGGCACACATTGCAAAAAATCATTTTTCATTTTGCTTAAGACACGGCTTTTCTATACGACACAGCTTCTTTTTCTTCGAGTACACGTCTTCTGAATGTTCCTGCATAAAGATGTTCCCATATAAGAGTACAGTAATTAACTTGAGATGCAAGGATAGCGGTACAAAGCAATTATTTAATCTTTTCTGTCAGAACATGACGAAGCATAGAAAAATTTAATCTTTTCTGTTAGAACATGACGAAGCATAGAAAGCACACCATACGCTCGTGTTACACTGACAAACTCACGCTGTACTTGAGCATTTCAGCTTAGGTGTTCGGTGAAGGTTACTCCTAATGTAGTAACCTCACCCACAAGAGTCAATTTTTCACTCCCTCGATGCAGATAAAGCTATTGTTTAACTGTTTTTGGAAAGGTGGGAATAAAACTGATTGTATTTTTCCGGTAATCGTTTCAAGTGAGTTTGCTATACTCCGCGTGTGCATTTTTTGAATCGTTGTGTTAGCTAAGCCAGATCCTGAGAGCTCATGAATATCGTGTCCTTGGACAAATATACTTGAGTAGTCGGTAACAATATCTAAATGTGCATTGTTACTAACCTTTACAATACCATTTTTATGTATGTTAAATAATATCGGTCTAATATGCTCCCTTGGGGTGCCCTTGTCACAATATCTTCTTGAGAGTAAAGATAATTTGTGATTACTACTGCCTATTCCCTATGTATTTTTATTATGGGTTTTTACGTGCCAAAACTACTTTATGGTTATGAGGCACGCCGTAGTGGAGGACTCCAGAAGTTTAGACCACCTGGAGTTCTTTAACGTGCAGCTAAACCTAAGTACACGGGTGTTTTCGCCTTTCGCTCCCATCGAAATGCGGACGCCGTGGCCGGGATTCAATCCCGCGACCTCAGGCTCAGCAGCCCAACACCATAGCCACTGAGCAACCACGGCGCGTTGCTTCCTATGTTTAGGTGTGATTGTAGATGAAAATATTTTGGTGTAGCGTTACAACATGTTTCTTTAGAAATGAAAGAAAAAGCAGCTGTGTGCATCTTTAGGAGAAGGTAAACGATAAACATGCAACTCTACAAGAAGCACGAATGCAGGATCTAAGTCACCTGAATATTGCAAATTATTGTTTCCGACGCCTTACACTTGTACACGGACAGTAATCATTACTACGCTTGTAGTTTCTTGTAAAGTGTGCTTAAGCCGGATTGCTTGGAAAGTCAACAAACCGAATGAAAATAGAAACATCAATGGCTGCAGTTTTTCACTTAAAAAGAAAGGAAGTAGTAAACAACGTTTGTCGAACTATTTGAAATAAGGAGCATCGGCCGACAAGAGTGTGAACCCTGGACTATTTCCTTACCGAGGACGAGCAAGGGTACTGTTCAGGTTATGTGCCACTTCTACAGAGGACAAGCTGAGCTCGTCCGTACTAGAGCATGCAAACACAAGTTCGGCTTCACCACTCACACTTTAGATCGGTTTCACGGCAGGCGATTTTCTTTTCTTTTCTTTCTTTCTTTTAAATTTTGCGCTGCAGGTGACGCCATGAATCATAATATATCGACAAGCATATCAAATTTTGATAGCACCATGTTCTTCTGCAAGACTGTGGTGGATGTGACTTTCGCAACAACGCAGTGGGTAATGTCTACAAAATATATCAGAAACTCTATAACTAACCACCTGTGCGGAACGAGCAGAAAGCTTTTACTAAAATTGTTTCCGGCACGTCTTAAATATTGCTGTTTTCAATGTAGGTCTGCAAGAAGGCGAGTGGAACCAACGACACTCCTTTATAGTTCCGCCTGAATATTTTGGAGGTTCTGATTGCCCTATTACAAAACCCAGTGTGCGCTGTCCAGTGCCAAGTCGCATTATTGGCCCAGTGTCGCGCGCTGGATGCTGGGGCGAAGGACAGGTGAGGCAATGGGCGCTGGTGGAAAAAGCAATTCAAGAGCGCGAAATACGTGGTCCCTGGGCACCGGGTATGTTTTTTTTTTTTTTAAATACAGGAAACAGAGAGCGTTTTAGGGCAATAAAGATTGAAAAAAAGAAGTAGAAATAAAGATGGTTCCACCAGGACGCGATCGATCGTTTAACCTAGGGAGCACAAGCGCGGTACTTTACTACTACACCACGCCAGCAAATCGCTAGTCGTGAATAATTTGCCATGTCAAGACCCAGGCGCTGTTCTGTTTTCTCACCGACATGGTAGATGCGCTATCCCTCTGAAACTAAAGCTTACGTCTGTATCAGAAAGAAAAGTTGTCCATATTCAATAGAATCAATGTAATAGAATGTAAGGATGTGATTTTGCCATCGGTATTTTAAGTTTGAAAAAAAAATCCTCAATAAACTGTCAAGCAGGGTCGCTGTATGGGCTGTTACTTCCCGTTTTGATGGCTATTTGTTATTCGCGCAAGAAGAAATCCAATATTTTCCAGCTTGAACGATCCATTTCGATTGACATGTCTGTATAGTCACATATCTTCGTCAGAGAAGCGTAGGCTAGTGCTGGCAGCCTTCGTCGACTGCGCATGTGCGTATGTTTATAATGTGTCACATCGGCGCTCATCGCTTCTTGCGCTGACACTGTAGACACGAAAACAATTAGTTATTTAAGAGCACCGGTGCGAAAGCTGAAATATAGTGCGATTTATCCTTGTTAGACTTGTTGAATCCTGAGCCCAGAGGGGCCGATAGAGTGTAGGCAGACTCGGCGGGTATACTAGGTCTAAGCTTGGGTGGAAGGGTATGATCTTGGCACGGGTACCGGATGAATGTTAAATTGTGTGTATTTGAGCGTCATACCTTTTTATACATTATATTTCAACACACTAGGGAAAGTGGAAGCACCCGAATTGCCTCAGTTTTGTTATCGGCGTGATATTACCAATCAGCGACACGCTTCCTGGGGGTTCGCTCGAACGCGCCTGAACGACTTCTGGGTATTGTGTGGACATCATAACACTGTGCCAAAGCGACAAGTAGCAGTCATCGGTTGCGCACAAACTACTCAATAACGAGGCGCCATCTGCATTTTCGTGATTTAGTACAAGAGTGTAGTTATCCAACCAGTGCAAAGGAAAAGCTTCCGCGTCAAATATGCATGCATAAACAAGACTGCTCACGCATCTTTATTCCAAGCTGCGACACGAAATAGACTTTTATGACCTTAAGATTTAGTGTTATGTAGAACAAGGGACTCGTATTGAGCAAAGAAATTGTATAAAGCATCTAATATTCAGCAGCACTTGTACCTTTTGCGTACTAAACCCAGTGTGGTACAAACGCAACCAGCGCAGTTTCCAGTGCAAGCCAGTGAACTGCCGCGAGAACCGGCGCATGTACAGCATAAACCAGTGCGCACCAGCGTCATAGCAGCGAAATGAACGTCTCGTCCAGTGTGACCCAGCTCTTGTGCAGCGTTCGCACTGGTGTCCTAAGTGGCTCCCATCGAGCACCAGCGTCCACAGTGCAATTAGCTGTCAAAAACGAGCTGGTTTCACACTAAAAGGAACTGGAGCACGCCGGTTTTGCAATAGGGTGAGAATAGCTCCCTGCCTGCACTTTACAATAAAGGATGCTAATCTTCAGTTGCTCATTCATGTCACTGCTTCTCGGCAGTCACTTCCCCAAGTGCGCTTTGTCAACTGCTAAAAGTCAAATGCCAACAAGGGGATGCTTCGTCTGCTCAAAACACTTCGCACGCTATCGGAAGAAAGAAACTCGCTAGAAATCCAGGACATCGTGGGAATACTGCGTTGCAGCAGTGTGTAGAGTCATAGAAGAAAAGTTATACGGGCATTCGTCAAAGTGGTGGCATCGCTCTATACCTCTGCTAACTTCACAATTTCGAAGTTCTGTAGTGATTTTTTTAATATTACTGCGCTTAGGCAAATGTGCCGTTACTTCTTCGTTATTTTTCGGAATAAATTTTTCAACGCCTTCCACAGAAACCAGCAGTTGCAATAGCACTCATACTGGCTTTTTCTTTGGGAATATGTTTGCTTGAAGTAGTAAAAAACAATCGCTAGATTTGGTGCATTTTTTTGGCAACGTGCTCATGGTAGCGACATGCTTAAATTTCCGTTTGTCCCAGGACTGTCCTCCTCCTTCTTTGAGGGTCTAGATAGAATAGTTGGTGAGCACATATACTTCCTTTTCCTTTTTTTTGCATATTTTTATGGCAACGAAACACGACGACATGAGAACTGTACAATCTAAACATTCACAGCTTTCACCATCAGACTCTTCTGTCAAATTGTTCGATGTGACCAGATAGTAGGAAATATCCCCGCATTCAGAAATGATCCAGGATAGAAAGCTGCTTCCTCCACTCCACCGAGCAAAGCCCACCATCACCCCCTAATTGAACATGACACTAAGCTCCAGAAGAATTGTCGTGGAGTGTGCGTAAAGCCCAGTGACTGCATCTCTCGAGAGGCGAGACTGCCATCCACTTTCTAGTCTGCTGCACTTTCTGCTGAAGTGAAAATTCGTTGATTATTCGGCACAGACTACGGCAATGCGAATGTATTCACATCTTCCCCAAGCGCTTGGCTTTAGAGTGAATGGAAGCATCTGCCGATCACTAGTCGGGATAAACTAGACACGCTTAAAGTGTTGCAGGAAAAAGTCAGGGAAGAGATTGATACGACCGGATCGCGTACAAGCATAGGTAGGAGTACAAACTCGGGTCGATATAGAAGTTCTGAGGTAGAAAAAAAAAAGAATAAGACGACGCATACAAAATTACAGAACAAAAAAGCACCTATAGCATGCCTGATTAATCAAGCAGACTTGGTAACTACTACTCACCACCCCGTTTCAAATGAGATATCAATAAATTATCATCATCATCGCCGACTAAAAAATAGCAGGAAAGAAATTGATAGGATCTGATCCGTTACACGCGCAGATAGCTATCACGGCAACGTTATGGTGGCAGTTACGATGTCTACCGTGTGGTCTGTCTAGATGGCATCAGTGCAAAATAATAAAAAAAATACGGGGTATTCTTCCTTTAGAGCAGATTGGCTACGTTATTTAAGTTAATAATCTCTCTTATGATCGGTATTTAATTTGTGATCGCAAGGTTGATAAGCTGTGTTTACTACTGTAAATGGTTTCTATCTGTTTCAATGGCGCCATGGAGTTGATACTAATTCAATGGGTCGCGCGGCGCTTGCTCCAAACTAGGGGTGGGGGGCATGCGCCAGCAGCGCCACATAGCAGCGGCGAGTGGCAAACACCGCCGCGCCGAAACCGGTCGCCGTCACTGTGTGGTCGCGCTTGAATTGTCCCAACTCGTGAGCGCAATGCGGTTTGTTCGGACGAGGCAAGGAGACGATAAGACGGCTTACCGAACGGGGCGCATGGAGTGACGTCGTGCGTAAGGCGCGTTCTTAATCCGACTTTCTCTCTGACTTCGCTCTGGTCACGCTGCGCCATCTAGAGGCGATGCCGCGATGCATCGCCATAGCAACTTGAATGGTTATCTACCAAGTGGGCGCTGTCGAGGCGGATTCAGCGATATCATTTGAATATATTTGAAGCTACATAACCCTCGCGTCTCCTTGCAGCTCCCCCCAAGAGGATTAGATAAGCATGAGCACGTGCGTACCAATGCCATTCGCATTGCCGAAGCGTGTGCGCGTGGGTCCCATGCCCGTAGCACATAATAAAGGGGGGGGGAGGGGTGCGACCATTCCATCGCCGCAATCCGCCAAAGCAATACTTCGTACAAGTAACAGTTGTACGCCCTTTAATCAACGGGATTGTATGCTCCAATGAAATCAGCCGTTGTCGTGTCTCGCTTGAAGAAGCAATAAAGCGCCTGTGATTGAATTTTTGTGCTCACCCGTGCCGACTTCACAAAACACCGTGTGCACCTTGTCAGTTTTCGCGCAACCGATTTTTAATGTGAAGCTTCTTGGTCTGCCATTCTACGGTTTCCCCTTCGTCGGTGAGTCACTCGTAGAGTTATTGCCAAGTGGATTCTCATTCATTTAAGGAAATAGAAATAAAGCACGTCCAGCGGCGGGATTCGAACATCAGCCCACCATGCGGCAGACCGATTCTCTAACCTGTACACCACAACGGCACCTATTATTTTTTCGTGCCAACGCCAGCTGGCTCTTTGAGATTACCGTTGCGTCTTGATGAGTACGATGACCTTACTGTGGCACGTACCCATGATGGGAAATCAGGCAAGAAGCCTGTGTGCATGTTGATTGTCATGACGATTATTACCACACATTAACACATATACACAACAGGGGATTGGCCAAGGAGCTGGATGTATTTAACCTACAAGGAGGTTCAAAAAATTGATAACGTGCCAACCGCAACTAATTGTTTGAAATGATTGCGGCGTGTTGATGACTATTATGATGTCCACGCTATGGCACATAGATACAATGATGAACTGGCCAAAAAGCGGCTGGAACATTTAAAATAAATAAGGAGCTATGGAAAAATACAAATGTATATAAGATAAGAGACAACTTGCACGCTCAAGTTTTCTTTACGCAGCCGAGGCTGGTAAAAATGTGCAAACTTACAGGATTTCATAGGTGTCTCACGAAAGCTTCGCTTTGAATAGATTCCTGTATGCGCATGAATCTGCACTTGTTTTTTTTTTTATGGCGTTCAGCCTAACTCTAAGGTACCCGAAGGAAGGAACACAATCAGTCTATATAAGTTTATTACAGGTCGAAGTTCCCTCTCAGCGAACCGCGGTTACCAAAAATATAGGTTTAGCCAGATAAATACAAATTTCTTTATTTCGGCAATCGAACTAATAAACTGCCGAACCTCGCTGAAAATCAGATCTAGTGCCTAGCGTCGTTTCCAATGTATACCTCGAAGTAGTTGTCAGTATTTGCCAACCTAACAGAAGGTGCATTTCATATATTCTAACACCCATGCTATTCGGAAGTTGCGCGCGTTGGTGCCGATAATGTATAAAAAAAGATCGAAGAAGAAAGAGAGCGAGAAAAAAAAAAAAGACTAGTTCGTTGTGTGCTGCAATATAGGCTGGCAGATTCACCGGGCGGTGCCCGAATAACTGCACCGATAAGGAACGAGGCCCAGCAGGAGTGCTAGAAGGCTTTGATTTGCAATTTAGTTTAGCTTCGAGGGAGGTTCAACAGGACGGCGGATAATTTCTTTTTGTCCTCGTTCCGGCGAGTCTTGTCTCGGGAATATCTTCGCTGTCGCAGGACCAGGCCTTCTGCGGTGAAAGCAAAACTAAAGGCACGTATTCGCAAAGCTCTTGCGTAAGACAGTTTGCTTATGGCCCGGGGTACGGGCGCCCGGGGTTCGTTATATGGCGATCGGAGTGATAACAACAGTATCGCCACAGCGTTGCCCAACCACAGAGAAAACTTGTGCAGGGGAATTTTTTGTGGATACGGGCTCTGCATGTACTTTCCTTTTCGTGTTTTTCTGCTGGCGCACACCGAACGGGCAGGGACCATACACCGCACAATCTCTAGAAAGTTTACGGCGGGAAGAGAAACTTTACGCTTATCTGAATTCGCGATAATTCACCGTGTGGTTTTCGATCCGATTATGTGTTTCAAACTTCTTTTCGTTGTAACGTGCACGCTTATGGCACACAGAAAAAGAAATATCTAAAAAGGATAAACTTTTTTACAAGTTGTATAGTACGTCACTCATAACAGTAAAGCAGAATAAACCACACAAAGCATTCTCCTGTCGCAACCGGCGCGCGATAACGAAATGGGTGAGAGCTAGGTATCGACTCTACAGCGGTGAAGTGCTCTAAAAACAACGTAACGTTTATGGTACATTATAAACCTCCGAGAAGGAAGACAGACTGCGCATGACATAAATGTATGTACAAACAAGTATTCAGGCTAAGACCTTTCACAAAGTATTTCTATTACAGTCAGTTTGATTGCTACAGGTTTGTTCAAGTAGAGTGTGTTAAAATGAATGGTAAATGATTTGAAGAAACATATAACTAGGGTTGGCTTGGCTCGTGTTATCGGGATTCCCTACCGGAGAAATGAAACATAATTCACTTACCGAGAATAATAGTGGCGATCTTCCAACACCGAGGGTGTCCGGGCTTGTCCGGGGTCTCCTGGCGCGGCAAGAATGTCGGTGTGCGCAGAATGTATTTCCGGCGGCAGCGCCCTCTCGTCTGCGACCCTTCCATGAGCACCGCTTTCGGTCGCCTGTGCAATCCACTCTGTTGCAGCTGCCGGCCAACACTGCGTGACATCTTAAGGCGCGGCACGAACCAGCTACGTTGACACGGTTGCTACCTCAAATTCGGCCGCAAAGGCTCTACGAGCGATGAGCGGTCCTCGTGATTCGAATAGGACGCTTCGCCTTCGCCAAAGGAGCACCTGCTATTTTTCAAGTGAATCGACCTTCCTTAAAGTCGGATATACGGTTAGCTGCCACCCCTACTTCCTGTGTAAATCACACTTTACAAATTGTTTGGAGCGTAAACACGTCTGTCACAACACTTTGGTCGCTTCAAGTTTATTCTTTAAATGAGCATAAACTAAAGGAGGTACGCCGGTAGTGCGAGAACGGTAGCGTAAATTTATCCTGAAGCCGGAATTCGGGAGTACGCTATCAAGAGACAACGTACTTATGACCTCTCCTGAAGGCTTCTGTTCATATTTTACTGCGGGAACCAAACTGCGGCAGAAATCACGGCCGAACGTGTACGAAGCTCGGACATACCCGAACTACCGAAACGACTTCTAATACACGACCGTGTGTCCGCTGCCCCCTAGCGCAGGGTCCGGTATATCGCGCCAGCCGATCATCTCGCTTGCGCAGTCCAGCGTCGGTCGATATACACAGCGAGAACGCCCGGACTGGTCTACATTGCTTTCGCTATCGTCCACTGAAATCCAACTTCTGACGACGTATTTGTACCTTCTTTTTTTTATTTTTCAAGGTGGAGCAAACACGAGAAGAAAGGCCGCAATTTGTTCGCTGCTTCCATCTGGCACCAGCTCACGGCCGCGGAAGAAAACTGGCTCGAGCGGTCTATCGACAGACAGGCACAGGGAATGCCTCGCTGAGGGGAGAAAAAAATGTTTCCTTTCCGGATGGATCCGGCCCGCACGTCAAAGTGAATGGCAACGGCATCCCGCCCCCGCCCCCGTAACTGCTTCTTCTTTGCTTTATTATCTTTCCTTCCTACGCGTGTATTCCCATCGCTGACCCTTTTCAAAGCCTCGTATAGAAACCGAAGAGTATTTTCGTAGCGCCGAACTGTTGTGAAATGCGGGCCTTGTGCTCGTTTGAACTATGGCCGTGGCATGAGAGAGCGCTTTGAGACTGCAAACAACCACTCCGTATCACAGCATTCGTAATAATCTTCTTTATTTTTTTTTCATCTGCTTCAGTTTGCGTTCTCATCACTTTTGTACTTTGTAGTACGTTTACTCGGACGCCGATATTACAAAGGAGTTGGGGAACTAGCATGTAGCTTTCAAGTTTTTCTCAATATTGAGCTTCTATGTGAGTTTTTTGTTATGCCCATCTGCAAGGACTTTACCACGTGTGGAACGCAAAAACATGCACGACAAAAACTAGGAGTAGATTGCGTAATGTCCTTCGTATGCTCATGCTCGAACTTTGTAGATATTGGCCAACAAGGCACGAAATATCGATGTAACAGCTGCGCCCTTCCTTCGTACAAAACCGCTGGATCTCTAAATTTCTCATATAGCGCCCTTGTGCAATACAATACCAATAACGAACTAGAAAGGAATCGAGTCTTTGAAGCCTGATACTAAATCTCTGTTACTTATCTTTATTTTTTTTACTACATTCTCCCAACGACATATATCCTTGTGGGGCAATCAACGCCGCACTCTAGGTTGCGACAGCCAATCATTTCATTTGAGGCCTTCCGAGAAGTTTACCCTATCGAGTAATATAGTTCCCTGTTTGGTCTTTAACTGTAGAAAGAGCGCTTTTGAACGTCTCTCTTAAGCTGTTACGTTTTCCTAGCAAGCATCCCGCCAAGAACACACATGCATGGGCGTAATAAAAGAAAGCAAATAAACATGCGCAGGTTATCTGCATTACCCGAGATTCAGAAACAGACCGCCCATTCAACGCTAGCAGCACCAGCATTGAGGTAGCACGGAAGAAGACGTTCACTGGATCTTAAAAACAGTCTTGCGCCAGCTACTTCCTTTTCTTCCCATTTTTTGTTTGTTGCTTAAACCTAAACTGACAGTAAACACGATTTCGTTTGAGCGGCAACTTGATTCTTCAACTTCTTTCGACCCTTCCGAAAGCGACAGCGTTAAAGCGGCCTCAGACGGTCGCGCGCGTGGCGCCACGGGAAATCGGGGTGCGCCGACCTCTCAAGTGCTCCAGCGAGCGGCTGTCCCATTCTAGCTCGCATGAGTAGTGACAGCGTTTAACGCTTCGTTCCTGCGTTTGAAAAGGCTGCGTCGCCGCTGTCTGCGCTTGACGACTATAGACGGTCTGCACCGTACAACTACGCTGCCAACTCAGGGTGGACTGATGAATGGTTCATCGGCTTCACCTCTTGCTTTTTCCTCAAACACACTATTGCAGACTCCTAAACAGGCAAATAACGCAAGTGAAGAACCTGCGATTAAATGACAAGACTAAATACGAATGTCCGCAGCCAAAATGAGACGCCTGCTACGGCACAAGTGTTCGCCTGCTGTACCTGTAAAGGCAAGCACCTTTTCGGCAGAAGGAGGAGGCTTCATCGTCGGGGACGGAAAAGCCTTGAGAACAGAGAGAGTGACGGCGTCAGCTCGTCTTAAAGGGTGAAGCTAGGCCAAACTGCCAGCCCTTTCAATTATTGTGTTCGTGCATGCATTTCCTATATCGCTGCGTGGCGCGCACCCTCCTGAGCTACTTCTCGCTCGCTTCCGTGGACCACCCCGTCTAGCAGACGACGCTACCACCACACTCGAAACAGGAATTTCAACAATGCTCTTAAAGGAACCGAAGATGAGGAAGTCTTCGTAATAACACATTGCGTCATAGCACCTAGACCTGTGCTGCACTGACTTGTCGCCGTCCACGCAAATATCTTAGTGCACAGTCGAGGGTCCCGTAGCAGTCTTTGACTTTGGGACCCTCGTGTGCATATTGTATCTTACCAATGCATTGTATTTAAAGAATATTAAACTGAAACTGAAACTAAAACCTATTCGATGACGCGCTAGCACGACTGCTCACTCAAGTGAATACTGCAAGAACATTAGAACTGCTATTCTGCTCTAACCAGCCGGTACTATAGAGAGCTAATAAATACATTTCCAGAGTTCCCTGCCAAACCTCCTATTGAAATGACGGAGTACTGCCTTCTCCGTTATGATATGATTAGAGAAGAAGACACGTTGCTCTGTTCTTCCAAAAATATAGCGCATCACATGTTTATGAAGGGGACCAGTATATATAAACCAAGGCTTGGAGAATTCTATGGAACGATAGATATTCAGAAAGCCATTTGACTCCAGGGCAACTATATTGCGGATTAGAATACAAACACGCCAAATAACATAGTTATATTTATACTTCACACTGCTCGGTAGCTCTTGGACGATAGGAACAGCGACAAACCTATACCGACAGGAATGCTAACGGCGAGCGAAATAAGAACCTGAGAGGATGAATTGTTATTTGCGTATACTAACTGAACCCGTTGAGGTACGTCTGATTTAACCGCAATTCAAACGCTATGAACTCCTTGCGCAGCATTGGCACCACGGCAAGCCCATCGCTTCCACAAGAAGGGCGCGGTTTAGCTAGCCACAGATGTTTTCTTTGAAATATATAAGCAGGAATGTAAGAACGTAATGTACTCTTGAAAGCGCATACAGCAGTTGTATTTTCCGACTCAAGCCCATATTCCGCAAATCAAAGATCGAATATGGCTTTAATAACAGTACGCTTTATACTTACGCAGCGAGCTATAGAAACTTTCCTTTCTTTGCAAAAAAAACTTTTCTCAGCGGGTGTGCAAGGGCGCGCAGCGATAAATTCCGTAACAGAGAGAAACCACCCCCGCTTTGTAAGTATTCCTGCAGCGGTTGCAATAAGTGGACGGACACAATTTGCGTAAAGGCAAGGTTTTCTTTAGAGTGTTAAGTTTCCGAATGCGGAACTAAAGTATGCGCATATAGCTCTCCTAGAAGACAAAATAAAGCTGTTGCACTCGTAATCTATGCGTGATGATAATGAACAGGAACCAGTGATAGAGTACACGACATCTTCAGTAGAAAATCTAGTTTCTGTTTGAGTGCCACACGCTTTTCAAATATACCTGAGCGAATAGTTTCAACAAAGCAAAGTAACCATGGCTTTCGGAAGTTCCTTCACTATTCTCTAAATATGTTTCACTGCGCAACTGATTTTCAACGATTACTCGGCGGCTACACTCTGAAACACAAGATGCCCTTACAATAAATATTAAAGCTGAGATAAGCTTGACGGCTGAAAACGAGGCATCCTGAAGCGATGAGGAATCCCGGAAACGGCAAGCTTAACACAAACCACAGCCGGAAGCTAAACTCTTGGTTGTTTCAGGAGGAAACGTTGGAGACGACCCTTGCGAAATATCGCAAGCATAGATGGAAGAACAATGAGGGCAAAACTGCAACCGCCGTAGAAAGCAAGACGAATTCTACCAACAACTCCAGGTAACAAATCACCGAGGCGGGCGCTTTTCTCTGTACATTTCGCCGACCGATCTGGGTCATTCCTTGCTACGCCCAACACTGGTCCACTAATTAGAAGCATGCTGATCTGTTTTCCTCTCCGGCTTTCTTTCTCTGGGTGCCGCTAAACCTCTCGAGCGGAAGACCCATCTTCGCTGAGAATAAATGAACTCGTGACCGAAACGCCTAGTTTACGGCTAACTGGTGGCGTGCTGCGGCTTCTGGCGTAATTTCCCCTGAGCGATTGCCTTCATCATCAACTCGGTCTTCCGCGGCCCTGCAATATATCGTCTGAGTTGAGTTCCCGAAATCTGCCGTGCGTCTCTCCCGTTTAAACGCGCCTTTACTGCTGTTGAACTTTACACCAACAGCTTGAATTTTGTCGGCTCTCTTCTTTTTCCTTTCCGTCATTCCTAGTTCTCGTTCAGGAGACGGCTGCTTAGAGTGGGAGAGTTAGCAATTTCTGCAACATTAAGCGAAATTAGAAACTCAGCCTGCAAGTGTCTTGAAACGCGCTTTGATGAAATATTGTGTATCTAAATGTTTTGTATCAGTCCGACTTCTTCCCAAGGGCGCAGCAAAGTTTTCTGCCCACGATGATACAATCAATTCGGGAGAAATAGCGCCGATACGCTGGTATTTTGCAACTATCTTTTTCGCTTTAATTGCAAACAAGTTTTCTTCTAGAAGATGGTGTGCTGAACCGTGTAAATATTGGTCTCTCATCATAAGAACTTCGTAATAACACTGTAAGCCAACAAAACTGATTATCTAACAGCTTCGTTTCCTGTCATATTTTAATGGTTCAATAAATTTTTGACTAGCAACCTAACTGGGAATAGACCGCGAAACTAGGACCTTACGCTTGCGGCAGGATTCAGTTTTCTTTCTTTTTTTTCCTATTCCTTTCGCTCTAGCAAATTTTTCTCGGTGATATAATTGGTTTAGTTGAGAATTGTGGTAAATAAAATGTGAACAGAAGCCATCAGGCACATAATTGCCATAACGTTTTAAGTGTAATATAATATCGTCAGAAAACGGGAGAATTAACTGACAGCATACGCGGAAATAGTAAACAATGGACGAGAATCAGACAAATTAAGTCAGTTTTCAACAAGAACACTTCGTTTGTGTTAAAATGGAAGTGTCCAAAATGACCTTGTCGAGCACATAATGCGTATGGAATATACATGAACCTATTTTCTTCCTTATATGTCTTCAGTACGGCTTCCGCAACTATATCGTCGAGAAAAGAGGTAGCCGATCACTTCAGTTTTTTGCTCACGCATATTGGAATGTCTCGTGAATATTACCAATGTGATATCTATAAAAATACAAAGCTGATCTTGAAAAATAAAGTGCCAGTATGTGTCACCAGCATCCCGTGCTACGGTGCACGAGAATAAATAACCATACCTTGGGTGAGCAGTGGTGAAAAGAAACCGCTGTGTCTTGGGTGCTTGTTCCACGGAGGTGTATCCGTAAGACATCATCCTCTAGTGCACAGGGAACCACACGAGCAGACACGGCCACAACAAATAACCTCGCGTTTCACAATGGCGCACCACAGATTTGGCTTTATAAATCCGCAGTTTCCAAGACTATCGTTTTGCAGAGCTGGAATTCCGAAGCCGCAGCTGCTTCAAGCGCACGGCAAAGCAAAGCACAGTTCACGACAACTCCACAAAACGCTTCAGATATGTCTCAGTGCAGAACAGTCGAATCAGTTCCAGCCCTCATCCGAGGTTCCGTATCTTAAAGCACGTGGTTCTTCACAACAAATATACAGCACCAGCAGCAGCAAGCAATACGCAGACAAATGAAGCGTTGTTTTTTTCGCGCGACGAATTATTCCGCGGCGGTCACATAACAAAGAGCCGCGGTTCCGTTCACTGCACACGGAGTAGGAGCGACGCTCTTTCGCTCCATTAAGGAGCCGGTGAACATGGGCTTCCCTAAGCTCACGCACTGCAGGCTCAAAGCGGGCTCCGCATGCCGCGTGACCCGAGCGCGCAATGAGACGCGGCGATTCAGACCCGAGCCCGGCCTCTCTGCCGCGCTTGGACGGCGGGCGCGCTGGAGTCGGGGCAATCCACCCGCCAGGGGACAACAGGGGCGGCGGTGTCGGCGGCTGACACCGCGTGCCCTCTCTCGATCTCGTAAGGAAATTGAGAGCGAAGGAGAACTGGGCGGGCGTGTTCAAATCGAAGCGGCTTTTCTTCGCGCCTGCGTTGTCTGCTCGCCTTCTACACTGTTAAAGACACATTATGCTTCGTGGCTCGTTCCGTTTCGTTTCACTTAAAGGCACTGACAAGCGATATTCAGGCTCCCCATTTCTTTGTTTAGTGCCGTGAAAAGCTTACCGGTCCGAGCGTCGAATCACATAACATTTCCTGCAATATTTACTAAGGAAAACTCTGGTGCTGCGGTCGTTAAGCCACCATTGCAATGGTGGGAAGTATATGGATTTATTTAGCATGCGTGCTTGTGTATGCAGGCGTCGCTGTGTCTTTCCTTGTTACGTTTTAGGTCCCTTCACCCTCATAGATTACAGCGCAATACCTACTTTTCTAAGTGCAGAAGAAGCTACGAGGGCGCACGATTGCTACTAATTTCAACGGTTCAGCTTGTCGAGGTGGCCAAATTGAAACGCGCCAAGCGTCTCAAGGCACTGGCTTGCCCGCGATACATACGTAAGGGCGTTTTATGTCCCTTGTGCCTGCGTGCGTCCATGACGTAATGCTTTAATATCAAGCTTACGTGCTAGAGGACCTGTGTTCGAATCCTGCCGTCGGAGAATTTTACTAATGTTTATTCGATTATCTATTACGCCATACTACGAGGAAAATCACGAGTTTACAAAGTCTCGAAGCTGTTTCAAGCCAGCAGGACGAAGTTTAGGTAGATCCATGTGATTCCCTTAACTCTGTGCAGGAAGGAAAACGTTAGCAGGGAGCACCGCGCGACGCGACTGAAGCCAAACCTGGTGGCCCAACACGTATTCGCAACAAGAGTGTGCGGCTGGTTTTAGTGTTTCTGCTCTGCAGGCACAACCACGGATGGGCAGCCAAACAAACGCGCATTGCACAAAAGCTGCTGGGAACCAAAGGTCTCAGGATAGGATAGGATAGGAATAAACTTTATTTGTCCAACGGTTGTTGATGTTGGTGCCCGGGGCTAGGCTGCCAGGGGTCCATCGCCCGAGGAAAATCTTTCGAGATCCTCGGCAACGCCCCTGGCCCGCTGGACGGCCCACCCCTGGTCTTCAGGTGCCTCGCTGAGGAGGGCGGCTTGCCATCTCTCAGCGAGGCGCCCCGCTTCAGAGGGTTCTGCTCTTGTATTCCCCCTTCCTCTTTGTCCTTGTTCCACGTGGCGTCGGCATTCCCAAAGCACATGGGCCATATCGGCCCGTTCGTGCTTGCACCACGGGCAGCCGTGCGACGGGTGCAGCGCAGGTTTCAGCAAATCTCGATTTTTGCTCCGTAATCTCGTCGCAAGAGCTCACCTGTTGGGCCACCACTGAACAAGTGTACGGGCCTCACGGAGCGCTCGCTTGCTAAGGATGGCTGCGTGACGTAGTGCTGTATTCCTATTCCTTCCTCCATGCATAATTCTCATGCTGGCTGAACCACCCCCGTTCCAGTCGCATACACACTCGCGCCAGGATTCCAGCCTTGTAATTATTGTATGAGCCTCTATGTTGAATCATGCAGTGGTAACGCGGAAAACGCCATGGAACATTTTTTTTATCTGAATTTTTCGATATGCAGTGAGGAAATAGTCGTTCGCTCAAAGCATGCTGGAAGCGGTGATTGGTGAGTGTGACACAGATTACACGCAGACAGTGCATGGTGGAAAGCGGACCAGAACTGCGATCGTAGCTGTGAGAAAGTATTCGGTTTGTGAAGCCGATCGATGTTGCTGCGAGTCGTGTTTTCCGGAGCGATTAAATATTTGTACCATAAGAGACACGCGCTTTCAGAGATTGCTGTCTGGCATATGTGGTCATTAACAAGCGAAGACTGTTTTTAGCCAAGCCAAGTTAACATCTCTGAAGTGTAACGACGCTTGTGCCCGTGATATGGTGTACAAACTTAAAAGTCTTGTTTTATTAAGCTGCTGAAAAGTGGAGCGATACGGAAAAGCTTATTTCTGAATTTGTCACGGCAAACCTGGGTATCGAAGCAGGTAAAATAGAGCGAGCCCATCGAGTCGGTCAACGTAAACCCGATCGCATTCGGCCCACTGTGGTTAAATTTCTCGACTTCAAATACAAAAGCAATATCTTGAAAAACTATTTCAAACTAAAAGACCTCGCAACCCCTCGAGTCTGGATCGATGAAGATTTTTCACCGCGAATGCAACTAATCAGAAAAACGCTCCGTGATTTCGAATGCGCGAAGCGCCAGCAGAACGAAAAATATAAATTGCAGTTTGATAAGCCTCTAGTGGGCAACGGAACTTTCACAGTCGACCTTTCAAGCAATGAAGTGGTCGCCATCCCTAGACACGAGGCTCCCGCGAATGTCAATTGACTCTTCAATGCAGATGACAAAAGAACTGTCTATTATTGTGGTAAATTTTTGAAGTCTTTTCCGAAAACAGGATCACCTTTGTGCTTTTGGCGAGTCCGGCTGAGTTGATATAATACTGGGAACAGAGACACGGCTGCCTTGCGATGTGTCCGACGATGAATTATCTCTTTCCGAAAACTACATTTTGTTTCAAAAAGACGGGTAGTAGCAGGAGGTGGTGTTGTAATAATTGCAGCAAAAAAAGAATTCCAAGCACGCCTACTTGACACAGGTTCCTGCATTGAAATTTTGTGGGTCATGCTTGAGATATCACGTGTAACTTGCGCCGTTGGTGTTTGTGACCGTCCTCCAGACTCACAAGACACGTTCATGAAATGCCTTAACGAATCGCTAAGCTTTGTATGTAACAGATTTCCCGGCTCACCTATTATTCTTGCTGTTTACTTTAACTACCCTGGAATAAACTGGCGGACGGTTACACCTGAAGGCCGCCTAAGGAAAGCAGAATGTAAGGATTTTCTTGACGCCATTTCTTTGCACGGGTTAAGCTGAATAGTTTCCTTACCAACACGGGGGGATGCTATCTTGGATTTTGTGCCGACCACTGAAGCTGTCAACGTGTCTGTTCATGTTTTTGATTGCATTAGTGACCACAACGTTCTTCTCTGTGAATACGATATAAAGCGCAAAACAAGTATACAGGAAAAGAAAACCATTTATTATTATGCGTGAGCAAATGTGAAAATGATCATCAGCGGGCTCTCAGCTTTTTGTGTAGAATTCTTGAGTGGCGTGCATAATCATGATAGCAGTGATAACTGGATGATTGTTTGTAACAAACTGACTTAACCTAAAGAATAGTACATACCAAAAATACAAATAATTCTGTCTACTGGAAGTGCGTGGTTCAGCCCTCACGTAAGGCGCTGTACAAAAAAGCGCGCTTATTAAAAAGCTAAAATTTCGACATCTGATGATGCCTGGAAGTGTTATCGGGAACAATCCAAGTTATGCAGAACCGAAATTGAAGCAGCCAAAGACAAATTTTTCAACCATGACATTTCCAACATGTTAGCCCACAACACAAAAAACTTCTAGAAAGTAATAAACCCCAACCCATCATCATCAGATTCATTTCCATAAAGAAAGGCAATGAATTCCTTCCATCATCGGAGGTTGCTACTGTATTAAATTGTTTCTTCTGTTTTTACAAGTGAACTTCCCGTTCCCACTAAGATTGAACTCGGTTCTGTTACCCCCATCATGAGTGATATTATAATCACCCAAAAGGGCATTGAAGATGCTATTGATCATCTTTCTAACAGCTCGGCTCCCGGTCCAGACGGAATCTGTCCAAAACTACTAAATATTACTAAACCAGTGATATCTCGCATTTTCACCGCTCTTTTTCAACAATTTATTAATTTAGGATGTGTTCCTGCCGAATGGAAAATAGCTCAAATAATTCCAATTTTTAAGTCCGGTGACCCGTCATCTGTCTCTAACTACAGACCTATTTCACTAACCAGTATTCCATGTAAACTATTAGAACACATTAAATCATCAGCAATTCTGAAATACCTAACCGATCACAACCTCCTCTTCATTAACCAACATGGTTTCCAACGGGGTCGCTCATGTGAGACGCACTTATTCGAGCTAGTCTCTGACCTACACCAAGCTATCAACGACTCCTCACAATAGCGGCTACGTTTATAGATTTTGCGAAGGTTTTTGATAAGGTAGCTCGTAACCGTTTTTTATTGAAGCTTCCCCATTTTAATATAAATTGTAGGATTACGAATTGGATTAGTAACTTTTTAACTAACCGGTATCAATTTGTAACGACTAATGAATTTTCTTCTCCGCGATCACTAGTTAAATCCGGAGTGTGGCAGGGTATTTGGACCAATTTTATTCCTGCTATAAGTCAACGACATTAGCAAAAATATTAAATCTACAATAGGACTATTTGCAGGTGATTGCGTAATTTATAGACGAATAATAAATTCTTTTGACACTGAAATTTTGCAATCTGACCTCACAAAAATTACCGACTGGTGTAAACAGTGGCAAACAGAAATAAATGTTTCCAAAACTAAGGCTACAGCTCTCACTACGGCTAGTAACCCTAGGATTACCCGTTACGTGATGAAAGGCATTAATATCACACATGCGCAAGCAATAAAACATTTGGGAATTCATTTATCTTAAAACGCTTCATGGAATCATCACATCGATGCGATTACTAGCAGCCCGTGTAAAGCCCTTGGCTACATTAGGCGTAACCTTTACTCGGCAAACAAGTCCACTAAATTATTAGCCTATACGACACTAGTTCGTTCGAAAATGGAGTCCGCGCCTTTTATTTGGAATCCGCATCAATCGTACTTCATAAACAAGCTCGAGTCGGTACAAAACAAAACAGCCCGCTTCATCACAAAAAAATTACTCACGAACTTCTAGCATCACTAACTTTAAGATATCTCTAAACCTCCCCTCGCTAGAAAATCGAAGGCTGATAGGACTTCTTTCCCATTTTCACAAGCTATAGCTCTGCGGGTCGTCCTTTAGCGCATGCCACATCAGGCCCGCCCATCGTATCTTCCCGCGCCTTGATCATTCCTTTAAAGTGCAGCCCGTTCTTGCGCGCACTAACTTCTTGTGACACTCGCTCCTCTTTCTCGCGATGTATCATTGGAATATGTTACCAAATGAAATCCTGTCAGCTCTAAGTCACGATGATTTCCTAGAAAAACTGAAACAGTATTTTAACGTACTAACATAGTATTCTCTTGCTCATTTGTTATAGACACCACTGTGTTGTGGCGCGCCACCTTCTTTTACCTTTTTTCCTCACCATATATTGATGTTCCTTGCGCAAATGCTTTTGTTCTAAGTTAGCGCAGAGTCACTTGTACTGCATAAAAGTTTTTCTGCTTGTGCATTTCATTGTTTAATGCAGTATCTGCTGGTATGTGTACGTTTTTATCAAGCATTTTTCCTTGTATAAAGTGACGAAGTAACACCCATTTTAAATCTACATGTATCTTCAGCGTTTAGGACGTGTCATTGTATTGCTCTTATTGGTTTCTTTTTGTTTGTTTTCCTGTTTTTCAGCTTGTGTTCTTTTTATTGCAGTATTTATTTTCTGTTTATATGCGTATACTCTGTCACTAATTCATTGTAACACCTCCATGTAATGCCCGCATGGGCCTTTAGGGTACCAGAATAAAAAAAAATATGTAGTTCAGCGTATTGCCGTAGCCACGCCTGCACTTTTGGTTTCCCCCAAGCACGTCCCGTCTGGAAGATCTCAGCCTGCAGGAACAAAGGATTTTAGCTCGCATCCGTGCTCCAAATTTCGCACGCGTAAGAACGAAATCAAGTGCGTCGCCACGCATTGAGGAACGCGAGCGCCACTCGTTAGCCTGGACTTTGTTACATCGTAATAGGCATAAAAGTGCCATATTGGCACCCTGCAATATTTCTGTTCGTAACGTAGCTGCTGAGAGTCTTGCCAGAAATATGAAAGTCCAAGCGCCTCTGTCACCCAGTACTGATGATTCTACAATAGTTTCCAAGACAGCGATCGTTATCTTGCAAATACGTTGTTCGCATCTGTTAATAACGTCTGCTTGGCAGAAGCACTCGTGTTGTGTATTTGCGCAACAACGCTCATGCCGTGAGTGGAAGACAGAACACTGCCCAGTCTCGGGTAGAGTTGATTGTGCGGGACGGATGGCGCGTACACGCTTGGCTTCGCCGCCTTTTCGGGCCAAATGCCCGGCGAAGTACTGGTGGCATCGTAATCGTCCTTGCATCCATAGCAGGGCAGCACGGCAATGTCAACGCCAATGGTGACGGTGCAAGTGCGCCTCAAGCATCTGTACAGTCGCTATCGCAAGGCACTGAAAACTTCCTTCGATAGGGCTACTGCTATAGGAGTTGTTACACAAGTGAACATGCTCATTGCAACCGGCCTTGCCTAAATATTGGAAAACTATGTCCGAGTCAAGTGAGAAGAATGTCGACGAAATAAATGTGCATACACGAAGGTAGCGCCGCCTGCATATTTCGTGGCAAAAAATACTGGCCTGAAAGAGACCAATATATTTGCTTCGTTTCATTTTTGTCTTTGTGATCTTTTTATTCAAAGCATGGCTCTAGAACATTTACAAAGTATATTGACAAACTCAGTTGCAGAAGTTGACTTGTTCTATTTTGAGTGATCCTAGCGTAAAGTTCTTTTGGGGAAAGGGAGTTATAGAACTGTCTGTACCTAACGTAGTTTGATTGTAATATTGCACAGTTTATAGCACGCGACAGTAGTGATGGCCATTTGCTAGTGTCTGTTTAGAGCTGTTTTGCTTCTTTTATTGCCTGAAATTACCAGTACGGTGCTTCATTCAAGTAACGCATTGCACATTTTACCCGAAAGCTTTCCCTGCTGTTGGGCACTTCTGAAGTTCGGACATTTGTTTCCATGTATTTGGGCAACTGAAGCCCATGAATCCATGGGGAAATCAAAGCGTTTGCCTACAGTGAGAGAATATGTTATTCGTGTAACTTGGGTGCATATATAATAAAATATGCCTTGATAATGTCGTCGAGTGAACTAAAGTTCACAGTTGAACCTTACCACAGAAAAAGAAAAAGTGAAAGAAAGAAGAACACACAAAACCGTAGTGCAAGATTCTCCTGAGCATCGGCATCATTCGTTTCAGATATTGTTTCTTTCATCAGTTCTTGCCTGCACAATGTCAACTTGGTTTCTCAGTCTGTGAAACAAGGCTTATCTCGAAGTGTTCTTTTCTTACCACCTGTTTATTGAATTGAATATCTGCAGTTCAAGATTATTCTACTGTTAACTCCAATTCCTATAAGTTGAGGCTTTAATTATTGCCTACCCACGTACGTGATGTCACAATGCCTACAGAGGTAGCTTGAAATCATGGAGTAATAATATAGATGAGGATACTTTGAGCGGAAATGATTATTGGATAGATCACGTACAATATTGTTCAATTACTTAACACTGGTAGTGTTATTGTTATTATTGTGCAGTTCAGTGCGTGTTATTGCAAGATCTGCTATCAATAAAAGCTCAGCATAGTTCATCAATTCCTCGCGTTGGGAACATGTTTAATACTACATAAGCAACTCCCATGTCATCTCCTCGGCGTCCACAAATTGCTACAATATACCTGCAATTCTTCCCACAGTCCCTTAAGCATATTCAATCATTAAACTGTAGCAACGGCAATATGCGATGGCAACGAAATAGCAATGAGAGCATCAAAGACTGCACTTTGTTGACTGGTATCAAACAAGCTTTGTGGGATGAACAACAAGCGGGGCCGCTTTACTGATAATAACACTGTGAATTTCGGCTGGGACTCAGCCTTTATATTGCCTCGTTAGGAATACGAATTAGCTCCAAGGGCGCCGCTAATGTCACAGTCAGCGTAATGTACACATCCAAATACAAACAACCAATTGTGAATGTTGTACGATGCCTCCGTGGTTACCGAGTCTGGTTACGGCGCCTTGCTGCAGTGTTGTTGATTAGATCGCCATATATAGCGCTGGGAACGTTTTCGTTTTCCTCGCTATACATGGTGAGCGAGAAGCTGGACGTGTGAGATGAGGAAGTGGCGTGACTACGACAGCACCATAATTAGGGCGCGTACTTCGCGGTGGCTTAGCAAAAACACACAAAAAATTAAGCTTAGGGTTAGCAACTTCTTAGAGCTGGAAACCAAAAAAATATAGCTGCAAATGCCACTAATATGAGAGAATGCGTTTTGAGTGAAGCTTTTTGTCATCTTTAGTCAAATGCCTTCACTTCATCACATTTATGCAGCTCACATTGCTCCCCCCTCAAATCACGCTACAGGCTGAACCCCTGCCCTAAGGCGCTGAGTCGTGCATTCGACAAGGCTGCACAAAACACCGCCTCTTCACAATGACACACACTCTCTCAGCAGTTTTTCTATTTTTCTCAACACTCCGACGCTCTTTTTAGGGCATGTTACTTCACTGTGTTCAACCATTTAATTTTTTTTCGTGCCTGCTTCTTTCCTCGTCGGATTTTCCAGAAATTTTCCCCTACCTCATGAAACACGCCCATTTATATATATTCATTATACCAAGTTGTCTATCAGGGCATAGACGCTGTAGGACATTCTCGGTGTACACAGTGACCCATGATTGCCAACTGGGCCAAACTCCGCGGCACATGTCCTTTCGCCCAAGTTGTATGCCCGTCAAAACAGCAAGTGCCAGGGCCAGTAAAGCAAGGAGAAGAGGTAGAGAAGGATTTGCTTTAATATAGTACCACGTATAAGTGGACATGCAGGCTTTAGTCGTAGATGTGTGGCACGCATACCGACAGTGCATCTTCACAGAGACGTTTCGAGGGCAAGCTTCGAAGAAGCACAATTTTCATGCCTCTTTTGTCAATATATAATCCGGAGGCTAGCTATAAACTTTGCACGTTAGCAGTGCATTAAACATGCGCCACGTCGCCCAAAAATTACTGCACAAAAAATAATTTCCCATAAATTGCATTTTATGACTGTGTTTGCTCATGAAATATTATTTACTTGTGTTTACCCGGAAATGCTCTCCCAGAACAATATCATCGGAAATGCGATTGTATGGACGTCAACTCTGCCGCCATAGAGTCGAAAATTTCATTTCACACTTCATTATTCCAGAAATGTTGTCCGTCCCAAAAATCCTGGCTGACTAGAAACGCCACACACAAAAAAAGTTCATCGTGCTTTCCCTTCTTCGCAAACGTTTACAGTGAGGCTTAGGTACGCCCATATTGAAAATTCGTGGATGTTTCGTGGAAGGGGCCCGGGTGCCAGACGACCTAGCTACGCCACTGAGCCTATCTATCACAGTACCAACGGGCAACTGTGTATCGGCAACTCTACTGGTTCAGTAGAAGAAAAAGACAAGGTGCTCACAGCGACAGACTTCAAGTTTCATTGGAAAACGTTTTCAGTCCCTCACTGCGATGAACTGCAGAAATGACGGTACGGGAGCACCGAGCTGTCATGTATTTTAAGTTAATGGTCGGAGCATGCACAAGTCTAGATAATAACTCTACTAAAACGATACCAAAGCTGGCTTAGTAATTCGAGCAACGTATTCATGAGTTCAAGAAACCGAAGTTAAGCAAATAACAATAACTTTTCCCAAGCCTCATTTCTCTGTCTCACACTTTCTTAAAAATGTTTCTCCGGTATTAGGCCGGAAAAAGAGTATTCACGCGATTAGCATCCACGGCCTGCTTCGGCACCACCTGTGCCTCGAGACTAGCCTACTTACACCACCTCTTCATTAGAAAGAACATGAAACTTCTGCAGTTCTTGGAGAAATCTATCCCGCGTAACACCGTTTGCTCAAGCAATCCAAGCATATACACATTAGCGCGCTGAGCTGAGAATGCCCGGGCGCCGCGAGGCAATATTCAGCGGTAGCAAGCACTGGCGTGCCCCCGGTGCAATCCCGGAGGCCACTTAAAGTGAGGTGGACTTCACCCTGGACTTGGCGCGCGCGCCGCTCTAATTGGCGCCGCGTATCCAGAGGGAAGCTCAACCGAGGATCGCTGCTGCGGTGCAGGGCTCATTGGTGGCGCGGTTTGGCGGTGGCAACGCGGCTTGTCGCTGCATTTCTAGAACGCTACACGCATTGAGGTCGACAGTAATCGTGACCTGGGTTCTGCCTTAATTCTTCAAGAATAAGAAAAAAAAATTAAGGGGGTCATCTCTGAGTTTTGAAGAGGCCACCTTGAATGAACTTTGAGAATGCTGTTGCGAAGGCATAATTTATGAGCAGTGCTTCTTGACTAGCAGGTTTTGTGAGCATGATGAAAACGATAGCGAACTGCTTACAAAAGACAATAGATTAGGGTATAACAAAACATTCTTCTTGACTGTGACGCTTTCCTTTGATTGATGTTTTTACATGGGTGCGAAAGATAAAATCTTTTCTGTGAATATTTTGCAATGCTCGCTGCTTGGGTTGAATGCATGAAATGCGGAATGCTTGAAATACGAAATGTTTTCCTAGTGGGCATTTTATTCTCACGAAGAATAACACCGTAAACGAAAGACGACGTCACGTGATTCTTTTCATGTGTGTGTGGGCCATCGCTGAAATGCGAAAATCGTTTGCGAGAAACCTTAAAAGGTAAAAAAAATTTGAATCGGCCGCGGTGATTGAAACTTATGACCAACTGATCGGGCTGCCAGGATTCCAACTTTGAGCCGGTCTGCCAATGCTACCCGACGGAGAATAGTGATGCTGCCGAGCGCAAATCTCAACTGCGGCTGCCACGTGCGGCTAACGCCTCCCGAGCATCTGTGTAGATTCCTTGTATTAGCATGTCACCTTTCCCAGTTGCGGAGACATTGCGGAGCTTTATTCTTGTAGATGAAATGTCGATGAGTGAGCCTGTCTGCTTTGTCTTTCTTAGTCTTGTACTTCTAGCATTTGCCTTCTTCTACTGTTTGCTTAATGGTGCTATCGTTGTATTGTTTGTTCGAAAATTGTAAGAGCCATTTATGCGGTAGCGATATAAATACCCTAAGGAATCCAGCAGTATGGTCATAAAAGGTTGTTTTTCCGGAAAACAGTGGGTAAATCTGGTTATGTAAGAAGAGAAACACAGGACGGCAGGCGCAGCTTCATAAACGAATATGACTCGCACTTCTTTTTAGTTCTAAAAAGGAAATAGTTATCTCGGTCAACTGGCATTGTTCACCCTAAGAAACACCCCACAATATAGTGAAACGCTTACAGCGCATAATGATTTGTCAGCTGTTGAGTCATGGCTTGATGTTACAGGCGATATCGTAATATTTTTCATCGTAAGGCAAATTTTTCATTACCATGTCTTTTCTTGCAGGACGTTTAACTACTCTGATCGCTAATCGAATGTACAAAACATGCTGCATTTATTGAGGCAAAAACGTTTTTGTTGACTATAGTCTTATCGCGCTGCAAGATAATGTAGAATGGGCAACCTCCATCTCTCCAGCGGTGAAATTAATTCTCTCTCCCTGGTCACACCAAACGCACTGCGGACCAACGTAGCCATAGTGTGAATGGTCGCAGGAAGTTAAGAAGCTTTGTCAACTCTCTCCGTTTCGCCACTGCTCGTGGGAAGGCATATATATATGCGACGCAAGCAGGAGTGTAGTACAGTTAGCTTCATCTCTTTCATAAATAGAACCCCTTTGCAGCCATCGCCTCGTTACATATACTATATGGTTAAATGGTTGACTGTTAATATCGCGGCGTTGTGTAACTATTTTCCCCAAGATCGAGCGGTCGGTGGCAGCACCGTCGCCGTAGTAGTGTGGATGAGCAGTCGGCTGCGCCCATTGATATGTGCAACACAGCGCTTCGCTGCTTGCGATTTGAACCGACTGTATGCTAAATAAACAGGCTGCCGGCAGTGAATGCGTAATATATTGTTCTCCAGTGCCGTGTAAGACATAGCAACTCACACTGTAGGGGTATACACAGTGAACCCTGAATGCGCTACCTTGTTCTTGTAAAGTATCTTGCTTCCCCCGTACTCGCCGTACCAAATGTTAAATATCGTTCTCTTTTCCTTCTCAATCCTATGTACCGAGCGTTTTATGAAATCCCCACCTTCGTCCTGCTGCATTCAAGTTTCTGATTTGCAGGCGATGCTGGCAAAACGTAAATTGAATTCTAGTTCGAAAACTTCTCTCCTATCTAGAATACTTGGCTCAGCAAATGCTTAGCCGCCCTGTTTCATTCGAAGAGTTTTCATAACGCTTTTCTAATACCGAAACTTTCTAAATACCGGAAGCGTTGTCGTGGTATAATTTGCAGGTGTTTTTTTGCGTGTACCGTTGCAAGCGTAGCAATGACAGCGCAGCACTGGCTGCTGCATGTGTTTGCGGAAGATATGTCACTTTTCAGCACGCATTGCTGGTCACCAGCTAAGAGGTTAAAAGACATGAAAAAGATTTGAAACAACGAGACGTTAGGCTGTGCACAGTTTCTGAAATTTGTGCGCTTGGTCTGTACAGTTGGCGAAAACTGTTGATTGCTGGCGTGATGTATTTAGCATTCATTCAAGCTTTACGGACAAGCTCAAAGTTTTAGGCGAGGCCAGACGGCAACTTTGGCCTCAACAATAAAAAAGGAGTTCACGTTGAGTGAAAGTTTCCGGTTAGTTCGGCCAATACGGAAGAGAACAACATTTAATTCCTAGTGCTTTAGGTGCACAATCGAAGCATTAAACTTTGGTAATTGCGGCCGCTAAGTACTTGCGGAAACTTCCTGCGTTTAGGGAGAGCAAAGAGCCGCACGTCAACTTCAAAGCCATGCAAGAAATTGCTTATACCGAACAAAGGGTCCGCCAAACTGATCGCCTCGAAGCTCGACAGTACTTTTTATTATGCCTCCTCCGAGGATAAATAGTTCATAGCTCTAGATTTGAAATGGTAGGTAATTGCACCAAGAAAATATGTTTCTGCACCCCCTTTTTTCATCGTTAATGGGCTGAATGCTCAGAACCCCATCGCGCTCAATTCCTGCAAGTTGCAACTGACAAAAGTTTTGCATAAGTGAGGACATCCATTAGGAATATCTCAATCCCATGCACATGTGCAGTTTCCGTCAGACCAGGCAATAACTCGTGCCTCATTATTTTGGTAGTAGACGCTTGAGCTTCTCGAAAATATCACGCAGGCTTCTGAAGTTTTCTTGAGATTTAATGGTTTAGGTTTAGGGTTAGGTTTAGGTTTAATGGTTCAGGTTTACTCATTTAATGAGTAGGCTGAAAGCCTAAATTGTGAGTTTAGACGACTGTCAATATATTTTTTGGAAAACACTCAGTAAACTTGAAAACTTTTGCAGTAGTAGTGAAGAGGCACTTGCATTAACGTTGCCTATATTTAAACTCTCAAAGCGTTTCTGTAATGAAAGTGCACTTGCAAATAAATAAGTGCCTGCTAGCGTAAGTGAAAGCCTCTGTCAAGTTACACCAACAACTATTGCCGCAAGCACTTAAACGTCTAAGAGGCTCCATGCTTCCTTGAAATAGCTTTCTCAAGGAAACCTGGAATGAGATGAGCTTGCAGAGAGCACTTCTTGATGCCAAAGACAGAACTTTGTTTCAATGCTTCTAATTAGCACGCAAGCAAAAATCGCAGCAGCGGAGACATCTAATCAGCAACGCCAGTTTTTCCTCTTGAAAAGAAATGCGCCAGCAATGAAGACTGGAACACGGGCACCAAAAAGAGACGGCTGGGCTCTCCCGCGCACTCAACCAGCGGTTGTAAGCGCACGTAATCAACTACGTGCTCCCCTCCGAACTCACCATGGAGGTTTATTTCTCTCTCTCTCTCTCTTTTCGCATGAAAACAATTTTTGGGGGTTTTTTTTCCTGCCTGATCCCCAATGCGGGAGCCCACATCTCTTGTATCGAATGGTGGCTACAGCAAAGAAAGAAATCAGAGTATGTGTGGAGCAAAGAATAAGCAACAAATGTTTGCGCAAGCGTCCTCACTTACGTTATCGCGTAAGCTTTTCTAGGTTACGCACGTAAATTAAGAATTGCTGGTTTTGATAAAAATTTACTTTTATGCATGAAAATGCCTCTTATTGCTCCATTTTCTTCGTTGCGCTCTTATAACAGGACGTCAGAAAAGGCATACTCAGGGGTCAAGGCTATCCACCGCTATTATTTGGCCGAGTAAGAAACAGGGCTGTGTAATTGGTAACACAATTGCAATTGAAAATAAATGTGCAGTTTGACTACATTTTAAAAACATTTTTTTATCAGAACCTGAAGCTATTTTCTCTTAAAAATGTGTTTTTCAACCATAAGGACAGGCGAGAAAAACTACGTACGGAGGCATTTCTGTACACTTTACTGAAATACAACGAGCGAATGCATTTCAATCAAATTATATTCAACCCGCATGAGCATTGTCCCAACTAACAATAAAATAAAGCAGTGAACTTGGCAAACTGAAAAAAAAGAACTTCCGCAATTTTTAAATTCCGCTAACGGACATCTTTTCCCTACTTACGCCTTATGGCCTCAAGGCCTCATAAAGGTCGCTTCTGTTCGCTATTCGAAGGGTGTACCATAGTCTGCCTAACGTTTTGGAAGACCATTCATCCGTTGCCGCCGTGCATCTTGCTAGAGCACAATTTCTCAGCGCATATTACTTGTTCCGCATATAGCGCATCATCCAGCGCAAACCAAGCAGTTCCATTTCGTTCCGAACAGTGTAGGTATGATTTCAAAAGACTCGTCGCAGTGGCACGGATGCTGATTGTTTCTGACGAGTAAACAGACCTCCACCAATATCTCGTAGTTCATGCTTGCTGCTCCTACAAGACAAAATAATAGGAGTTAGGTACTGCGCATGCGTCAGGGCCACGAAATATTTTGGGGGTAATCACAAGAGACCGAAAGCAGCATGGACCGTAAAGCAAACACACGCAGTTGGTATTAAATATGAGAAGACGACGCGTGTCACTTGCTGCAGGCGAAAAAGAAGTGTTGCCTGCCCGGGGGGCATAGGCCAACTGAATGCAAATCAGATACGTAATATATATACCGTTTAGCGGGACGTGGAGAGTAGGAGTGATCAGCAGTGCCTGAAGAGTGAAAATACCAGCCCGGAGCCAATCCTTTGCTCAGCAGACCTTTCTTTGTCCGTCGTTAGCATTATTGCTGGAGACTCTAAAAGAATTGTCTGTGGGCATACCTTCTTTCTCTAGCAGTGCCATTTCATTCTCTTCTGCATAATCGCATTCTCGGCGCCTTCAGGCGCTTTGTAATTCAAGCTCAGACACTTCTTTACATTGCAGAGTGTTCATCGTCCACAAGGGTGAAAGTCCGCTGAAGCCAAGTTACAAGTGAACCTGGCCCGTTACTTGTTGAATTTTTCAGGGCAGCGTCACCTTCCCTTTGTCCTTGAACTATGGACTTGCTGACATACACCCTTACCCCAGTACAAGGCAGACAGTCGGTCTGAGAACTGGCTAGCCTCCCAGTCTGTCCTCCTATTCCTGTATCCTCCTCCTTCCTTCCTTGCTAATTTAGGCTTGTAGAGAGGGGGTGGGAGGGAACAGAAATTTGCGTTCCCCTTTTAGAAGAAGGGGGGCGCAAACTAACAAATATACCCCGGTCCCGCTTTTTCAAAAGCTGACACTGTCGGCCGCGCACGGGCAAATCCAACAAAACATCACATGAGACCTACAGGTTTTCTGGCTCGAATTAATCCAAGCGCCAGCTTATTTTAGCCCAAGCGCCAGTCAATTTAATCTATGTGGCTCACATTTAATCTTCGTGTCGAGTTATTAAATCTACATGCCACCTATCTTTATCCTAACGCTAGTGCATTTAGTCCGAAGATGCATTTGAGGAAATGCAATGAAGAGATGTGTATAACGAGCGCCAAGGATTGCTTTAACGCTTGTGGCACATGATCACCATTCTCTGCTTAGCAACATTCTACTTTGTCAGCATTTCAAGGCGTAATAAAGCTGGAATTAAATTTGAACTTGTAATTGCATTCTATTGCTCTTTACAAACACAACGCCCTAGTGTCCTATATATCGGACATGGCACCATGTTGCCTGAAGAAACACTCAAATTATAATCAATATTTTGAGTTTTGTAGCGTTGCTAAAGCAATACAAAATGAAGAAAAATGTTTTATGCTCCTTAAAACAATTTCATGGCTGAAGACGAGTCGTCAATAATTAAGATTTATTTGATTTGTATAGCAAAAGCTTATTTGTGAACATCTTCAAATATTTATGAAATCTTCAAATATTTATGCTAAGATAAGTCACGGATTCTCGGAACTTTAGGGATTCTAAGATGACAAACATTGAAAACGCTATTTGCAAGGCGTTTAAGCGCGCAGTAAAAAAAGGAAGAATGAAAAAATTAAATCTTCAGTGAGTAATGAGAAGCGGATGATAATCGTACTGTTTTGCTATAAGGCCTTCTTTGTTTTATCAAAATTTTCCATCAGTGGAATAATATATGCCCCTTTTTTGACGTTCTGTGGTTGAACATGCCTTTGTCTAATGTAAAATATTCTAATATTCTTAGCATGGCATGCACACATCGTGTAAATTTTGTTGTCCGAACAACCACGTCTCACTGCCCCTCCTTTTTCTTTACTGTGACGCTCGAAATATCTCACGCCATGAATGCAGCCTGTGAGCGAAGTCACCCTATCTCCCAAAGCATCATCTGCTGTTATTAAGATAGTCACTTATGTAATTCCTTCTGCTATCTTGAAATAAATGTTATAACACTAATTGCAAGGCGGCAGAACATCTTAGTGAAAGACCAGAGAAAGAGGAGAGCAGACAGGTAAATGTGGTTGAAATAACAGAATATTACATTTGGGAAAGTTGCAGTTTTGAACAAGGAGGTTCAAACAAGTGGATAATTACTAGTACGATGGAGACAATACAACAGAGTTATTTGTAAACGTTAGCACGCCGAACCCACTGACCTTGTTACCAAATATAGGAAACTCTACTGTTGAGCAACACGCATCTAAGGGTTTAATTCAGTTAGAGTGAGTTAGTTATTTCAGTTCGAGTGAGTTTCAGTTATTTCAGTTAGAGTCATCGCTGTAACTCCAGTTCTACTATAGCCCAACCTTGGTTAAGAGCGAAACTCAGCAAGCTGGCATTTTCAGACAACACCTCTTGCATAATAAACAGCCGCAAACAAAGCGACGAGAAGAACCCCCGACTATGTTTTCCTCAGCGCTCAATTAAACAATGCAGAAAGTGCGAAAATACATCTATAGCGAGATCATTTCAAAGGTATGTAATAGGGTCCATAAACTTGACTTCATTTCTAAAAATATGGATACTCGCGGAATAAGTGATCCATGAACCATCACCACTTCTACAATTTTTGCCACTTTATTATTGAAAATCCCATTAAGTTGTTAGACTTGCGCCAACGAAAAGCCTACTGATTCGCCTTGGGTTGAATAGGGAACGAAATTTCTGCAAGCCATCGCTTTAGTTTGCTTCAAATGCTCCAAAAAGACTATCGCATTCACGCGCCATGAAGGTTGTGTTATTCACTACTGCAATCGAAAAAGTTTGCTCTTGCAACTCGCCGACCTGATCTGTGGGAATCCTTAATCATGCGGTTGGTAATGCTTCTAATAAAAAAGATTAGCAACGTCATGTCTTACAAATTCCTGATGGGCTGATGACAGACATCACCTCTGTGTAGCTCTAAATCAATCAGATAGAAAACCATTGACCTTGAGCAGGATATTGGGACCATGGCATGGCATATAGCAGCTACAAAAGACCATAAAAGGGCTGCTGGGATTTTTAATAGCTACCGGATAGAGGGACCGTTTGTAATCCGGAATGAGTGACCATCAGTTACATAGAGCATAAAACTGTTACAACATCGGTGATATCCACAGTGTAATTTGTCTTCTTCGCTACATCCTTCCCTCCCTTTTCTCCTCCCCCTGTGTAGGGTAGCCAACCGAGCTCAGTCCTAGTTAACCTCCCCGTATTTCCTTTATAATTGTCTCTCTTTTTACCTCTCTCTCTCTCTCTGATGTGACTGGATGATTGTCTGCAATCACTAAAACACGCTCCTGATGACCGCTTACTAACATACGATGAAGTGAGGCAAAGTCCTTCAAGTTGTACCATTTGCTGCTGAAGACTAGGCGTCTTACGTGGCATCACTGCAACGGCTTATCACACGATGCACTTAGCAAATAATTGTATCTCAGCTCGTAGGCCCGGATTTTTTGTCTTCCTATCAGATGCTGAAAGATAATGTTTACTTGTACAAATCGGCGACGTACCTCCTATACGCACAGGTCAGGGAGTACGAAAACATCACTAAAATACTATTTGGAAGGGAACAACAACTGCCGTAGTTAATCTTCGGCTGATTCCTCAGCAGCGAAAATTCTGCGGCGAAGTTACCAATGTACGCAGTTATGACAGAAGCGCTCGAGTACTAGGCAGACAAGCAGGCACGTGCGTTGATTTCCAAACAAGTGAAAGATCTGTTGAGGAGCTGATCCTTTCTTACGTTGCGCTTACTTTAAAGTGGTATGAATAAATGAACCTGACATGAAGGGTTGAAGCGAAATATCTCATGGCATGTAAAATTATAGTAGACATGCTCTATGAAAATATATGCACAAAATCACACACACATTTCATCATCTTTGGCAGCAGTTGCCTGGCTACGCCCACTGCAAGGCAAAGGGCTCCACCATACTTCTCCAACTACTCCGATCATGTACTAATTGTGGCCATGTCGTCCCTCCAAGCTTGTTAATCTCATCCGCCCACCTAACTTTCTGCCGCCCCCTGCTACGCTTCCCTTCCCTTGGTATCCAGCCGTTACCCTTAATGACCATCGGTTATGTTCCCTCCTCATTACATGTCCTGCCCATTTCTTTTTCTTGATTTCAACTAAGATGTCATTACCTCGAGTTTAATGCCTCACCCAATCTGCTCTTTTCTTATCCTATAACGTTACACCCATCATTATTCTTTCTATAGCTCGTTGCGTCATCCTCAATTTAAGTAGAACCCTTTTCCTAAGCCTCCAGGTTTCTGCCCCGTAGGCGAGTACTGGTAAGACACAGGTATTATACACTTTTCTCTTGAGGGATAATGACAACCTGTTGTTCGTGATATGAGAATGCCTACGAAACGCACCCCAGCCCATTCTTATTCTTCTGATTACTGCCGTCTCATGATCCTGATCCGCCTTCACTACCTGCCCTAAGTAGATGTATTCCCTTACCACTTCCAGTGCCTCACTACCTATTGTAAATTGCTGTTCTCTTCCGAGACTGCTAAACGTTACTTTAGTTTTCTGCAGATTAATTTTTAGACCCACTCTTCTGCTTTGCCTCTCCAGGTCAATGAGCATGCATTGTAATTGGTCCCCTGAGTTACTAAGCAAGGCAATATCATCAGCGAATTGCAAGTTACTGAGGTATTCTCCATTAACTTTTATTCCAAATTCTTCCCAATCTAGTTCTCTGAATAACCCCTGTAAACACGCTGTGAATAGCATTGGAGAGATCGTATCTCTCTGCCTGACGCCTTTCTTTATTGGGATTTTGTTGCTTCCTTTATGGAGGACTACGATGGCTGTGGAGCCCCTATGTATATCTTTCAGTATTCTTACATACGGCTCGTCTACTTCCTGGTTCCGTAATGCTTCCATGACTGCTGAGGTTTCGATAGAATCAAACGCTTTGTCGTAATTAATGAAAGCTATATATAAGGGTTGGTTATATTCCGCACATTTCTCTATCACCTGATTGATAGTGTGAATATGGGCAATTGCTGAGTAGCCTTTACGGAATCCTGCCTGGTCCTTTGCTTGACAGAAGTCCAAGGATATCGTGATTCTGTTTGCGATTACCTTAGTAAATAGTTTGCAGGCAACTGACAGTTAGCTGACCGGTCTATAATTTTTGAAGTCTTTGGCGTCCGCTTTCTTATGGATTAGGATTACGTTTGCGTTCTTCCAAGATTCCGCAACGCCCGAGGTCATGAGGCATTGCGTATACAGGGTGGCCAGTTTCTCTAGAACAATCTGCACACCATCCTTAAACAAATCAGCTGTTACCTGATCCTCCCCAGCTGCCTTCCCCCTTTGCATAGTTCCCAAGGCGTTCTTTACTTCTTCCAGCCTTACCTGTGGGATTTCAAATTACTGTAGACTATTCTGTCTTCCATTATCGTCGTGGCTGCCACTGGTACTGCTCATCCACTTGAACTATCTCATCCATATTTGTAATGATATTGCCGGCTTTGTCTCTTAAGGTATACATGTGATTCTTGACAATTCCCAGTTTCTTCTCTGTTTTTAATCTTCCTCCGTTCCTGAGAGCATGTTCGATTCTATCCATACTACACTTCCTTATGTCAGCTGTCTTACGCTTGTAGATTGACTTCGAAAGTTCTGCCAGTTCTATTCTAACTGTATGCTTGGAGGCTTTCACACTTTGGCGTTTCTTAATCAGATCTTTCATCTCCTGCGATAGCTTACTGGTATCCTGTCTAACGGAGTTACCACCGAGCCAGGGTTAGCGCAGAGTATGAAGTCTATTTAATTTCTAGTCTCGCCGTTCGGTCTCCATCACGTTTACTTTCGGCTATCCCGCTTGCGGAAGAAGGTATTTGTTATCCGCATATTGTTCTGTTCCGCAAACTCTACTAATAATTCTCCCCTGCCATTCCTAGTGCCTGTGCCATATTCCCCCACTGCCTTGTCTCCAGCCTGCTTCTTGCCTACCTTGGCATTGAAGTCGTCCGTGACTGTAGTGTATTTTGTTTTCACTCTACCCATCGCCGATTCCACGTCTTCACAGAAGCTTTCAACTTCCTCGCCATCATGGCTTAATGTAGGGGCGTAGACGTGTACAACCTTTATTTTATACCTCTTATTAAGTACAAAATGAAGGTTGTACAGGTCTACGCCCCTACATCCAGTCATGAGTGTGTTAGCGCCGACCCCCAGATGCCTGACGTATAGAGGGGCCGAGGCCAGCGGGTAGATCAGGAGGGTCACCATCTTGGTGGCCTAGACTGAGGGCAGTGCATCCAACATAGGATATCATTGCATCTAGGGCACTTTGCAGGGATCGCCTTGGTGGCTAGGACCAACGGACTCGCTCCGCGAACCCATAGTGCCATATTATCAGCATGGATGGAGCAGCGGGCTGGGAACCGTGTGTCACTCGGAAATGGAGCAGATGGTCCCACCAGTGTCATGTTAAACAGGAAGGGGTGGACATAGGTTGGACACATTCAGGACACCAAGCAGGACGTACGTACCCATGTTGGACACCAGGTCCTGGAATCTCCGAGAGTAACGACGGCATCGGCATTTCAATCCACCGTACAGCGGTGGTGCCTGAAGTCAGACTGATGTTCTGGGAAGAACTACATCTGGCCAGATATCCATTCTAATTGTACCAGGTCATTCTCTCCAACACATTATAGGCGGCAAAGGTGATGGAGGCTGGCCTGTACGAAAACAGTGCTGTGGCTGGTTTCCGGGGCTTCAGGATTTGTGTCACCACTACTGTTTGTCAGCTATCCAGAATACCGCCTGCGCTCTAAAAATCCTCGTAGAACTCCAATAGCCATTCCGAGCCAGCATCCTCCAGATGGCGTAGCAACTGGAAATTGATTCCATCGGATCCCGGTGTGCTGCGTCGTTTGGTCCTCTGGAACGCTGCCTCCAGCTCATGCATCCGGAGGGGCTCGCCACACATCTGAATCTGTGTAGCCAACCTCCCCCCCCCCCCCGGTTGGTCGCAGGACGCAGGACATTGCAGCGCAGCAGCTGGTAGTGGGGTGGCGAGCCGGATATGCACTCTGGCCACAAATCGATTCGCCAGGAGCTCGGCCAGGCCAGCAGCTCGCATATCATTATATTCACCAGCTGGCAGCAACTGGCGTGTGGCTTGTGATACTACGAGAAGGCACTTTAGCAGGCGCCACGAACAAGTTTCATCCTGGGTACGGTTGAAGGAAGAGCAGACACCCTCCCAGCTTTTACACTGGTGTCTCCGTGCGTGCCGTCTGCAGATGGCGTCTACCCGGCGGTGCTTCCTCTATTGCTGCGGCCGAGCAGTGTACAAAGCCATACTCTGCTTGGCGCCGTGCAGCTGTCACAGCCAGATGCTTCAAGTCAGGAACTGGCTGGCACACATGTTCTGTAGTGCTTACGGTTGAAGCCCTAGTGCTATCGGCCACCAGCTGTAAAAAGTCCCTGCTCGTAGAGTCCTGCTGGCACAACCTTCCGAATACCTGCCATTCCCTAATGTGGCATTCCCAATTCCTGGGGCTCTTGCCTTGGAATCGAGAAACAGAAGAGACAGGTGATCGGAGACCAGGAGTGCGGCAGTGGCACCCAGGAGTACCGGCATCCCTTCGTTGCCACGCTAATGTCGATGGCCAAACTAACTCGGAGAAACGTTGGGAGGCTGGAGTTCAAGATTTGCAAACCCAGTTGGAGGACGTCCCCCAGCTCCTTCCCTCGTTTAAAGCACCGGCGGCTGACCTAGGCCATGTGGTGCGCGTTGACGTCGCCACGGAGCAGAAACTCCCTTCCAAGGTGGTGGGCTAGCGGTCGCCGACATGCCGGATTCCCAAGTTGTGCTGGTCGGATGTAGACGCACGCTGCAGTGGGTCATCCCCCTCGAGGCGCACCAGAACAGCACCGCACTCGAAGGGGCCGCTGACCAGGTCTGCCACATGCACTTCTGCCTATACCAGGTCCCTCCTCACGTACACCGCACAGCTTCGTGAGCCCTGATGATGTTCATTGATGTTCGTTCTACTTGGTTCAGGAGGTCCGGCTCCTATAGCTTACGTAACCTGGCAGGTGATTCCTCTGCTTTCATATAGACCTCCAGCAGAGCAAACGCATCGTACTCGCTCTGCAGACGGTGTATGTACAGATCTGCTTGCCACTGGAGCAACGAACTTGCATTCCATTAGAGCACACTCGGACGGCGGTGGCATTTTCTTGCTGTGGCTGGTACAGGATCAGCTTGAAGGGGGCGTTCCACTTGCTTGTCAGCAGACAAGCAGCGGGTGCTTGTCAGCAGACAGGCATTCGGCGACAGCCTGCAGGAGCAGGCTCATGTTGTCAATCTCATAGTCTAGGTTAGGCAAGGAGGCTGTCTTCCTAACTGAGTGGGAGTGCCCGGAAGGAGTGGCCTTCCTTGGAGCTGCAGCCTGGCTTTGTTGCTGTACACCTATTTGCCGTTGGCTCTCCTCGTGTGGGGCCCCCCTTTTTGAGGCCTCTGTCACGACTGCATAGCTTTTCCCAATAGTAGGAGTCAGCAAGGACTCTCAAACTGCTGCAGGACCGAACTGGTTGCAGTGGGCCGCAGGACCACCACGACCTCATTGTGTGTTAGGTAGGTAGGAGCAGATGCCTTTATGGTCATCAGGCGCCTCTCCCTCTGCCACAAATGGCACGCTGCGGAGTTAACTGGATGCTTCCTTCCGCAGTACAGAAACTTCTGTGTGGTGGTACAGCTGCAACCAGCCTTATGGCTGCCACCACATTTTAGGCACATAGGCGGCCTTTGACGGGCTGCGGTGTAATGGCCGTATCGCCCACACTGAAGGCAATGTAGTGGGTGAATCTGGGAGGGCCTGCTCTCGAAGGGCACCCTAAACAGCTGAACACTGCCAGGAGGAGATGGTGTAGCGAATCACAAGCGACGCCCCCTGCTGCTTTGGTGCAATGACTGGAACTGGGGACACCACGGCAACCAGCAGGTCCTCGCCCGTGTAGTCGCCACATGTGTCCTGCATAACACCGCTGCACTGTGATCGATCAGCAGGACTGGGGGCGGTAGCCGGCACTCCCCTGAGTTTTGCAATTGCCAGCGAGTGAGCAGGTCACTCCGGAGTTGCTGCGTCTGCTGCCACAACATTCTTTTTGATATTCACATGCACTTCATGTGCACCTGACAGCGGGGAGAGCGCGTCCGCAATTGTGAAGCGGGAGGTGCGTGCAATGGAGATGCCAGCTTGTACAGGCCGGAAGAGAACCGTGCCATAGGTTGGACTGGCAGTTGGCGGAATGGAAACAGTGTTCCCAGCAGCAGCAGGTGCGGGAGGGTTGACTGCAGGAATACGGGAATACGGCAGCAGGTCCAGAAAGTGCAGCAGCCCTCTGACGATGCATCTGCGCTTTGGAAGTGGTTAGTACAAAGGACTCTTCTGTGACAGCCACAGATTCTGCGGTGCTGTCATCAGACGGCTGCTAGCGGGCTGAAGCGCTGGGGCAGGCTCGAATTGGATGGCCATCAGCTTGCGCGAGCCCCTGCCGTCACCGCTACATGAGTTTTTCTGCTATGAACGTTTTTGAGTTCAGACCGTTTCCACGACCTCAGTCTCGGAAACCCCTGGCATCGGCACAGTGCAGGGGTCAGACACGATCGTGCTCAGCAAACCGACACAGCGCAGAAGTGGTTTCCGTGGCAGACAGAGTGCTCAGAGCGCTCGCGGAAGCATTTATCAATATGCTGACTGTGCCGAGAATGCCGTGAGAAGCAGTCTGGAGCGCTCAAGGGAAATCCGTTGTTCCTGCAGCGATCGACCCGCGGAAGATGCGGGCGGCTCCGCGGCCGCGTGGTCTAACTGATGTGGTGTACTGCTGACTGCGTATAGGGTTATGACTTCAGGAGCCAATATGGGTGTAGCTGGTGATATCGCTCCTGATGCTGGTTGCTCCCCCTCAGGCTTACACAACCACTGGGCTGGTACGCAGTGCAGCCGCACTGCGTCTGCATTGGCAAGGTGCCCGAGCATGCGAGAGCATGAGAGGCTTTCGGAGCGCCGATGAGACAACAAGCGCGCGAGGAAGCGCGGCGGGTTGCCGGGTTCCATGGCGAGGGAACCGGTGGAGTCTCCTGCCATGATGACGTAGCTAAAACGGCTGCGCTCTAAGCGCGAAGGTCGGAGAAGGTGGCGACAGGCTCGGGAAATGTCCTCGTAATATGTCTATGCTATCAGAGCTGGCCCGAAGTACAAAGTATACGCGCGGTAACACGCGACAACACGTGGAAAAAGCGTGGCACACACGTGGCATGAGTGCGAGGGTAGATAAATTTAGCGACACGGACTTTTGTCGTATCACGCACGCCATGCGCAGCAGGACCCGCAGGGTGGAGACAACGAAGCCACACGGGATGCGCGGTACTCCCCGGTGCGGTGCGTATGCACATCCCCCAGTGCAGCAGGAGTTAGGCGCATGTACGCTTGCCCGTACTTGCCCGCATGCGGCTTTGTCTCTAGGAAGCAGGAGTCATGTGCACCGCACAGACCACATGTGCTCATGTGTACAATGAACGCGAAAACCAAACTAAATTAACAGGATACCCTGCGTTGCAGAAATGAAAACTTCCATTGTTTCATATAAGGACTCCTTTATCCCGGAAAGATTAAGTTTAACGCTATCGTGGCTCAGGATATTCTGTTCAGGAGAGTCAATATTTATTCACGTTTGTAAAAACCAAAACTCTATTCTCTAATGGAGAGCTTCTCTCTCTCATTCTTTTATTCACAATTATGGAAGCTGACTATACTCCCAAGCGGTCATAAATGTTTTGTGAAAATATTTATGTATATGCTGGATAATAGCATTTTCTACGAAAACATTCCTGAGCACAGCTCGCCAAAAGAAGTTTCTTTTACAACTTTTCCACCACCCTTACACCTCTTCGCAGTGAGGCAATTTTGGTGCATTAAGCGACGTGAAATGATTAGTAGAGATTTACTACCGATGGCCATTTGTGTTATGCAGGGGAGATATAACGTAGATGAATTTTTATTATTTCTTGGAAATTCTTTGTGTTGGTGCTGGGGTAGGGCGAAGTACTGATAACTGTGTTGAAATGAAGACTTTGATCTGTGGTCAATAGATTTTGAAAAGAAAGTAGCAGTAGGTCAGAAAACTCAGATTAAATAAGTAAATGGTTGGCTTGAGGACAAACAATGTTTCTTTTTCTTAAATCCTGGCTAGTTTCTCTTTCCGTGTTACAAAAAAATTTGGTAACATGTTCAAAAATGGAATCAAGTTTAATTCGTTCAAGTTGCGAATAACCTGGCAGAAAAATATACAAATTATGTCGCTAATCTTCGCGTGGTTCTGTTATTTTTTTTGCTGTCTATATTCTTTCTTTCCGGGGGCGCCACTGCCCTAAAATGTAAATAATTTTCCACTTTTAATATTACTACCATGATTCATATTCCGTATATATGCAGTTTTCTTTAAATACAGCTCTGTTATCCCACCAAAATTGAGTACGCATCCGACACCCCACTCGGTGAATTGTAATGTTCGCACTAATGTTTAAACAAGAGTGTCATTACTGTCGCTGTCGTCTCAACTGTAACTGGGAATCATGCCGCGAAACACAATGCGGAATTTTATCATACAGGACGTTTAAAAAACATGTACGTTTCACCCGAAAGGCGAAGAATTAATTGCGATAGCAAATTAGTAGACAGGTATACGAAGTAACGATACTGGTTTTATCAGTCATATAGACTTGTAAACACTCACTTACTGACTAAACTAACAAGCATGGTGTAAGCGCAGGCAAGCTAGCTTGAACACATCATACTGGAGGACCGCGGACACTTGCTGTCAAAACCCTGACGGGAGGAAGCACATCAGCCACAGTGAACGAAGTGACCTTCGTGCTGTGTATTGCTTCAACGCAAACTCAGTGGTTAGAACGCATGATACGTGAAGCTACGAGCTGTCCCCGAAGCAGATCGGGGACAGTGAAGCTTACTGTCCCCGAAGCAGATCGCTTTCAATAGGCCGCCCGCGCTAACGCGGCCGGCGGCACATTGCTGCCGTAGTAAAATGACTCCCTCCCCCCTACCTGCTTTCCCTCCGTTCCTTGCGCGTGAGGGCAGAAACCGTGCTTCTTAGCGGCTTTCCTCTCTTGAGCACGCGAGATTAAGCCGCGATCGCCAGCTCACACTTGCACAATTTCACTCCTACATAGAGCATACGACGCGTGGTGACAACTTTAAGACCCTTGAACTTTATACGGAACATCATGGCGACGACAACGGCAAAGAATATTCCAGGAGTGTCAATATAATTTCTATGCGAAATAAATGCATTTTGTAAACATAGGAAAGAAGATATACGTCTCAGCGTACAAATATACAGAAACACGTGTCGATATATTGAAGACAATTTCTCGAAAGTGGAAACATTCGAACAAGCGGCACGTACAAGACAGAAGATGTTGTTCATTGCAGAAAAAAATTGTGTATAAATATGCGCACTTGAGTATGTTCCCTGGTACACTACATTTTGCGAATGTTTCACCCATAGACTTCTCTCTAGGGTTCTTTGTCAACAGAGAATGGGGGAATCCTTTAGAGGCTTCAACATTTTTACGCTTGTACAGCCGAACGCCTTTAAAACGAAGTGCTTGGGTCATCCAAAATGGCGTGTTACACTGACCACTTCATTGTAGAGGTCGCGTAACGCACAGCTTACATGGAACCGTGAAAGAATTATTACTTCCCTGTACAAGTCATTTCGTTATCGAGGTGTTCATTGATGAGGAACTCGACTGTATTCCATCAGGTGCAACACAAGTATTAAACGCCTTTTCGTTCATTTAACATATTTTTAATATATACGAGCCTATCCTGTGTGTTTCCTTCTTTGTTCTTTTTTGTTGGCGCAGTTACAAGATGCATTACAATAACGTTTATTTAGATAGGCTGATTATAGATTTCACTGTTTGCTTGGTCCCCCTCCTAATGAAGTTTATCACAGGTACGAATGCTTGGTAGAAGCACAAGGTGTCCAATCAAAGTGGCTTTGCAGACAATATTAAAACTGCCAGAGAAGAAATACAGCCTCCTAGAGGATGCTACGAGTGCTCCGAGGGAACTATTGTTCGAGATATTGCGTGTTGTATTGCTCACTGGGCCTGTTTCTTCAAATGCTGGGGAGCCGCGACAACCCATCTCTCAAAGCAGCAACGCTTGCCATCGATTTTGGTGGCCCGCTCCAAACTGAGGCCCCATCAGTTACTCCGTGCTCTGTCAGCATGGTAATTAGCTAATTAGTGGATGAATGTAAACAAACAGTACAAGAAGTGCTTCCTCTCGCGGTCACAAGTGGCGTTGCACCCCGCGTGCTGCGGAAATCCCGAAGCTTCATTTTTCTTTTTGGCAGCTATCAACGTTTTACATTTGGTTAGCTGATGCTTTACATTGCTTACTACTGGATGGAAACTCTGCTTAATATGGGAACGTTGAAGTCTTTCTCACGTTTATTGTTTGGTACCGGCCTCATATAGGAGATATATTTTTTAGTTGAAAGCGCTAATATCTTGTTAGGTTCATTTTATCTTCTTCACGATCTCATTTGTGAGAAGAACGAAGAAAAATTCCTGCATTTGTCAATGGTGATGAACATATCGGAAACCTAAGAATTTCCCTAGAAATGTCTTTTAGCGGCATTTATTATGTTTCACAAACTCACAAGGTCAGTATTAAAGCATAATTTCAGCGAATTAGTGTGGTTCATTGAAAGGAGGGTGTCCTTATAGGGCTGGAAATATTGACACGTGGACTAGTTTATCTTATTCGATTGAGCGCCTTTCACCGTCTAAAGAACGTTATCGCTCAGAGCGAGACGCGTCCGCATGCATCGGAAGTTTCTCGAATGTTATCGATGGTTCTGTTGTCGTCGAAGATTGTGTAATCTGGCTGCATATTCTGATTGTGTAGAACATTCTGGGAGGCACACGGGCACCACCGATTACTCTGGGACCTTCGATGACTCGTGTATAAAAGCCAACGAGCTTGACATGCAGATAATACTTTCGACGATCGCCGACTGTACTCAACGCTGTCGTAGCTGCCGGCTACAACAGCAGTATCGTCCCCTGTCGTTCTGCAACAGCCCAGCTAGCCATCGACCTTCCGCGGATCACCGAGCGAGGCCGCGGAAAACTGTCTGCAACATAAGAAAGGGTCGCTGTTTTCAACAATTGCAACTCCGACTACAAACTGAGGCATGTGTACTTATTCTTATAATACGTCACCAGGACGTGGTTTGAGAACCGGTGATTGATCCTCATCACATTGGACCTGTTCGGCAGCGGCTTCCTGCAGACCTTCACGATTGTCTTGCGCAAAGAGAGAGCCCAAGCTCTACTGGAAAGCCTCATGAAGCTGGTAAACGAGTATAGCGAGAAGTTTGTTTTCTCAAATTCTGCCGTATCTACTCCCACGACCACAGTTCCCGAACCTTACTTCGCTATAAATCCATGTCTCCACATGAATAAGCAGAAACAGCTCAGAAGTCTTCTCCGACGATACAAAGAGTACTTTTAGACGCCAACGAGGATTTCACAAACACCAGTTAAAACGCATGGCATAATAACCTAATAGTGAGCTCGAACGCTCCACCAGAGCCCTTACCTAAAGTTCCTTAAACTTCGTAAAGTAGCGCCACTCTTTGAAGAATGCCGCCTCCACCTCGTGCGATCCTCCTGAGGCCGACGCCGCGTCGCTATGGGCCTAATGGCATCACGTGGGCCGTTGTGCCGGCTTCGTTTGCGTAAAGTCGCGCTTCAGCGCGATTTTCGCTTGAGAAGCGTCTACGGATGGTCGCGGAACGCATGTTGGCGCCGGCGCTGTCGCGTAGTGTTTTGGTTTGCGAACGCCTTGAACTAAGTTTTGTGGCAAGTGCAACGTCGTTTCACAGCATTTTCGATCACGATAACCTGCTGCGCCTTCGTATGCCAAAATAGTTTCAGCAAAAAAAGAAGCTGTTCTCGATACCGTCCGGTAAGCGTTACGGGTGAAGAAGACATGGATTCATCGAATTGGGGGGGGGGGGGGAGAACTTCATACCAACTCCACACGACTATATAGGTAGTTGTGAGTCTCTCATAGTGTAGTATGTTTCAGGCTTGCATAATTTATTGCGAGCCATAACGAGTAGGTATTGTACAGTTCACTGAGGAGGTTGCCGTTTGTCTGCACGCTTGAACACGATTCCTACACGGCGTGTACTTTATTTATTGGAGTAGTACGTTATTGCATTTGGTGCGCTTGATCGTATTGTACGCCAGCAGGCTTGTATTCGCGGACACGTAAGGCTGCTTGCGAAAACGCGATTATGAAACCTTTAGGATTTAGCGCATTCCTTTTGATAGAATGTGAGGCTTGAGTGGAAGAATTCATCTTAGGAAAGCAGCTCTCTGAATTTGTGGTTACTCACTAGCCTTCTTTAGAGCGAATAGCTTTATTCACCTCTTTTGTTCGCGTTCGTCATTGGCAGTCGCCCGGTGAATTTGCGATATTAATAAAAAATGTGCGTGCTCTCCCGAAATGCATTCATCGCCGAATGACAGGATCATAAGTCTTTGAGACGCACGTGTTAATTCTTGTCAGCTTTAAATTGTGCGTAGGTTAAGATGCGGCGGTGGAGCACTCGCAAAGAAAACGTGCCGTCTCTCGCTCATCCACTGCCTGGTTTAGTCGTCGTTCGCTGGTTAGTTTAGTCGTTTGTTTACTATTTCGAAAACTAGGTCTCTGAAACACAAGTAATCAGACAACAAATGGTGCCTCAATATGAACAACTGCGTCATTTCACGTACCTCAACTTCGGCCGCATCATAGCGACACTTCTTTGCAGAGTCATCATTTCACTAACGTCATATATAGCAAATGTTATTTCGGAGCGAACGCGACCGTCCTCAATGCATGCATATTAGTGCAACTCGGTTCGCGGCAATAACGTCATTTCATGAAGTCACGAGCAACGCACGATGAAATATTATTCGCCATGAGTCACTAACCTGAGAAAACAATGCACCTGTTTGAGCCTGAATGAAGCGCTGTCCCCGCATTTCCCCTTCGCGAACAAGCACTAAAAATCTGATTTAATTTTCTATGTAAGTAGAATCCCGACTCAACGATAGATCGCGCTACGTTCTGTCGACTTGGAGGCATGAGAAGCGTAATAACACCCTCGCCCACCTCTGAGCCTTTGCGCGTGCCTAGAAGATTGGCATGCACGCGCGTTGGCGGCACTGTAGCTTGCAATACTCTTTCGAACCTTCAGAGCAGCGTTCGTTCGTGTTCTCCGTCTTCCTTTGTAGGTCATAGCTGATACGCACCGCAAGTTGACATGGTAAGAAAGGCGTGGATTATATAGGCTCCTGAAGGTTTGCTGCTGGTTAGGATGTTGGCATTCGATTGTACATGGGCTATTGGCAACCATTCGCAACAAGATGTTGCGAAATGCACTTGACAAATGTTGCGTACCTAATTGTAGTGCACGTGTTAGATTCGAAGTCGTCACGGCACAGCGTCAGCGCTCGTTCAAACACTTTTTTTACATAATACCTATCAAAACAGAAAAAAAAGCTGCCATCACTGAGTTCGCATAGCCATCCGTATAGAAATTATATGCTGTACGCGAAGTTACTTGGAGCTAGAAAGCCAAGACGAGCGCACTGCCTTGCCATATGTGAAGTCACTCTGCGAAAGGTCGTCTGCTACGCTCGAGTGGTGTAGGCGGTGCCATGGTCGAGGAGGCTGCATAAAAGAGAGGAGAAACGAGAAGAAGTGAAGGTGGAGGAGGAGAGTGTCTCTACTTCACTAAGTATAGGGGTTTCACCCTTGCCCAGTTTCGACGCGAGATTGTGAAGCTATAAGGCGACAAGTCGACGAAATGCTCTGCGACATCATCCAGCTGCTGAAAAGCCCGTGGACATCTCCTGTAGTCTCAATGAAGAAAAACGACGCAGCCCTACGTTTCTGCGTCGATTATCGTAACATCACGGAGAAGGACGTATACCACCTCTCACGGATAAACGACGCATTGGATCGGTTCTGCAACGCTAAGCACTTCTCGTCGATGGATTACAAGACTGGTTACTGGCAAATACAAGTCGACGAGAGGGATGGCGAAAAGACCGCCTTCATCAACCCAGATGGCCTCTTTGAGTTAAAGGTCGTGCATTCGGACTGTGCTTGGGGCCTTCAAATTTCCAGCCCATGATGGACACGGTATTAGAAGCATTGAAGTGGCAGACCTGTCTTGTTAGCTTGGGTTACATCGTCGTATTCGCGGGAGGTTTCGGCGATCCCCCTAGGTGGCTTGCCGCAGTACCAGAGGCCATCAAGTCATCAGGACTAGTCTAAAGCCGGAAAGGTGCCGTTTCACTTACGATGAGCTTCTGTTCCTGGGCAACGTTATCAGCAAGTCTGGAATCCAGCCCGACCCGTAGAAGACATCTGCCATCGCATAGTTGCAGAAACCCATCGACAAGAAGGCAGTGCGTAGATTCCTTGACATGTGTGCCTATTACAGATTATCTGTCAAGGACGTTTTGCGCATCGCATGAGCAGCTGACACATTCCAGCTAAATGTGATGATGAGCTCGAGTGGGTAACGCCGCAGGTGGACGAATTTCAAGAACTCAAACGACGCATGCAGTCTGCACTGGTAATTGCGCACTTCGACGAGGACGCTGATACAGAAATCTAGACTGACGCCAGTAGCCTAAACCTGGGTGCCGCGCTAGTCCAGAGGAAAGATATTCTTGCGATAGCTTACGCTACCTGGTCGCTGTAAAAAGCGGAAGGCCATTATTATAAGACACAAAAGGGATGTCTGTCCATCACTTGGGCTACATCGGAATTCCCGCCTTACGTAATGGCAGGATGTTCAAAGTCGTCAGCGGCTATCACGCGTTGTGTTGGCTAGCAAATTTAAAGGACCCTTTGGACGGCTCCGGTGATGGAGCCTAGGGAGTAACAATATGACATCACTGTACTCTACAAGTCCGGAAGAAAACACTCTGATGCCGATTGCCTATCATGCACCCCCATTGATACGCCGCCGCAAGATGACGAGGATGACGACGCCTTGCTTGGAATAATCAGCGTGGAAGGCTTCGCTGAACAGCAACGAGCAGACCCGGAGCTAAAAAGCCTCGTCAGATATTTGCAAGGGAACACCGACGTTTTGTATAGGACCATTAAACCAAGATTGTTTTTGCTCTCGCTTCAAAACAACCTACTCTAAAGGACTGCTCACCAGTCCGCGCGAACTAGGTTCTTGTTGTCCCTTAGCGGTGCGTACAGAAGTACTGCACTGCCTACATGACGATCCGGCCACTGGGCTCCTCGGATTCTCCTGGAGGTTATGGAGGACACAGAAAAGGCATTACTGGCCGCGCCTCACAGCCGATATCGCCCCTTACATGAAGGCATGCAGAGGCTGCCAGCGACACAAGACACCACCGACAAGGCCAGCGGGATTACTACAGCCGATCGAGCATCCTAGCCGACCATTTCCACAGATCGGGATGGATTTGTTGGGACCTTTTCCGACGTCCACGTCCGGTAATAAGGGGATCATCGTGGCGACAAACTGCCTATCTGGTTCGATGAAACCAAAGTTCTGCGGAAGGGTAGCGCAGCCGCAGTGGCGAAATTCATTGTCCAGAACATCCTGATGGGACATGGCGCCCCAGAAGCCCTCATCAATGGCAGATGAGTGGCCTTTACAGCAACGCTCACCCAAGTCATTCTGTAATACAGCCAGACAAGCCACAGGAGGGCAACTGCCTACCACCGATAGACGAATGGTTTTACGGAGTACCTGAATAAGACACTCGCTGACGTGCTAGAAATGTACGTCGAAGTCGAAAACACGACCTGGGATGCCGTCCTGCCGCACGTAACCCTTGCTTACAACATGGCGATGCAAGAAACAACACAGATCCCACCGTTGAAGCTGCTATACGGCGGGTACCGGATGACGACTCTCGACGCGATGCTGCCACACAAGAGCGACGAAGATAATCTTGATGACGCCACCTATCTCCAGCACACCGTAGAAGCGCGACAGCTCACTCGTCTGCCGATCAAGAAGCAGAAAAAGACCGACAGCCGACACTACTACCTCCAACGATGCTACGTCGAGTACCAGCCCGGCGACCATGTCTAGGTTTGGAGCCTAATACGGCGACGACTTAGCGAGAAGCTCTTACGCCACTAATATGGACCTTACAAGATCATTCGACGCATTGGCGCACGCGACCATGAGGTCATGCCAGACGGCATTTCGCTGCCGCAGCGGCGCCACTCACGACCTGAAAATGCCTACGTTGTGCGACTTATGCCGTTCTAGCGGCGCTAAAAACTTTGGGTCTTTGCATCGCGGAAATTTGTACTTTCTTTTTTGGACTATATTTCTTTGTAATTTGTTTCTTTATTGTTTTGACACTTTTGTTTATTAGGTGTCCTTTTGTGTTTCGCTGCCCTGTTATGATTGTAGCATTGGGACGATGCATTTTGAGAGGGAAGCTTTGACATGTAGACTTGTTTAACTTTTTCAGGTGAGCGCTTTTCACCAGCTAACAAATGTTATCGCTCAGCGCAGGACGCACCCTCATGTATTAGAAGTTTCTCGATTGTTATCGATGGTTCCGTTGTCACCAAAGTTGTGTAATCTGATCGCATGTGCGACGCGGATTGTGTAGAACTTAGAAGACACGCGTGCGCCACCGATTACTCTGAAACCTTCGATGACTCGTGTAGAAAAGCCGTCGCGCTTCACCGGTAGATGATATTTTCAGTGATTACCGACTATGTTCGCCACTGGCGTTGTTCTTTGTGTTGTAGCCAGATTTTTGAGGGGACAGGTTCGCCCAATAAAATGCAAGTTTCGTCACTCCGAGTTTTGCTGCTTTCTCCACCGTCCCCACCACGTGACAATACGCGCATGTCTGTTCCTAAAAGCTTCTAAAATTTGTGCCGTGAAGTCACAGATATTACCCACCCGCTGCTGCAAAATGTTTTAACGAATTTACGTGGTGGTGCACTATGCAGTATACAATCAAACCTGAAGTATAGGAGTGCAAATAACAGATATGCCCACCGCAAGCAGTTGTGTTCACAAGCCAAAGACACTTTCTTCGAAACTGCAACTCTCCTTCAGACCTGTGCGCCAGTGTCGCTCGTTCTCGAAGTCGTGAACCGGTATTTGACGGTGGCACCGGAAGAATATGAAAAATAACTGATGAAAAAGTGTGAACGATAAATGATAGGCGTGAATTCAATGCTCAGGTGTGAGAAACCCAAACAACCCTTTGTGGAAACGCACCAATGGGGTGGAGTGATTAACTTTGTGCACTGCGAAACGTAGCCGCCTCTTCTCAGCGAAACATTAAGTTGCGAGTAGCAGACCTTGCGTCAGATACATATTCCTAAATGATGGGGCATGATGCATCACAAGTCTACTCTCAAGGAAAGAATGGATACATATATTGTGTGGCTATGGGATGTTTACCTTCGCAGTTCGAGTATTCTTCACATATAGTGAAACGATTATCCGCTTTTGAAATTAAAAACAGAGGTATCGAGTAGACTGCATTATGGGGATTTACTTTGAAAGCTTTCCTTTGGCAAAAGCATACGGAACTAAAAGCGATGCGCACATGTGCGCTCCACTGTCGAAGACTCATTTACATTTATGTGCTCTGGCTGGAATACCGTGATAATAAAAGGAAGATCGAGAAAAGAATATACGGCACAGCCAGGAAATTTACATAGTAATATTCGTGAGCGCTGACATGAAGAAGAAGATTACACATGTTTACTTTAATCATGCCACTGCCTAACCGAATGACACGTCAGGGAGCAGTCAGCTCTGCTCTGAGCTTTAGTCGACGAATCGTTAGTGTCACAAGAAAGGGATACAAGTTTATAATGGAACTGCTGACTCAGACTTTTTCGTTTGTACTGTTCAATGGGCAAGTTTGGGCAAGGGTGCTTGTAAATGCAACTGTGTTAAAAAATAGCCAATAGGCCAAGTGTTTCAAGCGTTGTCTCAAATATAGGTGTGCTAAGAAAGGCAATGACATTGAGATGTTAAGACTTATTATCATATGATAAAAATAGTGTTGAAGCACTGAACGGACAAAGAGAATCGCGAGGACACATACATCAAATTTCAGACCGACGCAGCTGCTATAGAAAAAAGCTTTCTCTAGATATTATGTTCGAACAGTTATGTTCTTAACTTTAAAATTTGCGAAATAATCGCTTGTTTTGTAATTTAGAACACTTCATTTAAAAGGCGCCTTAAACAGGAGAGGTATATCGAGCTAACAAAAATTAAAATCAGTTGATCACTTTACATTGTGATTTTCAATTCTTTTGCCCTCTTGTACTCTTGATATGTGCAAAGCTCGACAAACCATTACGTAAGTACTGCCCAGGAGGAACCACTTGTTAGTGAAATTGGGATTTTTGTTGCCTACTACAAATGCGTTTTTTATGTGGCGTCAATTCAATGTAACGACAAGGAAAATATAAACTTTGTTCAACTGCGGCTTATCTTGGAAGGATATTTCAGATTATAGCCAGGGAATCGCATGCCACATTCATATCCGTGGCGTGATGTCACGTGCCAAAGCCCCTGTCACAGTGACGGCACACTGCCAGGAGGGTGACGCAGGAGCAAGGCGATTATTAGTAGTGAACCAGGGGCGGAATTCACTGAGTTGCGCCGTTCGTACGCGATGTCTCAGCCAAAAACGTTCTTACCATTTGGACAGCTTCCCTTTCCGGTCGTCTGCTACAGCGCCGACAAGCGCAACCGCGCTCGCCCGTTCGCCACACCACCGTCAAAACAATTGAAGAGAAAGTGTTACGCATTATTTCCCCATTTCTGCGAGAGACACTACTGATGGACACGTGGTGACATGTTTGGCGCAGGAGACGCTGAGTCGCAGCAACTGCCGGCCAGGTCTTCCAGGCTAGCCTCGCCTGTACAGATCACCATCACCAACCACAACATAATACAAAATCCCTGCATGTCGTTATGTCAATACTAATTACAGAAATGAAAAAAAGCCCCAGTATATATAGCTCTTGCGGCGTCAAGGCAAGGCGGCCATCACCCTATTGTTTATCGGCAGGGTATGTGATCGCGCTACTCCCGGTTGCAAGTGCGGTTCTTATGCCGCGCATAGGCTCAGCATCAGAACCCTCAGCAGCCGGTACCACCTATTCGCAATTTCCATCGCCTATAGGTGGCATGCTAGGTGAGAATATAAGAAGCCTTGAGCACATGTGCGTCCTTTACATCCATTCATGTTCGGCTTGGCGTTTTGAGATGGCTGTGCCTTTTTCCCAATCAGTGTCGCTAAGTGACATCATGCGCCACGTAGTACAGGCCTCAGAAAGGCGGATGCGGTGCCTCATTGAAGGGGGAGAGGTCATGAACGCCAAGCGCATTACTTGTTGCAGTGGGAAGGCCTGCAGCGCATAGCCTCTCGCTATGCAAGGGCTTTGCATGCCGACGTCATATGTTCGACATAATGCGGACGACCTGGAACTTATATATAACCGGGCAGGTTCTGTCCAGGTACGTTAGCTTCTCTTACATCTGTTCTTAGTGCTAATCGACGGCCGACACAGCCTGCTCCCGTTTGCGCACTGGCATTTCGCGAAAAAAATGTAATTTCACTGCTCTACGATGTTCTCGAGCTCCATTAACGAGTTGAGTTGTTATGAGTAGATATTTATATTCGATAATTAAATGAAGAATATCACTAAGCGTGGTTAATACAACTGGGATTTTTCAGTTGTCTTTTCTATACATCTATATGCTAGTGCGTGCAGATGCAGAGAAAGCCATGCTGGTTGTTTTCATTGCAGCTGGTGCAGTTGTGTTGTAGTTCGAGTGACGATTTGTCACAATGGAAGCGTTTTCCACTGACGTCACGTCTGTGTTTTATATTCTCCAAATTTTGTTTTCATTACCAGTGTAGCTGCAAAGCTTGGCCACGCATTGGCGCACCGGGTGTAGCCTAGTACGTAAACCTATTCGTTCCTGGCGGGACGAGACAACGGCGACAACAGTGTCTACTGCTGCCGGTGAAACGCGGTCAAATACTTAACGCACCCGCCCAAGCAGATCTGCTGTAGCGCTTCCCTAGAGCTGCGACAAAGTGCTACAAATATGTCCGCTTTTACATTAAGTACTCGAGATTCTCGTTGAACTGGCCACAAATGCTCAGCTCGAGCTTGGCTGTGTGGCGGAGCACGGGGTAAAGCGAGAACTAAAACATGCGTTTCTGGCGAAAGGAGACACCGCGGCAAGCACACACTGCGAGGCGATGATGGCGAAAGCTGAGAAAATACTTCCGACGCTCGCCCACATGCTACATATGTCACTGTAAAAATGTTTCCACCCTTAAGGGTGTTTTCTTTTCACACTGGTGACACCCTTACCGTTAGCGCCTTACAAAAATTTGTGGAGGCCGACAATAAAGTTCTAACGGGACGTGTGATGGCAAATAATGTAGTTGCAAACTATGTAATCATTCGGACCGTCTTTGACGCAAGAATATCTTATAAGGGAATGTGACAGAGAGATATATGAAACTCTACTGTTGGATTTTTCTGTGTGCTTAAGTCATGATCGCTATAAAATAGGAGAGAAATGTCCAATTAGGCCAAGAACAATGCAGAACGGCAAGCCATGGAGTGGACACACGATACCGGCAAGGAATATTTAATTGTGTGATTTTACGTTCCCCAATGACGATAAAATTATGGGACACGCAGTAGTGGGGGACCCCTGTTTGATTTTAACCGTCTGGGGATATTTAACCATCAGCCAGTGCAAGGCTGATGGTTAAATGGAGGTACAAATGGAGGTACAAGGGCGTTAGTGAATTTTTCCACCACCAAAGTGCGGCGCCTGCAGCTAGGATTCCATCCCGTCCCCTCTGGCTTAGCAGCACAATGCCAAATGCACTAGGCGACGACTGCAGGTATGATATGTTTATGATAGCAATTCATCTGTGAGAGCAACGTGTTTCTGATGTCACACGAAGTGGCATTATTTCGCGTGAGTTAGATTACATCAATAAATTCTGCTTTCTTGCAAATAGCAACTTCTAAAATATTGAAAGAAGAAAGAAAACATATGCTCTTGATGTGCACAGATTGCAGAGAATGAATGCAGAGACATAGAATATTCACAGTCTCATTTAACTTCTGCTTAACTCAATAGCCCTGTACGTTGACGTTTGCTTTCTACGGATTTTTTTGTGATTGCCTAGGTTGCAGTTGTTAAACTTCGCGGATCCTAAGCAAAAACACCGCTTGCAGATTACACTCAATGTTGAAATCTGCGTACGCGAAGCTTTTATGAGTCAGCAAGGTAAAAGGCGCGTTGCGATCAGAGACGCGCTACGGGTTTCAGTTACGAACCCGTCTCTCAGCCACTGTGTACCAGCCACCTCGCAGAAGAAGTGGAAGTATTATTCAAGATTAACACGGGAGTGTCGGTTTCAAGACAGGGCGTTTTCAGGCTAGTACTCACGTGCCAGTACTCACTTTATAATGTACTTGTTACGTAATGCGTTGAACGCGCCAAGGGTCTCAAAGTTGCACGCAGGAAATTTGTAAAAGGTCCCTTACTTCGCCTTTTCAGGCGTGCTTACGTGGCCGATTAGTTATAAAATTGGGCTTTTGCGCTAGTGGAACCGGATCAAATTCAAACATCGCAAATCCATTTTCTTACATGCGAAGACACACGTCAATGTCACCCTCACCGTCAGATAAACAGACAAACAGAAATAAACGTACAAATCGCAAATTGTAGGAAATAGATGAAGAAAGATATCGCGTTAAAAATATGGCTTCAGAAGTCTGCGCTGTTACATCTGTAACGAATTGCTCACGGAGTGGGAGCAGAATCGTTTGCTTGACAATGTTTAAGCATTGCAGCGTGACTAATTGGAAGCCGATACCAAACACAATACTTGGGTGCTTAGAAATTTCTAGTAGAATAAGCCGTCAGCATATCTAGAACCCAGCGAGTTTCTTTAGCGCCGAAAACTCTGACTCAACCATTCACGTTTTGTTTATTCTGATATTACTAAATACATCAAAGGCTCACCAGATAAGAAACAATTATATCGTTTGTTCCCTTCGCTGCGATAATTACAAATTAACATCAGAAATTTTTTCGCATAACCTATTGCTGATGAAAATGTTGCTCCTAACATTTGGGTTTAGAAATTCAGAAAACACATTAAAGATTCTATGTTTATAAGATCCATACTTTTTTATTACATATTTTGCCACGCTGCCTAGTCATCGTGTCCCGTTTTGCTTTGGCGCAAAAGCGGTGCCGCAAATGATGCGACAAGCAAACGATGCCGCTTTACAAGCATTCGCCTCAACTGTACCAAAACACAGAAGTTTAAGGCGAATGTTAGCAAATAACTTCCGCTAGCTTTACTTCCTGGGTAAAGTTTGCTGTAGCATTCGGAGTAAACAAGACCTTAACGACGACAGAGACTCATGAGCGTATGCTTATCTCGTTCTGCCGGCAAGGACACGGCTGCTTCCGCTCTTTCCAAAAGCTAAAGAGAGCTCGGCAAACATAGACTCTGTCAACTCCTGTTTACATCAGCGTAAATATGGCAGCGCGTTGTACAAAGCATGCAAACAAGAAATTACTAGCCCGCTCTAGCTGAGCAAAAATTACAAACGCGTGACAGATTATTGCGTTCCGTAGCCTAAACTCATTTCCGTGTGATAATGCTGAGGGTGGTGTTAAGCGGAAACGACGTTCGCTCAAAAGTTTCAAGCAATTCACTGCTGTAAAAAAAATCGAACTGCCTGAAACATCAAATAAGACCAAGTGCATGACAACATATCAAAAATTCATAGAATATGCATTAGACAGTGTTATAATATTTCGAAATAGTTCTTTAGAGTTTTCATTGCCACAAATCGTGAAAGATGTTCTTGCTGTTATTTTTCATATTGTTCCACCATGTAAGATGGAGTGAACGACAATAAATAATAGCATGGATAACACATAGAACCTGACCGATTCTATCTTTTCCGCTATGCTATACTGTAGCTTGAGGGGTTTTTGAAGCCACCACGGCAAAACGTCATGTCTTTCTCGAGTGAAATCGTTTGTTTGACAGGAGTAAGGACACTACAAAAGCCGAACACGATTTCGATCTGTGAGCGCTTTTCGAAAATATTTGAAGGTACGCGTTCAGGACACCCGCGTGCGTTTGCTATTTTCGGTACTACGGGTATCCCCCAATTCTGCATATTTGCCAAACTAACTTCTACTAGTTACACGGTAACCATTCACAAAACACATGCTCATCGCACCGCTAGATGGCGGTGACGCGTGCGCCGTGAGGGCGCCACGCGTGTCCCAACAATTCTGTCGCAATAAAAAAAAAACAGCGACATTATAAAGGAGTCGCTCAACGGGTAGGATGGCATCTTCCATGACCTGGAAGGCATGCTTGTAGATTGATTCATAGGGCTTACCTTCGCGGAGCTACACTAGAGATATGAAAGACGTCATTGTGGAGGGGTCCAAAGTAGGTTTAGCTATCTGGGGTTCTTTACGCGCACCGGACTCAAAGCAGACGACCGCTTTTGCACCATTTGGCCCCGTAGAAAGGTAGCCGCCGCGACGTGGATCGGAACCCACCACCTCATCTGCTGCAGTGAACTGCCATATCCACTGCGCCATTGTGGCGGGAGAGTAAGGGTAGTTAAAGATTAAATATTTGGTGAGGCCTAACTGAAAGTTAGTTCAGTCTAACAGAAAGAAGCCACTTTCTTCATCTTGCTGTCGCCTAGCAGTTTGTTGCACTGAAAAAAAATATGATACTTTTAGAACACTAGACATATACAGAAATATCGAATCATGCCCCTAGTGCGCATCTGCTGCATTTCACCGCAGTGCACTGGCATAACTTAAAGAGCAGTATTTGGAACAAGCCATTTCGAATGGAGATCAGAATTTCAACATTGTTGGCCTAGCAACGTCGAGAAGGTACACTCCTCAATAATATACGTATTTACGGCACTTATTCTGAACTTTCTTGCTGCGTTAAGACTGTTTTACTCCTGACCGAAATTATGCTATAACCTAGCAAGGAAATTAGCACAAAGTACCACAAATATGAATGTCAAGAAACTGGCTTTCAATATGGAAGTTGCTTAATGAAAGTTGTTGAAATTTGGGCAGTCTTATGAAATATCATTTTTTATGCCTCCCATTGAGCTACGCTAGTGCATTGCAGGGCATTTCGAAAGCAAGCAAGCATACAAAGCAAAGCAATGCAACGTAAAGCAAAGAAAAACAAAGCAATACAAAACAGAGCAATGCCGAGTACGGCACAGAAGGCAAGGAAAGGCAATGAAATTCAAGGCATGCCAAGCCAAGCCTAGCCAAGCTAAGGCAAGGTAAAGCTGTGGCAGTAGCAGCAGCATCAGTACCAACAGAAAAGTCGAAGGAAAACACAAAGCAAGCTTCGTTCATTACTTCATAACCTCAGTTTTTTGTTAAAATAAAGGAATGGACGGCGTTGGGCCAAAGGCCGGCCTTCGATCTGGTGATTATTACAAAATTGTGGCCATTTGTGTTTGCATAGTTCAGCGAGAGAATTAAAGCGCACAGGAGCGAGATATTAAATTTACGTCCTGATTTCAGCTAAAAGAAACTTTAGCGCATTTGCTCCCCTCTTCAAAGTAATCCACTTACATGCACCATTGAACACAGTAAAACATTTCAGGAATGTATTCTAGGGTATCGTATGGAATATTCAGTTTAGCTGTGCCAAGGTGTATGTGCGCCAATGTGGCCATTGCGGCAATGTCAGTGCAGGTGATCACCAGGCTTCAGAAAAATCATCGGGGCCTTCGTATCTCCTACCCGTTCTAGAAAGTTCGGCTGATATTGCGTGTTTTACGAAACCGACTTCCTTTTCCAAAGTAGCACTCAGCTTACGCGAGAATTAGCAGACTTTTCATATAAGAAGAACAGTGGACGCTTCACAAAGGATAAATTCACACGAGTAAGATCGGGTTTACCATTCAGGTTACGTTGCGAATAACTATCGCTTATCTTTTTGCTTTTTTATTGCGGTTTTTCTGCCTGTGCGTGATCGCTTCTACACGCATATGTGTGAGACTGTTTGAGTAAGTGCTTCAATAGGCGACTAAGTGCGATGTCTTGTGAGCCCCTTCTCTCTCGTGTTTTGGGCTTACTTTGTTCCGAACATAGTGTAGGGACATAGTGGTCATAGTCTAGGGTTCGACTGTTGTGGTAAAGTGGTCCCGCTCTCCCATGTGTAGGGGAAGCAGTGAGGGATGTCCGTGAAAATTTTAAAGTGGGGGAAGAAAGTGCTAAGGGGCACCCCCAGTAAGTACGGAGTGCGTTATTGTATTTGCCACATACCTGACGCGCTGGTGTGCCATGTCTGTTGGCAATGTGGCGTTTTATAGCATCGTCGGGCATTGAAAGTGTGTTTGCCTGGCGGAAAAGAGGAACAACATCTGTAGCGTATGTTTATTATTTGGATTGTAAGAGCCAGTTGTTTTTGTATTCCTTGAGCCAATTGTGGCGCTTTTTTTATCTTCGGCTCTGTCACTTCTAAGGCAATATGTATCGGGTCACTTCATGGGATTCATGAGCTAAGGCATTAGCTCGGACATCGCCCTCTATCCCCTGATGACATGGTACCCACTCTAAGAGAAACTGTTGTGCAAAGTTCCTGTGCATGCATTTGGTCTGCGAAGTACGGATGTCATACGGGAGTTATTATTAAACGCACTTTAGGTTTCTTGACCGTCGGTTTGAATTGTGATATTGTTAGTGCCCTGTGTGTTTAGGTAAATGGTTTCTGTAATGCCCTCAATCTGCGCATATATAGCAGATAGTACTTAGGTTTGGCAAAACGACCAGCACGAGCTTGCTTTTATCTTGTATGATGTGCGTATTCATAGTTTTGGATATGGGCAGGACCTGGATATGTCGGATAGTGCCCCGTGATGCTGGAACTCCTAGAATATCAGGCTGAGGTCGAGTCTCATACCCCAGTCGTCTTAGATTAGCGTGACTTTGGGTATACGTTGCTAGCCGGTGGAGTATGCGTTCTTTGTGCGCATAAGGTTTTTCTTCTTGTGAGTTGTGCGTCGTAGCGGCTTGTAAGTTACAGCTCTTGACATAGTGTGTAACTATGGAGCTCTGCTCAGTGGCACGTGTGGACCGTGATTTGCAGTTTATTTGATTACGATTTCTTGAGACGGAAGTACTGATACGAGTCAGTTCTGCAGTAACTAGTTGCATGTATTATTTTAACCAGTTCTTGTTCCTTAAGGCCAGAATTACTTTTAATAATACTGTTCAGCATGTGTATTATCTGATGTATTTGCTGTGTGATTCGCTTCACCCACCATGTACACCCACCTCCTTGATGTCAGTATAAAGCAGAAATTTTTATTACATGTCTCAGTGGCATAAGAAATCCTTACGGCTCAAATCCACGATATGATGAGGTGGTACTTCGTTGTTCGGCACTCTAGAATAATTTGAAGTGGTCAATCTCTTTAAATTGTACCTAAATCCAAGTATACATGGGCGATTTAAAACACAGCCTACCTTCCCTGGTACCCTGGGTATGATGGACGCTGCCTGCTGATTTCTGGCTGCGGTACAGCATGTTTGGCCATTACTCGGCCGTCAGCGAAGCCGCACCAACCATTACGCCAATCAAGGTGGCTTGGGGCTGCAGGTGTTCTAGTCGTACCCGACTACAAAACCCAGTACACAGTGTATAGTGTCATGCCGGATTATGTGCCCAGTGTTGCACGTTGGATGCTGGAGTGCTGGACTAGCGAAGAATTCTGGAAGGTGCTCGGTACGAGTTCAAGAAGCAGCTCTACTGCGAGGAAAGCGCGCTGTCTGGCTACAGTACATATATTTTTACACACAGAAAAGAGCGGAAAGCATTTTTATGCAATAAAAAATTTTAAAAACTGAAAGATAGAACTTACCACAACCATGATCCGATCATGTAACATAGAGCTCACGCCTAGTACATTAACAATTCTGCACGCTCGAACATCGTGAGCTGTGAAAAGTTCACCCTACCAAGACCACGGCGAAGTTTCACTTGGTGATTACATGTCTTGCCCTTACATGGTACATGCGCTTTCTCCCGCAAACTAATAATTACGCCTCTCTCATAATGAAAAAAAAGATGTCTGTATTGAATAGTATGTTTTAAAGGGCCACAACAATCATTTTCTCTTACGATTGGCATCTCAGCTTCACAAAATGTCCTAAATGAACCGCCTACCTGGAACGTAGTACAGGATGTTACTGACAGTTTAGATAGCCATTTGTTGTTCTTTGCGGAAAGGGAAATGCAACATTTTCTTCGTTCAAAATATGCCTTTCAATCGACACGTCTATGCAGTCACATATCTGCGTCAAGATGCGTCGCTTAGTGCAGCTCACAGCCTTCGGCGACAGAATATACTTGTGTCCTTATATGAGGTGTAGCATCGGCGCTGATAATGTTGACACGAAAAAAAAAATGGTTTATTTGAGAACAGTGGCGCGAAAGCTGAGCTATGGAGTGAATTTTTCTTCAGATTATATTTGTTCATTCCTGAACGCAGACGCGCCGATAGCGCATAAACAGGTACCTGGTAAATACTATAATGTTTATTTTCGAACCTTAGAAGCTTTTTTTTTTGTACACTCTGGAAATTGGAAGCGTATAATTTGTCTGAGCTTTGTTATCGGTGCCATAATATCGAACAATGACAAGGTTCCTTGTGTCTGTTCGAAGGTGTCCGAACGAATGATGGGGCTGTTTATTTCGTGTAAGCTTCACAACACTGCGACAGCTGGCAGTCATTAGTTGAGTCATCATTTATTAACAAATATAATACCACCTAGGAAACACGTCAGGCACTTTGAAATAATGAAAAAGTTCGGTTTTTAGAAAAAGAGCTTTACAAATGTTTATAGATGCCGAGAACGGAGTTCTAACTAGACATGCAATGGCAAAAGACGTAGTGCATAACTGTGTAATCATTCTGATAGCCTTCGGTGCACGGGAATATCCGAAAGGAGAATTTCGCAGGCAGAGACATTAAACTCTCTATCAGTTATCTCTGTTCCGAAGGCTGTCGCAATAATTAGATAGTTTTCAACTACGTCTTTTGTCATCGGACATCTAGTTAGGGCTCCGTTGTCGTCCTCTATAAACTTTTGTAAGGCCCTAGCGTTAAGGGTGTTACTAGTGCAACAAGAAATACCCTTAAGGAAGTAAATTTCTTTTGTGTATACTCCTTGCATACTGGAACCATTGTGCGTACAACCGTAACCACTGCAGTTTTCACTACGTGCTTGCGAACTCCAGCGAGAGCCAGTGCGTTTACAACACCTACCTGTACACCCCAGCGTTGTAGCAGTGCAACCAGTATCTCATTCGGTGTGACTCAGCTCCTTTCAGATGACCTCACTTTTGTCCCAGTGACTCCCAGCCAACGCCAGCGTCCCTATTTTGAACCAATGTCAAAAAAAGGAGCTGGATTCACGGTGGAAGCCGCTGGATTTTGCAATATGGTTGTCATCGTGCCGCAGTAATTTCATTTCCTTTATTTCATTGCGATATGTCTTCCTTTTCATGTTGTCGTCTTCATTCTGCCGTCTTCACAGCATTTGCCATTTCGTCAGCATCACGCCGCCGTGATTACACCATCACTATGTAGCCGTCGCCACGCCATCGTGAAGACGAAGGCATCATTCCAACGTCATTGCGGCATTGCAATGCTGTCGTCATGGCGTCTACATCATACAGTCGAGGTGAGGTTATAGTAAAACGCCTCTCCAGGGGCATTTGAGGAATAAATAAATAAAAAATAAAACAAATATAGAATCCATTCGGTGTAAACTTTATCCAGACAAAGCACACGTCGTGATAGGTGTCGTCTACTGTCCAGCAAGTTCCTCTGTAGATCATTTTTAAACTCACAGTAACTATATTAACGAGCAGTAACCTTATACGGGAAACCTCATTTGCATGGGTGATTTCAATGCCCCCCGCACTCATTGGCCTAGTTTAACATTTGGGAAAGAGACCTCCGTGAATAGAGAACGAGTCACCTTTTCTCTTTTATTTGACCCTGTCTAGATTACCAATGAACGTACATGATGCGAAGATATGGTCGATTTGGTTTCGGCATTGTTGCAAAGAGCTACAGATGTGACGTCATCGAGGGGATTTCTGATAAGCAGGCGGTTCCTGTCTTATTAAATTTGTCGATTGCTTAACAGAATTTTGTTTTCTCTCCATTTCCTCATTTCAATCGCGCTGATTACGATTCAATAATAGACACTCTGTCAGGTGCGTTTGAAGGATGTGTTGCATTAAGTTCATCTAGTGATGTTAACGCATTAGTTACTTATTTCGAATGCTTCGTTAAAAAATGTATTCAGCGTTTCATTTCATTCAAAACAGAGAAGAGAAATATGCAAAATTCCCTGGATGACGCGAGATATATTACACCTGACACGGCGCGTTAATAGGCTAAGGTGTAAGAGGCGTTCAAACAATTATGTAGCCATGCCAAGTTTCATTAAAGCCAAAAAGGAGCATAGACTGAAAGTTAACTCGGCTAAGGATTTCTTTCTTCCGTGTGCAGCTGCAGGACCTACTAAAAACTAACCCACGCCAATTCTGGTCGTCTGTTTTACTACGTGATACGATAGATACTTCTATGGTGATTAACAATGTTTCTACTAATCTCCCATTTCATATCCCTTTCCGACCCAGCGACCACTACACTGGACATAACAAAAAAAGGGATAAAAAAAGCGAACGAAGCCAAAATCGAAACCGAAACCATTTCCACGGCTTCCTGAAAAGACGACGAATATCTAGATCGAGATAGTTCCTCTTTCGGCCGCATCTTCTCAGGAGGGCAGCACCGAGTAATGGCGTCCTCCACGAGCAAACAGGCGCGCGCAACGTGCTCAAGTAAGTAATTTTTTTTTTACATTTTCTCCTCACTTAATTCAAATAAATAAATTCGTACGAGCTAAATAAGCTCTATTTGCAACAATGTGGTTAAAAGTTTGCCCTAGTTATTAGTGGTTTTTTCGCAATGCAGCAATGTTTTTTTGTCCAGTGTACTGGTCACTGGGATTCAACTGGCGCGTTTTGTTGATGTCCCCGTGCAATCAGGTTGCGTTTGGATTTCATTTTTTCTGGTGGTAAAATTGCATGACGCCTAGTATCGTGGTAGGAATACATTGATGGGGATTTTTCATACAAGTAACATAATTTTGAGCACTATTTGGTTGTTTTGTTTGCAGAAAAGACGTTCACCAATGAAGAAATTCAAGAGCTTTTGTTTGGGGACCAGTCCGACCTAGACGTCGATTCGGACTCGGGCGATGAAGCGGAGAAATTCCAGCTGGAATCCCTACTGGACGAAAGCAGCGACGATTCTTCGAGTGGAGATGAAAGTGGTCAAAACGAAAAGTTTGAGAAAGTATCTCGACCACAACGTTCCCGCCAAAAAGTCGCACAGTCGTGGATGGCACAGGCATTTTCAGCACCGATTGACATAGAAAGAACCGCACCCACGCAGCACTGTCAAGAGCCCCAGACGCCTCTGACATATTTTAAAGAATATTTTGAAGACGACTTTTGGGAGTTCGCAGCAACCAGAACGAACTTGTACTGGATTCAGACGAATGGGACCACCCTAGGTATGACAGCCAAAGAAGCGAAAGCTCCTTTTGGAATGCACATTGTAATGGGCAACCTGAAGTTTCCTCAGGCCCGCATGTATTGGGCAGCAGCAACTCGAGTATCAATAATTACGGATGCCATGCCTAGAGATCGCTTTTTCCGTCTCAGAAACGCGTTGCACGTCTGCAACAACGACACTGACTATGATGAAAGCAACCGATGCTGGAAGGTTCAGGCCCTCCTAGACCGTGTGAGGAAAGCCTGTCTGAAAATTCCCAGGTCTAATGCAGCCTGTGTAGACGAACAGATGATTCCGTTTACAGGCAGAACAGAACTGCGTCAGTATGTTCGGGGGAAGCCAAACCCGACCGGACTCAAGAACTTTGTACTTGCTGACTCTCTCGGTAGGGTATTGGACTTTGAAATCTACCAGGGTGCCACAACACCAATTCCCACTGAGCACAAAGATCTCGGAATCGGCGGGGGAATTGTCATGCGACTTGCAGACTCAATGCCTCGAGGAAATGACTGCGTCTTGTGCTTTGACAGATTTTTCACGTCCGTACCGCTAATTGAGCGCCTTCTTGAGAAGGAAATGTTCGGTCATGGCACAGTGATGACAAATAGAGTCAAGACAGCTCTCAAATCCGATAAAGAGCTACTTGCTGAAGGACGCGGATCGAGTCATGAGAAGGTGAGCGCTGACGGAAAATTGGTGGTGGTGAAATGGATGGATACGCGGTCAGTTACGCTGCTGTCTTCATGTTGTGGAGCTGAGTCAGTTGGCTCTACTAGGCGCTACGACAAGAAACAGAAAAAATACGTTGAAGTCAAAAGGCCTGCAAGCGTCCGATTCTACAACACTCACAAGGGAGGAGTTGACCTGAACGACTTTCTCATCAGTCTGTATCGCATAAAAATGAAAACTAAGAAATGGCCTGTAAAAGTCATTTTCCCCTTCACCGATCTCGCCTTGGTTAACAGCTGGCTGAGTTACAAAGAAGACGCCAAAGAGGCAGGCTACACGAAGAGTCAAGTGCTTCACCTGCTAGACTTCAGGATGCAGGTGGCAGAAGCTCTTATCAGGGGCTCCCAAGAAAGAAAACGGCGTGGTAGGCCATGTACAGATGCTACTGATGTTCAACACGAACACCACCACAGGGCTGCCGTACATATACCAGGCCCTGACCTGCGTTTTGATCAAGAAGGCCATTGGCCAGATCCGCAAGTGATGGCAAATTCCGCTAGGTGTCGACTGCCAGAATGCAAGGCAAAGTCGCAAGTTCAGTGCACAAAATGCAAAGTCTTTCTTTGCTTGAAGGCAAGCAAAAACTGTTTTCGCGATTTCCACAGCAAGTAAGCGCCAGAGTTGACATTAAGTTTTAATGTTTCATCGAGCACAAAGAGGATAATGCAAGACCCTGTCCCTCCAAGTGCAAGTTCCTACTTTTTCTTAAGTCATTCACTACTGTGTTTGTGATTCTAAGAACCACTGTGCTCTTGAGATGACAGACGTACAGCATTGTCGCATAAATGAGCAAACCAGATTATGTGCAACAAATAAATCCCAGTGTCCACTATACTGGACATGCTTCTCCATTGAAAACCAGTGTACTTATTGTCTTCATAATTTTTTACACACTCTTTAATAGCTTCTTAACAGCAAAAAACCATCAGCAATTTTTTTTCTCGCCCGCAAAAAAATTCGGGATTCAAAGGGATATATCAAATGCATTTATGAGTATTTCCAGTCCGTTTTCACTCCTGACAACAACGTCAACCAACCAGACACCATTGTTCGTAGTGACATGTCCATCAGTGACATTAACGTAAATGTAGAAGATGTCTTGAACTGAATTTTGAAACTTGATATTACTAAATGTGATGGGCCAGTTGGCATTCCTAACTTGTTTTTGGTACGGTGCTCATTATGAACCTGTCGTTATCTCACTGTTATATTCATCCTTTACAGTACTCTCATCCTGTAAAATGGTTCAAGTTATTCCTTTATTCAAGGCCGGTGAAAAAAACATTCCATTTAACTATAACCAATTTATTTAACCTCTCATTCGTGTAAAATGTTAAATCACAGTATTTCCGAACACATTATGAACTATCTTTAGCCTCATGGATTACTAACTAATGTCCAGCACGGCTTGACACGTGGATTCAGCACATTAACACAGCTAAGTGAAATTACACATGACATATGTATTAGCCTCAACATGGGCAACAAAATTGACTTTTCAAACGCATTCGATAACGTGATTCATAATAAATTGATGTATAAACTTTGCCCCATCCTTAATAATACCCGCCTTTTCAGCTGGATTTCTAGTTTTCTTGCCCATTCATCTCAGTTTGTGTCCTTCAAGGGAGCTAATTCCAGAGTAGCAGTGGTACCCTCGGGAGTACCGCAAAGTTCCGTGTTGCGTCCGTTGCTTTGCCTCGTCACATATCTTCAATTCACGTTTGTATGCGGATGACTGCGCATTATACGATAATATTTCGTGCCTTTCTGACCATTTACAGATTCAGAAATCAATTTCTAAGTTTATCTCTTTGTGTGCTACCTGGCAAGTGACAATTAACATCCGTAATATCATCGTTATGACTTTCACTACTAGAACTACGCCTTCCGTTTTTTCTTACAAAACTGGTAATAGCCCCATTGAGCCTGACAGTCCCAACGTGGGAGCGGCCTTCGTCAACCTAGGGTTGACCTTCAGGACCCAATAAAGTTCTTCATACCCATTCATAGCATTATTATTATAAATACCTTGGTCAATTAGTTTTATACATAATATGTTCTAAATCACATAGATTTAATACCCTCAAAGGCACTGAAAAATTCAGGCTCTCTGCGCCGCATATTGACCACGAACCCATGGCATACTGAACTACTTATGTATAAATCTCTAATCCAGCCTTTGCTAGAATATGCTTCTCCTTTTAGGAATCCGTATAAGCGATGCGACAATAATCAAATCGAGGACATCCAAAAGAAAGCGATTGGTTTCATATGCCTCAGGTTGGATAGATATGTTGCGCCTTCCGCACCGCTTCCATTGCTAGCCTTGCAATCACTCTCATATCGCCGATGCACGAATCGCTAAAGGTTCTGCATTGTATTATTAACTCCTCGTGCCGGATTTTATCAGATAATTATATAACTCCTGCTAAACCGTCCAATACCAGAAGTCACCATCACCTAAACATTGCGCGTTATTTTGCCTGTACAGACACTTTTAAATACAGTTTCTTTCCCCGTGTCATTGAATATCGAAATTCTTTGTCTGGGAATAGTCGTTCTCTGCATTTAAACATATTTTAGCGACCATTGATTAGGTAGTTATTTTCATTGCGTCTGTATTGTTCACATTGCCTTTGTTATTGGTCATTGTTCTGCTTTTCATACCACTACTGCAATAGCCCAGTAGGGCTACAGTATGTACAAATAAATAAAAAACAAAGTATCCCGGAACCTTCATACTTGAGAGTTTTCATTTATTCACCCTTTCAGTCCACGACTGCAGTGGCGAAATTATGGATTGGGTTTTACGCCTTACAGTGACACTGAGGCTAGGAGACTCGCCGTAGTTGCGCACTCGATAGCAATTTTCAACAATTGCGGTTTTCAGTTTGTCCCAGTATTTACAACCGGTTACAACCGACCTTCCACACAGGGCGATCGAACCCGCGACCTCGTGCGCAGCAGGAGAATGCCAGAGTAACCCAGCGACTGCTGGAGAACAATGATTATGCCATCTAGCTTATATGAATAACATATTACTTGCATTTAGTGTTATAGAGTTTTAGCAGTGGCTCAATTTGCGCGCTATTGCACCGTCAGTTTGATTTCTACTGGGGTATTGTCCTTTAGTAGCTAGTTAATGTTTTAGAGTGCTTCAGTTATCCATGCAGTGACAGTGTACTTGTAGTGACCTCTAAAGATAAGTATCAGTGGTACATTTATGTCATTAAGTACTATGCATACTCTAGTTAGGTGAGAATTATCCCAAGATGTAAAAGTTAGCTTAAGACGGACATCCACAAGTCACAGTGAAAAAATTCTCAATACAAATAGTACCGAATTAGTTTACCGAAGCAGCCTCGTTCGCTCGCTGAAGATTTTGTCCTTTCGCGCTCTTTTCTCTGTTACTTCATTTCCCATCACTTTCGTTTATTTAGGATTGTGATTTACACCGTTGTCTTTAACAGATTTCTTCATCTATACCGCATAAGAATGCTGCTTGTCTTCATAAAGGATATATCAACTGCTCCAGATGGATATTGCATTTGTTCTTGGAAGTCTGACAATAGAATGCGTAAGCAGCAGAATAATCATAACATATTACAGGTAGTTCTGTAGCATGCATTGGATGGCTATGTTTTTTCATTCCCTGAAGTTTATATTGCAGGAAATTTGTCTAAATAATGAAATTGCGGATTACACAAACGCACTCAGGCGTCTTAGCACGCTCAACATGTGCCGCCTAACAGCTACATCTCCACCTGTCGTACTGCAGTCCTTGTTCGTCGAAGCAAGAGTCACATGCACGGAGTATCAAGTCATTGCACTTTAACGAGTGTGTACAAGTCCCCGGGGGCCGGGAGGCAATTGATCCCCAAAACACGTCTCGGAGATATCCGTCCAACGGGACATGGCACGCTATCTGTAAGGCAGCAGCACCTCTTGTGCTGAAAATGACTCCCCACCAGAGTGTATATATTTGGCGTCGCAGGCCAAGCCTTATCGATCGCACACTCTAGCACATGCGGCGTCGGGCCAAAGAGGCTACGTGCGTTGGTTTCGAAAGACCTGATCAGCACCAGTTCTCTCTCGCCTAACGTCTGGTCTGTGTGTGAATGTCCTGTAACTGGCTTGCATTGGGAACTTGGGAATTACCTGACGTCGTGGTCTTTTTATGAGTTACTTGATACTTGTACCGTGTGAAATGTTGCCTTACGACGTTCGGAACGTGACAACGTTGATTACTGCATCGGTTAGTGTTTGTCCAGAGGCGAAATAGTTGTAAAGAGGAGTTGCGGTTCACAACTATCGAGTAAACTTCTGGTAATATTTTTGTACACTTGATTTTACCCCATTTGCCAAGGTATCCCATTCCTCCAAGCAGAGCGTGTCAGCTTCTCCTCAGAAAGGTCATATGCAAACGCTTCAGGGTTGCAGACGACAGTGATGCAGAAAAAGAAATTACGTGTTCTGCTTTATTCTTTCTTTGCATCACGAGAAAAACATTTGGATCTCGAACCCTTTGGACCTTAAGAAAAACAGTATGATAGTTGTATTGCTTTGGCCCTGCTAAATTCATTGCCGAGTTTGAGATAGACCAATTATGAAGTAAAACAATTTTGCTTGCACAATGTTTACGCAGAAATGTTTGTGCACCTTCGTTGACACTCGTACACTAATGAACTGAAAAAGAAAAAAAAATTTCTATCGCTCAGAAATTGTGCTTTTATTTCCGCATTTGCATACAACTGTGTTCTCTGTTGCTACTTTAGATACTATGTCGTTCAAACAGAATTGTGATAGGGCTTACTTTATCATCATCGACATTAACGTCACAGTCACCACTTCGCTTGAACGTATAGGAAACAACTGCAAACAACCTTAATACAGACATGAACAACATAACATGTGCAAGCCATTGGGTTTGAGGCTATTTGAAGCAGCCAAGTTTGCATAGCTGTGCATTGTTTTTCATGTCATTGTACATAGCCAAATGTAGTGTTTAAGCTGTTCCGCTGAGAGACTTGATCACTACTGTATCCGTGCGACCTCTGGAACGGTTTACTCACCATGGCGTGTGTCCGCCTCAAATGGAGAAGTGAGCAGCCAGTCAGTTATGCATGTTAATGTCATCTTTAGCCCTGCGAATTCAAGCACTGCGTGCCAAGATCAAAATAACAGGCAGTTCTCTATATGGCTATGTCCACTATCGCGGTCACAGGTTTGTCTTTCGTAGTAAATAAGCCACACTTGCGATATCTACAAAATAAACTGTTTGCGTTAGACTGAGATTTTCTAAAACATTGCAGTGTCTCAGTTAACCTGTGACTTGTGTCAAGCATGTAATGGGCGTGCCCAAATTGTTGTCTACCATGAAACGCATTCGCCCTAGCCGCCATTTCGCATTGTCCTCAGGCTGCTCAGGTTCAGCTTGTTTGAGCCAAACTAAACCGGATCACAGCTCTGACTTGTAAACAGGAATATACGAGCCTTAAGTTTGCTTAGAAGCGCTGTTCGTGGGTAACAATTTTTGAAAAAAATGTTTAGACAATAGGATGCCGGTTTTCGCGAGGTAAGCTTTCTTTGCCAACACTCCCGGGCATTCCTCGCGGTTTTGGGCGCTGTTGCCTTGCCAACTAGCCCACATTCAGGACGGTACTACCATCTCTATAGAGATGACACTGCTTTCACAGGAGTCCTCAATGGTGGCCGCGCTTTCTATGAAATTCCTCGTTGATGAAACAAATAAAACTCAAATATTCGAACTGCAACAAATATACGTCATAAAGAGCACAATTCCTTTATGAGCGCTAACGTTTCTGTGCCTACTTTTCTGGGGTTTATTGTATGGCCCATCTGCACGGTCGTTTTTTTTTTTTTGTTTGCTCCGTAAACTGCGATCTACTGCTGCATATCTCCAGGATCAGCCGGTCAGCGCGCAAGCCCTAGATGCATTGCAGACGAGCATGTAAGAAATTACATCTAATTTATAACTTGTAATTAATTAGATCTTTGCTAACTTTGTTATTTCATTATTGCTTTGTTTTCTCTGGAGTGCTGCTTGTAATTCAGTTACTTTTAACAGTAGTCGATTACATGAAACAAGTTACGTCCACGGCAAAACAAGCTCTGACGGCCGTCGCAGCGTTGATAACTCACATGTGGAGGGAACTACCGAGTCCAAATAAATTAAGATATGTAGAGGGGTTACATCCTTTCCACAATCAGCACCTTGCAGCTCTCTCTTCCCTTCTTCATTGCGCCTCTCTCCCCTTTCCCAAGGCACTGCGCCATGCCCCCTAAAGAGTTGCAGAATATAGCGCCTTTCCTTCTTGATAATAACTTGGCCGATCATCTGAGCATGGCAGGCTTGTAAATATACAATTCTTCTCTTGGTAGTCCCACCTCTGAGTCCGACCTTCTTATGATAAAGTACCCTCCCTTTCTCCTGGAAACGTTCGTTGGCGGTAAGAACTGCTGCTGAATTCGTTTTCGCGTTGGGCACTCTATGACTTCTCAGAAATAAACAGTAGTTTTTGGCCATTGAACTCATATGTTTCTATCTCTTTGATACTATGTGAGTCATATGCACCAATTTTTGTGATTCTAACACATCAAACGTATCTATTGGGCTGAATAATGTGCAGCACCGTACGTGTTATCTTACCATACAGGTTCGGCCATCAATTCAAGGAAAGTGATATTTGTCAGCCATACGTTGCAATTAATCTTCTAAGGCTAAATGGCATACGAGTAAAGGACGCCGAGAGGAGGTCTGCCAGAAGTTGTTCGGCAAGCCGTAATAGCGCTTCTATGGCTCGATAGCTATGGCCACTACAGACATGGGTGCCCGGGAAGTACATACGTAGCCATTTTTCACTTTTTTTACCGCCCGTGTGCGTAGAACACGTTCCCCTAGTTCCTGTAGCAAGAAGTCTATATACTGTTCATCTATGCACTCCATTCGTGAACGATATCCGAGAGTCACGGCATTCAGTAACGGAAATATTTTGAGCAATTTGTTCGTACCTTGCTACTCAGAATTTTTTGAGCGAGCAGGTTAAGCAAGTTTTCCGTGCCGTTGCAGGCAGTCTTAGAAAAGGAAAAAAAGTAAAACCAAAGGAAAGGAAATTGCGGAGTAAAGTTTTGACTAAACGGAGTTTGAATGACATCAGAGGACGCATTAAAACAACCCGGGCAACTCGTTCTATTTAATGAATTTGCATAATCTTACTAAAAGTACGCAGAAAAGTATTGTTAATGTAATCGATTACATTTTAGTAACTGCTCTATTAATATTTAGGACAGTAATTGGGAAGTGAATTTACTCCCTTTATGAAGTTACTAATTGTAGCTATAATCGCAACATCTTTTGATATTGTGTACAAGTCTGCTAAATTCTCATATGAAAGGGCGCCAACCTTGGAGACAGTTCATTGCCGAACCAGGTAGGTCACGTGGTGCTGATCTTTGTGCCTACCAGTCTTTACCGGTAGGCATGTAATGGCTATGATGCAGAACTGTGCGCAGAATTTAATTGATTTCGATGGCATTTATTTAACCACTTGACAGAAGCATCGCTTTCAGACTCTCACACGTGGGTTCTATGTGCATATTTTTTCAGTTCCTACAAGGCACTCCTAGCAGTTTACCAGGGGTAGTCCTGCAGGACGCAAATAGACGTGAATCGAAGCCAGTTTCTGCGGCAGCACTAATTTTCTCTTTGCTGGAAAGGCAAGAAAAAAGAGAAAAAACTTGTGAAAATGGGCCGCTGTTAGATACACATCAAAATATCACAAACAGAAAAGGGAGAGACTTTGCCATTGTCTTTTTACTCACTGTGAGAGGATTACATCTATTGCCCTCCTTTATCGCTCTAATCAGTTGTAAGGGAGAGGCTTGCAGAACATTTTTTTTCTACACAAAATTAAGTTCACGAATTATAGGTGTGAAGTTCTTCTATGTGCCACTGCTTCCGCATGCTTCGTATATTTGGGAACAAAACTCGATTTCTGGGTAAAGCTCTTCTTTCCTTTGCTAAGCTCTCGATCGACAGCCCGATGCATCATATACTCACTGTTCTACCACATGCGCGGGTATGCAGTTACCGTATGATTATCAGACGCCATATTTATGCTAACTCAGCGGATAAACACTTAGTATAATATTAGAGCATTGAGCTTTGATATCACACACACTCATAAATTGCGGTCACCAGACTCGTTTGCGTCATCATTCTGTACCGTACACTGTCACCAGCAAATCTCACTTCGCTGATACTCTGGATTCAATTCCTTATTGCGGAAACTGAAGACGAAATCTTTTAGCAAGCGAATATTCGCCTAGGCACTAACGAAATACACTGCGTTGTGAGTCATCTTTATCTCATATCAAGGAGCACGTCCATGCCATTGTAACTATGAAAGATGCATGGTCAGGTGACTGACTGCAGAGATAAGAAAGGATGCTGGCTTTGTTCCTGAAATTGTGCATATTTTACGCAGTGTTCAAAAGTGTAATATTTCTCAGTACACTATGTGCGCATATGCGCGGTTTGTATATGTACATCTCACGGCGCGACAGAAACGCTGTAATAATACAGGTAAATAACGAAAAATATTGCATCTAAAGGACGGGCGAGTGTAGTGTGTCTGCTAGTAAGTATGTTGGCGCCACGTAATTCTTTTGGCGTATAGCACAGAAGTTTAGCGTTCTGAAGGATTTCGCAGGGTGTAAAAGAGGCGCAATAATTGTAAGGAGCTAGATTATGATGCTATACAAATATTCCATATTTCAAAATGAAGAGCGCTTGCGTGCACAGTAGGCGCTATTTGGTTCCTGCACAAGGGAAGCGAATGGTGTGTAGTCCAGCCTAACGCTGTTGTCGCTGGAGGACGTCTTCAGAAGCTGTTGGAAACAGGACTTACATGCTTTGTGCATTTGTATACAATTTCTACTCGAGCCAGGCAAGATGCAATCAATAACTTAGCAGGAGACTTTTAATGCAGTCGAATAGCCAGTATACGAGCTTTGGACTAGTACTTTGAAGTTCACGTAATATATCGGGAAGCAGGAAAAAAACAGAACTTCGGTGCGAAGACTAGGGACACACACACAAACACACACGCGCGCACACACACACACACACACACACACACACACACACACACGCGCACACACAGACACACACACACGCACACACACACACACACACTAACACACACACACACACATGCACGCACGCACGCAAACGCCACGTTCGCTAATCTTTATGTGTCTCTTATTGAGCCTGTATTCTTCGTCCCATGGTGAATACCAACTTGCGAAATACCAGGCTTTTCACTCTTTACGTTATTGAAATAGCGTGATTCACGTTATAGAAGGGCTTATAAAGAAGAATAGAGGTGTCCTCTTATAAAACGGCTCAATTTACTACTACCTTATAATATGTGTTGTTCTCTTGCGCATTCCTATAGTAATAGGTTAACGTTTTTTAACGCTGACTGTATTAAACAATCAGCAAAATAAGGGCGTTAGGTTTAACCAAAACTTGATAAATTTAAGCATTCTATGAGGTCATTTTGTCGCTTCTCTTTTGATAATCGTGGCGGCCGTCCTACGACAACTTCAGAAAATGTTCTTAGAACATTTGTCACCAACTATAGCTGTCTCTTCGTCGATATCATAATTTTCGCTAAAGGAACATTGCAATAAAGACTAAGCCACTTCCCTAAACTCTCAGCGCTCTCTAGGAACCAACGCAGCTGCCTGGTCACTCCTCATTCCTCCAGCAACCCGAAAACGTTCCCAAGATACCTTCTTAGATAGCCCACAACTTGTTTGCCTATGACTACGCTTCTTTTATGTACATCTGACTTCCACCTGAGTTGCGATTTCCTCCACAAACCGCCCCGCTAAGTTTTGCTATTCCTCTTTCCAACCGCTAAACAGTTTGCCTGCCTGATTCTTCAGTTTTGTGTCATCACTTTAACTAACTCACGCGCGCTGCGGCTAAGCTGGACCTATAGACGCATGCTTAGGCGTTCCGGTTGTAGGTAGTGTTTGCGAAGAGAAATAACTCTGGTCCCCGTGTCCCATTATCCGATGAAGAATCCTCCCTCTAACTTGGTAAGCGCGAACCTTAAGCAGATTAACGAACCGACCACAAGACCCTTAAGCAGGCTGCGATGCGCGAGGTAAAAGTCTAAGCTCAACGAATGAACAAATGGGAGGCACGAAAGCTGCAGCTTCTTCTAACAAGCAGCCAATTCCCTCGATAGCGTCTACGGCATCTGGTTTTAATTAAAGACCAATCATTGTGGCGCGACTTGCGGCCGAGAGCTAACGGTGTGCTGACGCCCGAGTAATCACGCCTTCGCCAGGAACAATTTTTACCGTTTGGAAATTATCCTGCACAGCCACACTTTTTCGCACTAACGCGGCGCTGGCGAAATTATAGACTAGACGTGGCATGAGCCAATAGACCACTTCCCAATTTTGCAAGAACAGGAGCAATGTAGCTGATGTTTTACTACAGGTTTTACACTTGCGTACAGACACGTGATCATATAGCACTAGGATGGAAATACGGTGTCGAGGTGCTCATTCACTATGAGGCAAAAAAAGCAATGAAACAGAAGGAATGAGTGATGTCATTTCGATGCAGTGTTGTAATTTTATGTCGGTAGCGCTTAGTCTTCATGCATTTTAGAACGGCAAACTTTTGAAGAATTTTAGGCGACATGGTCACTCCATGTTGCGCGTCAATTTGCTTCAGTGAAGGCAGGTAAAGTAAACGTGTTCCAAATGCTCAACTTTTTGTGCTATAATAAATTGTTACAAGGTTTTGGGTTTCAGTAAATGCTTACCATTAGAGTAGCCATCGGTAAATACAAATGAAATCGTAAGTATCTGCTTGCGATCTTTATCAGCCTGGTATTTCACTGAAACTTTATTTTAAAATAAAAGACATTGATCGACTGCCGTATTCTTCGGCTGCCTCTGAGACGAGAAGGGTTGCGCGCCGGTGCCTGCGAAGGCTGATAATTGCTCCCTCGTTTGCCGAACACTCAGTGGCACACACTTAATGACACAAGTTGGCGAGAGGTTCGTTGAATAGCGGTACCTAATGCATTCATCGCGCAGCTCCCAAAAGCGTTAACGCGAAAGGCGTTCATCAAACGAGTCATATACGTGGTGCCTTCGGGCGATGAAAGTAATTTTAATAAATAATTAAATAAATATACCCGGCGCACATGAGGTGCTGGCTTCTGATGCGTCGGGTTGCTGTCCTTCAGGAATCCTTGTGACGTGGGTTCGGTTTCGTTCAGCATATCATAAATTTAGGCGATCATTTTCGCCACTGTAAAGCGGCACCACCCAAGTTTCACATGCATAGTTACCGATGTTGGTGTCAAATACGTTCATTGAAGGGCTGAACACACCTACTGGCACATAACCAGTCGCCCAAGCTGGCATCACAGAGTTTCACAGAAGAGCAGCAAATAGCACGCGGCAAATACTCAGTACTCTGAGCCGTCGTCAAACTGTTTCTTGGAACAGCTGTGCTAACCCTCTCTCGCCTCTACAGCGAACCATGCCGGCGAGAAGAGTATCGTTAAGAGCGGCACGTATGTACACAGTCACACATACTCCGTCACCCAAGTTGTTCATGTGGCTAGTTTAGAATCTGGTCACCTCAGAAAAGCTGCCCGATGCGCTACCCATTTGACCCGGGTGACTGAGGTAGGAAGGAAAACGCTTGTAGATACACATATAGGTGGAAACATGCACAGAAAGGTAGATAGATAGATAGCCATCGGAAAAGATATGAAGAACCCAAAGAATGCTAACACATTAAAATTTGCGGTAGAGCCCATCTAACCATGAGCGTCAATGGTAATGCGTTGGCATGAAATCTATGTAGCGGCACAATGTATTGACTACGTTAGAAACAAATTATGTAAGTCGTTGGTACTGCAGCGGGACCCCTCTGTCGCGCTCCGCTAAGAACATTCGGGGTCATCTAGCAACGCCGTCGCAAAGCATACGCGTGTCCTCCAAAATTCACGGTGCATCGATGCGTGAGAACGCTGAAAAACACGCCTTGGGGCAACTAGGCTCCTCTCTTACTGTGAAGCTTTATATTGCTAGGGTTCCGTGCATTTCCGTTCTCCGTGAACAAAAACTATCATCCTCAATGGCTCATAGCCCCACAAGGCCGAGGCTACAAGAACGCAGCAGAAGTGGAGCGGACAGTGCTTAATTCTTCCTAATCACGCATACAACAAACAGGACAGCATGTCGAAAACTAATCATCAATGGCTCATACCCCTCGTAAGCAAGCAAAAAATGAAATGACCCATAAGGTTCATGGCTATTCACTTGTGTGAATTAGCTGCGATGACACTACCCCTCATGTCGTTGTTGGTGATTTCAATGTGAATGGGTGGGTAACGAAAAGGGAGTGGTTTACGCATTCCGTGTTGCAGACTTATCCCTTGTGATGGCCACACTGATCCGGCCCAACCGTCCACCGAGCGATGTACGCGCATCGATTTGACATTATGAAAGAATGTGATCGCAGTTGCGAGTGAAATAATGACCACCGATCAAGACATTAAGGATTGTGCGTACATTCCGTCCCGATGGCCATCCATGAATTTTCTACCTTTTTTCGAAAATTTGGAGGATGCCTACAGCTTCGCCTTTAAGAGTGGAACCCGGTAGCATTGAAAGACCCCCGACTGCTTCTCACGCTTCCCGGCAACTGCACCGTATGTAACCGTAATGTTTACCGGCAAACGCTAGCGGCCAACGCTATGCCCGGAGGCGGGCTTTCTGGTAGAGACGCAGCGTCTTGCGTGGAGCGCTATGCGGTGGAGGTTAGTGCCATCTGGAAGTGCTTCACAGACTCTGACATATTTACGCGCTGGCGTTCGCAAATGGCCGGCGGCGTCTTCCGTCTACGCATTGTAGATATACTGGAAAAGGGGTTTAAGTTTTCGCGTAATGAAGTTATGTTTTCTCGTGTATTCAAATTACAATCCGGTAACCATCATGTCTGTAAGTTGTGCGTAAGTCATAGTTTACTATTATTCTACGTATTTTAGCTTGAGAAATTCAATTAGTTCAGTCAATACCTTGCGTCATATGGAAGGCCTGGATATGTGGGGTTCGAAAACATTTTTCCGCAACGACGTTCCATGGACGCGGACGGCACGTGGACGCGGACGACAAATTTTGAGCGACACGTGCTCTGTAACGCTGTCGCGCTAAAATTGTGTCTCATCTCCGTGTCCTGTGCTAGACAGCTTTGGTGGTCAGCCCCCTTCACAGAGTTGAATGGCTCTATTTTTTGCTTCAAACCCCTAAATGAAATAAAACAAGTGCCATCCGCATGTTGTGGGTGATTACTCCTTCTACGCCGGCGTTCACTGTGTTCTCTCGAACTCGACTCTCCCTACGCCTTGCTGAACTAGCAGACGCTCTGCGAGTTCTTCGCGCGTCTCTCTTCGGCACTAAGTAAGCGGCGTGCTCCCTCACGGGTCCGAAGAGTGCGAAATATGGCAGTGGAACTGCCGCCGGTTCCGGCGTAAAATGGGACAACTGTCGCAGCTGGTACATACATACATACATACATACATACATACATACATACATACATACATACATACATACATACATACATACATACATACATACATACATACATACATACATACATACATACATACATACATACATACATACATACATACATACATACATTGACTCTCGGAATTATTGCAGCAAGCGGCAGCGGAGGCCTGGACCAAGGAAATCGTCCACAGGGAGCTCCCTAATGCCTACCCCTGTTTACTAGAATAAAGGATTTCTTCAGCGCTTGTTGGCGGATTAGATTCCACGTTATTTACATTCAGACAATCTTTCCGGAATACTTAGTCTGGCATGCGCCATGCGCAGGTTTGTGACTGTGCTGCTATAAGGCGCAGTATATCCAGATAAAACCGTGAAAGAGGAGGCTGGCTGCAATAGAGGCCTTATAAATGACGCATTTAAGCGATGGCAATACGGAGAGTTGCTGCTTTGCCTCTGTTCTAATCCCATTAACGTCGACAGGCATCCTCAGGTTGTTTCTGCCGGAAATAAAGATTCTTTCTTCGGAAATTCGGCCCTAAACAATTTGTAAAGAACTGCACCACCATATTGCACACGTCGGCAATGTTCCGCAAACAGGGAGAAAAAGTAAAATCTGGAGTTGACTGCCAAGAATCGTAACTTATGCAAATTCTGTTTCTGCGATGAAGTTTTAGATGCCCGCTCGAGCTGTAATGGAAGATTTCGCTGACATGCTACTTTTCAGACAGAAAAGGCACACATTAGAGTAAGAGCGTGCGAGATGACTCATCTCTAATTCGGCTGTGTGATTTTTCGCATAATGGTGTAAGTAACGAATGCACGCTGAGGTAGCCGCTGGATGAGTTACGTGATTTCCCAAACAACCTTGTTGTGTGAGGAATGTTTATGGGTGAATTTATTATTTTGTCTTTTTCTTTAAGTACGGTGCGTCCCAGTTAACGTTAAACAAGCTGTCAAATATATATATAAGAACAAACGAAAGAACACAGTTTAATATATGTATATAACCTGCGGTGCCTGGTGGTCACATAACTGCCTACCAAAAACTCTAGCTCCTTAATAGTTTTTTGTTGTTCTTGGAACCCTTACTCTCTAAATTCTTTTTTTTTTCGTTTAACACATCGGGTAATCTTAGCTCTACACACCATTTGCGAGTGTTATGTCCAGTTAGTTTATTCTCGGTGTCCACATAACAAGAAAAATATGCTTTTCGGCAAACTTTGAGGTAGAGCTTACAGTTATTTTCCCCGAACAGTAGCAGAATGAAAACCTGGCTCGTTAAAGTCATTTGATTGTGGCACTGGGGGTAGCAGTAAATAACATCAATAAATAGAGGAAATCATCCTTTGTTGTATTTTTTTGTATGTGTATTCCTTTATGTGCTCTGGTGTAATGCATATGGTGGGTTTTCATTGTTTTAAGACCGCAGAGATAAATGAGATTTAGTGCTACTGAGAAAGACTAAGATGTCTAAGTCTAAGAAGCCGACTGCGGAGAATACCGTGTTCAACATGACTTTTAAGAATCGATAAAAATAGGGGCCCGCTGTATTTCTCCCCGAGTTAACAAGAAATACTTGCGATGATTTTTCCCTAAATTATTAATTTAGGAGACAAAGATAGGGCTATTCGCTTAATCAAAAAGTATACTACCTCGTATATTCAGGAACTGAAACTTGCATCATTTGAAATATCTCAAGAATGTCCCTACTGATGACCATTATGCTGAGGAAATGTCATATTCTTTGCGCCATAGTGGTGTAAGACGATTTTGCATATCGGCAACAAGGGAAAAAAAGTCAAGGGCCACTTACTTATCACTAGGTTGATGAATGCGAAAGCACTTCGACCACCGGGCGAAACCTACGCTTTTCCTGTCGTCTTAACCTAACTTCGGCTTAATTGCCACCAAAGGTCGTTGGTTCGAGAGCATTAATTAACTATACATTTATTACAAGTTCCTTCATTATCTTCCCCATAATTAAGACCAAAGGTCGTGGGTACGACTCCCACTAAAGGTCCTGGGCCTGAGTGTCTTAATTAAATGTGCCCGATTTAATTTCGCCCCAATTAACACCAAAGCTTGTAGCACCGATGCCGACCAATGGTCGTGTGTGCCACTGCCGTAATGAACTCTATCTTAAATATATCTCACCTAATTAACTTCGCCTTAATGAACTCTGTCCTAATTACCTTGCCTTAATTGGCGTCGTCAACTGCCTGGTTTGGCTCACTTGTACTATTTGGACTTTTCGGACCATTATTAGTCACGTCAACGTCCACAATGTCGGATTTTCCACCTCATGCGACGTATAATGCTTTCACATTAATAAATGCTAACCGAGGAAATCACCCCTAGCTACGGTGGCAGCTGCGCGGAGCTACAATTGGAAATGACTTTGTTTACAGAAAGTAGTGCCCTTCCTGGAAACCAAATGTCGCCCCACAAAGTGGCTAGGGAAAGAGTGAAGGCCAAGCTCCCGTGTCCGTAGAGAGAATATCAAAGCCTCTAAATGCATGCAGACAGGGGTGCAAAGTGCAATAAGGGACAAGGGAAGACTAAAAAGGCGCAAGATCAAAAATGTTTGCTTCTTTTGCGCAGCATGTCTCAATATAGCCTAACGAGCCCCATTTCCTCGAGAACTTCCGGTATGAGAATGCCCCAGTCAACACATCGTTTTCTTCCGAGAACCGCAACGTTCGCTAACATTGCCTGTGTTATTTCAGCTTGCCGTTTTTGTCGTTTCTCCTTTACCTCTTGGGGCAATGTTAGTGTCTGCATACGTGTCCATGTTTCGTTAACAATATATGTTATACAGTGTTTCCTACCACACTCACATGAATGTTTATGTCAGCCGTGGTTGCTTACTGACTATGTTGTTAGACTGCTAAGCATGAGGTCCCGCGGTCAAATCACGGCCATGGCGGCTGCATTTCGATGGGGGCGAAATGCGAAAACACCCGTGTACTTAGATTTATGAGCACGTTAAAGAACCCTAGTTTGTCCAAATTATTCTGGAGTCCCCCACTATGGTGCGCCTCGTAATCATATCTAATCATATCATCGTTCTGGCACTTAAAACCCATTATTTTATTTTTTAGGAATCTTTATGCTTTGTCCTTCAGGGTATTTTGTTAAATAACTGACAGAAAAGAATGCTCACTAAAACATAATGTAACCTCATTATATATTGGATTCTGTCATGAGCTATTGGTGCCGGTGATTTCTTCATCACTAGTGATAATAGGTACACGAGTGTTTTAAAACACGCTTCATTTGAGGTACTTTTTACTTGTCGAAAGCAACTTTTGTATTCTAAGCAAAGACTACAATAATGAATTTCTGTGGCTGACTCAGACTTTCTCGAGCGTATAGAAAGCAATTGCTCAGTGCGGCATGTTATATGGATATTACGCTCTCAAAAACGTTCTTACACGTTGTTATTAGAGTGCTTCGAAACTTAGCTTACTGAAGAAGAGGTCACGAGAATTTAATTCCAAAGAAATGTCGGTTGAAATCTAGTGACTTGGCATATGGTCATTACTATTGTTGCCAATGATTCTATTACATCTGCACACAACAATAATTCAACAGCCCTGGGGTGGATGAAAGCAAGTTCCATCCGGGATTGTTTCTGGTCATCTTGCTGTAACCCTTCTTGCCGATTATCTTATGGATTGCCAGCACAAAAAACATCGGTAAAATCACTTTCAGTCTTTCAAATGCACGTTGACCCTCAGGGAACAAAAAGAAAACATTAAGAAAAAAAGACAAGAAAAATGCCGTAAAACTGACGTGCTGCGACCAAAACCATGTTAGAAGAACTAAAAGAAAATATAACTAACGTTATAAGACTATAAAAGAAGTAGGCACACAATAACCCGGAAACTTGCATGCTAGCTGCATACTGATTTGCTACATTTGAGTGGAAGGAATAAGGAAAGCAGTGTTGAAAAGGACTACCAATAAAATTAATACGGTGCAGATGATATGCAATTGCGCGAACACGGCTCGTACTGCGGACGTGAAGTAGCAAGGTGCAACAAAACATAATTCCTGCGAACTGACATTGGGCTTAGTGACGTCGACGGAAACAAGATCCCTCCCACGATTGTAGAGAACCTATTTAAGGGACTCCGAAACGTACTTTTGATCACTTCATTCTCTTCTCATCTTCTTTCACCAACCTTTGAATAAACCGTGCAAGTTTAGCACTAGAAATCGTCTCGTCCTTGCCCGGTCGCCATGGTCTACCGGATGCCTGCATCCCGCCGACAACACCACGCTACCCAATAGTAACGCCGGTCGAACTTCAATAGGCAGGCGCCGCTACAACTCGGCGGCAGTACGATACGCTACCCTGGAGTACGCCACAATGGCTATTTGAATGATCCCATAACAGCTTACACTGTAAAATTTAGATTTTATAGAAGTGGCTGGAAACCATCCTAGGAAAGAGCCTAGATACTGCAATGCTTCGCAAAGGCGAAAATGACGCGTTGCATTGCAGCTCACATGCCTGACACCACCACGTGCAGTATGGGCTTTCACGCAACCGACAAAAATGTGTTGTGTGTTGGCGTAGCTGTGTGGGCACCCCTCGTCAGCTGACCCAAAAACACTAGGGCTTCGCGATTTTGTAGCAATGGCTTCCACTCGCTTCTATGCAACTCTTATTCTGATAACTGGTCTGCTTTTTTTCTTTTTTTTGCAGTTCCAGCACATTGGAAGGAACGAAGATTCACATAGTAAAAGAAAACAGGACATGGGGGACATTATCAGAAATCCAACTAGCCCAGCTTGCTACCAGAAGCATCCTTACCCGCCACCACTCAGGGCCACCTGATCTCGTGAATAACGCGAAGGGGGGGGGGGAGGCAAGGCGTCGGTTTGATCTAGGACGGTGGGCAAAACTCGCGAAAAGAAATATCACCGGAAACTACATCGCTACATGTTTGCTGCGCGGGCCTCTGTTTGCACTTTTCCCTGGGCAGCCACCTTATTGGATAAGACTTAATGGGCCATGTCTTACCGCTGCACTCAATTGGTTTCTCCGCAGCTACAGCAAACCCTCGCGGAATCCACATTTAGGGAGGATGATGGCTCGCCGACCATTCAACAGCTGGGAGCGTAATCAGCAAACCCAATGGTATATGCTCGGCTGCGCTGCCGCGCAACGGCGGAAATACATTGCGTGTGCTACCACAAATAGTTTCATGTGCTACCGAAACAGTTTCTTATGTACATCAGTGTACTGATGTGATAAATTAACTTGGTACCTTTTTATATGATCTGCTAAATAAATTTCTTAACATTCATTGGTTACATGTGCTATATATACGTCAAGAATAAATTTAAAAGTACATTCAAATACATCATTTTCACTTCGCTCAGCGCTGTAATTTCTGCTGAACTTCTTTTCCTCGCGTCAAGGAAACCAGGAAAGTTTTGTATCATGAATAGACTGGACTGGCCTCCCGTTTACTTTCTCAACATTTCTTTACACGTTTTCGGAAACAATTATTTCTATGTGCGTGCTGACATAGAAAAGACTGATAAAAATATTATTGTACTTTTCTATTACACAACTGCAACATTTGTTCCTGTGCTTGCCTGGAGGGGCTGTTTAATTTCTTGCGCTGCCATTTTTCAGCTGTCAGCTTTCGATGCCTGCTTATCGCTGCCACAAACTACCGCGCACTCAACCTACGCACGAGGCTAACCACTAACAGGCATTTTGTGACTGCACCACGTTTAACGTCTCGTGAAGTTTATACGGCCGCTTGGGTTTCACATAAAGTCCGTTTATTGTGGTTGCAGCGTGTGTGAGAGCTACAGTGTAGTGGCGGGTAAGCCAGAGACAACAGTAGCGTTTATTTTTGAAATATCACGCGATTTCTTCGAAAGAACAAAGCAGATTAGAGCACAAAACTTATTTTTCTTCCAACAGAAAACGGGTGAAGGACCATCACTTCACATTCGAAGAGCACACGTAGTTAAAAAACAAAAACAAATAAGAACGTTTTAAAGAACGGGAAGAAGGAAGGAGGTCGATATTTTCTTGCAGGTGGTGAGTATAGGTGGCATGTTCGTGTATTGTTTGCAGAAGCGCGCCTAGTTGGTGCTGCTAGATTGAACAACGTAATTCATTATACACGCCACGGCATATATTTCATTTTAAACAAAACTGTCTCTGCAAAATCTGCACACGTGCCTGCTTGTGTGGCTGGAGTTGCAGTTCTCTCATGAAACTCTTCGCGCGGTCACCCGATGAAGAGGCCGATCGGTAGGGTGTTTGGTCAGCGAAGAAACAGGGCCAGCCCGACTGCATCTTTTATCACTCAGTAGGCGCATTATCTTGCGTTTAGAAAACCTTCTTACTCATTTATTCTTGCATTTATGGGACCATTTTCTCGTTGCTATGCTCCCCCGTGTTAAAAAAAAATCAAGTTTAACATCGACTACGAGCATCTCTGCTGTCCGGACAGCTCTGACAACCGCCATCGAGGAGTAAATGTATGGACAGCTCGAAGCCTCAGCACAGCAGCCATTTACATTCCATCATTTTTTTCTGGCGTATATTCACCGCGGTGGCTTAGCGGCTATGGTGTTGCGCTCCTACGTACAACGCCTGTGTCCCGTGCATTGGAGGCACGTTAAATATCTCCTGGTTATCATAATTAATCCGCAGTCTCTCCTCCCTTTCCCCTTCCCCCATTAAACAGTGTGCCTCATAATCAAATTGTGATTTTGGCACATAAACGATGCCAATTTATTCATTTTTTTTCAGCATTTGTTTTTCAAGAAAGTGCGCCGTGTTAGTATTTGCCACGACGTGGAGTAAATGAACCTTCGTCGTAATATTTGTCAAGGGGGCGTTTGCCTATAAATAATTGCTGGGCTGACATTCTGCGTGATAATTATTCTCGTGAAACTTGCGACTTTAGCGCCAGAGAGTGTCTGTCTCACCTCACAAGTCCTCTAAACAAGCGCCACATTCGCGGCGCTTCTAACCACTTCATTAAATAAATATGTGTAGTATACAAGAGAGAGAGAGAGAGAGGCCAAGGAAAGACATGGAGGGTTACCAGAAGTTATCTCCGGCTGGCTACCCTGTGCTGGGGATGCGATAGGTCAGAGAGAGAAAAGGATAAAAAATGACAAAAACAAAGTTGAAAAAATGAACATACACACACGCACATGTACCCACAATACACACAAACGGTTTCTGTGGGCATCGTGAGGCAGTTTTTGAAGGCGTTCCTAGCGTTACGGAGTGTCAGTGTCCCATCTTACGTTACACAGAGCAGTCACAATTTGACAGAAATTCCCGTGTCTTTTAAGTACCGCAGCAGCGCCTTCATAGTGCATCGAGCTGATGTTTGCGTAGACCAGTTTTCAAGGGTATTGTTTTATGTTATGGGGCGCTTGCGCAGTTTGTCTAGGGTGGCTGAGAGGACTGCTCTTTGCAGTTTGAAACGAGGGCAATCGCAAAGAAGTTGCGCGATTGTTTCATTGCACCCGCAGAAGTAACAAATTGGGCTGTTGGCCATTTCGACAACCAAGGAGTACGCATTTGAGAATGCTACTCCTATCCATAGACGGGCTAACAGGGTGCAGTTATGTCGTGGACGGTCGGGCGGAATATGGAGCTGTAAATGTGAGTCCATGGTATGAATGCGTGCGCTTGTGAACTCGGATAAATTTAGTCTATAGGAAGAGAAAAATACGCCCCCTACCATACAAAATAATTAGTACCTCAAAAATAACATAGATCTTTCATGAATCCCTGTGTGACATACAGGGGTTAATGTTGCACTTCCTAAATCACATGGCGAAATTGGCCCATTTGTATGAGATACCAAGGAAAAATAATATACTACTATGCGATCACTACATTTCTCACGAGTTTTCGCAAATTCTTCTGCGTATTTTCCGCATTTATTATTTTATTTAATTTCCAATCCCATCTTAGCCTGCATGCTTCAATAGACCCACTAGGTTCTCACCAGTGTAAGCCTGTTGGTTTTGCTTACATTAACAAGTGCACATGTTCATTATATTGCTGGCATACGACGGCGTCACATAGTGAGCAATTTCCTGCCGTTGTGATACCGCAGTTCTGCAGGCGAACCGCAGTAAAGGATGGCGCTGACACACGTTACAACACCCATATTTCAACATTACGAAACTGCAAGCAAAAAAAAAATGGCCAGGCTTAGCTTGGTTAAGCCAAGAATGCGTTGCATATTGCGCGAGTTGCAGCTAGTCTTCAATATGCAGCTAGTCTTCAATATTCGCGCATATTAGCATTTCTTAACGTATGCAAATACTTGCCTGCAGCAAAGATCTACTGAGGAATTAAGCGATACGCTGCATCGGATTCGGAACACGTAACTTCTCAGGCCTATTGATTTCACAATTTTTTAGAGGCTTTAATTAGCTTACGGCACGTCAAGTTCCGTCCTTATAGATTTTTGAGGATGCCGAGTGAGCGCAAAATTTCTAAGCTTACTTCAATAACGGGTTTAAAAGTGCGTGATGTTGGATTATACGTGTACACTAATTTATTTAGTTTATTTATTTATACTTACTGCAGCCCATTAGGGCTATGGCAGGAGTGGCTTTACATGCGAAGAAAACTGATTATGATATGGAGAATCAAGAACATAGAAATATGAAGATGTGAGGGAACTATACATCAGCAATAGCATTTAAAAATTGAGAAATGGCTAACAAACGAAATATAAAGATGTGAAGGAACTATACATCAGCAATAGCATTTAAAGATTGAGAAATGGGCAACAAACGAACTTCGGCAGGTAACAAATTCCACTGTTCAATCATGCGGGAAAAAAAACTGTATTTGAAAGTGTTAGTGCGTGGATGGAGTGGTCTGATGTTAGAGGCATGATAAGCTCTAGTTGAGGTCGGGCAAGCAGGCATCAAAAGGGAGGGATCTGATAAGTGACAAAGAGAGTTCTTATAAGAATAGAAAATCTTCACAGATTCTATGTGCCGCCGCCTAGAAAGAAACTGGAGGCTTAATTCCGTAAGAGCAGCTGACGGTGAAAAGTCTCGGTTGAAGCGACGGTAAACAAACCGAATAGCCTTCCTCCGTACAGACTCAATACAATTAATTTCGCATTGTTTATATGGGCTCCATACGGAGGAAGCATATTCTAAAATTGGGCGAATCAGTGTTTTATACGCTACTAATTTAGTGTCCCTCGGAGCAGGAGACAACGTCCGGCGGATGTAACCAATGTAACTAATTCGGAAAGATCTCACTAATAATGTTTCGTCGGAGCAGCATACGCGGCCATCAACTCGCTGGAAATCTCGACGGCTTCAAAAAAGAAAAAAAAAACGCGCGAATGGGACACGGAATGTCGACGTAGTCTGGGGTAAGTGTGAGGAGGATTCATCATTGAAAATGACTCGCTTCACGCTTCCCTGCTTCAATCCCGCGATTTTACGCTTGTGCCGGCGCCACTGTGATCACCGCAGTGAGCACAGTGGTCATGAAACAAGGGAAGAACAGACGAAACAATAAAAAAATGTCACAATACCACCACAGTTGATGGCACGAAATTGGCACCAACGACGTCTTCTTATTTTGCGCGTCGTCGCGATAACAGCCCCAAGCGGGTTAAACGACTCACACGGTCGAGAGCATCCATTTCCGCCATGAAATGTTTCTAGTCACCTCGCAAGTTGTCCTGTGTGCTTCGCGGTATTTGCTAAACGTCATTTTACGTCATTTGCGTCCACATTTTGGGCATCAGATTACGTGTTCTCTTGCATTTGTATACTCTCGTATTTGTAGCTGCCGTTGCCGAGGGGACTTCTCTATTATCATTATTATACTAGAATATTCTACAACACTCTTAACACGCATACTTCTGACAGCGCCGGCAGTGGCGTGCTTCTCAATCATCATCATCATCATCATAATCATCAGCCTGTTTTACGTCCACTGCAGGACGAAGGCCTCTCCCTGCAATCTCCAATTACACCTGTCCTGCGCCAACAGAGTTCATCTAGCGCTCGCGAATTTCCTAATTTCATCGCTCCACCTAGTCTTCTGTCATCCTCGATTGCGTTTCTCTTCTCTTGGTAGCCATTCTGTAACCTTAATAGTCCAGCGGGTATCTAACCTGTGCATTACATGACCTGCCCAGCTCCATTCTTTTCTCTTGATGTCAATTAGAATATCGTCTATACCCGTTTGCTATCTAATCCAAACCGCTCTCTTTCTGTCTGTTTCTTAACGTTATGCCTGGCAATTTTGTTACATCGCTCATTGCGTTGTCCTTAACTTGTTCTCAAGCTTCTTTGTCAGTCTCGAAGTCTCTGCCCCATATGTCAGATAAAATGCATTTATTGTACACCTTCCTTTTCAGTGATAATGGTAATATTCCAGCTAGGAGCTGGCGATGTCTGCAATCCAACCCATTTTTATTCTTCTGTGAATTTCCTTCTCATGATCAGGGTTCCCTGTGAATAATTGACCTATGTAAACATACTCCTTCACAGAGTCTAGAGGCCGACTGGCGATCCTGAACCCTTGTTCCTTTGCCCGGCAATAAATTAAACAATTAGAACGCCAGAAAGAATGCCTTTCAGATTATGCAGCGGACTCTTTGTTCGATACAGAAAATTTTTTTGTCACGTCTATGTGACATTTCTGAGCCACATCTCCGCATAATTACTTATTTGACGCCTTATGAAAAAGACGAGCACTGAATACGTTGAAAATATTTGTTAAGCTGCTCATATCTCAAACGCGTAGAATAGGCGGCGTGGAGTACTAAACCAAGTAAGCACGTTCCAGGCTCTCTCTATGCACGGTAACAGACTCTGCGTGAAGTGCTCGAATGCAGGGGTAAATACCAACTCATCCCTACCCATGGAAGAACGATGGGTGTCATCGGGGGGGGGGGGGGTGAAAGGGGAAAGTTTCGCACCCCCTTTGCCAGGTCTAAATGCCTACAGCAAAGGACCCACAATGGACAGAACATTGCACACGGTCTATGACCTGGGTGGAGACGGTACCAGGAATTAATCAAAGGGAGAATAGCTCAGTCGTCGAAAGCTCACAGAGGCCAGATCAGTGACAGCGTACGAAGTTGGCAAAAACACTTCTTTGACGGAATTCTTGCAAGTTGCCGGTGCGCGTGTCATTACTGATATCGTATGAGAGCAGGCATGCGGAGATATTCCGTAGAAACATGGCGACAGATATGAGAGGCATATATGAGAGCGCCGAGCGCCGAGCATATAAGAGCGCCGAATGCTGGCCTAAAATCTAAAGACTCTGTTAAAGAGATTAGGCACAACCAAGGTGCTGGCTTCAATCCAGTTGTAACCTCATTGGCTAGAGGAATGTGGAAGCCGGCCAGCAATTGCCACCTACGCTTTTTATTTGTTTAGTTAAATGTGTTTATAGTCTGTATGGAACCCATTCCTTCCAGTCTCGAGTGTAATCACTAAACTGGTGGATCAGTAAGAATCCGTAAGTTGCTATGCTAATCTCGGCCGTTACCGCTTGGTGGTCGAACCGTGAGACTCAGTTGGTCGTATGTACGGGCAGCTGTCCTAGGCTCTAACTTAGCAAAAATTTAACAGTGAGGCGCTCTTTACATCTTTGCTTGTAGTCAGTATTATTCTGCAAACTCTGCATGTCTCTGTGTAAATATTTTCGCTGCAATATTGCTCCAGGTTTGTTAGCTCCATTTCGCCTATTGGCTCATCAAAGCCGATTATCACCTTGAGACTTCACTGGAAAGAAAATTTTTTTTTCAGGAAGAAAAAAGAATGCATATACAAAGGTTATTTCGATCGATAGCCTAAAGTGGCAAGCGGCCGGACCATAGCAGTATACAACAAAATGTACACAGGTCCGGTCACAGGGTGAAAACAAACGCAAAAAGAACATATATACAAACATATACATATGCGCGTATATATGTACGCTTATAACGCACGAGTATCTTTAACGTATAACGCACATATTCTCAAACAATTTCTCTCAACATACACGTAAAACCACAGGTCTTCCCTAGACCGAAATAATGACTTACATGCTAGGCCGAAATTACGTCCACTTTTTATCTCAAGAGGGCTCTGATTCCAAATTCTAGTACTATTAAATTCTATTAGTCATTCGCCATATACGTTACGATATTTTGCAGGTCAAATTCCCCGTTTGAAGCATGTCGCGGATGGTGTATAGAAACGTAAGAAAATCAACATAACGAGGCCAATTTTTAATACTTACATTACTGACTGAAACAGAAATCTTGTAGTCACCGTCATTTTTGTTCGTCGTGAACTCACCTATGTTTTGCAACCAATTGCGCCCCACGACGACAATCAATATGTATGCATCACAGTTAAAAAGAACAAACTCTTGTTTACTCTCATAGGCGTGTATATATCGCCTTCCTGCAATTTCGATACCAAGAGATTTGCAGATATCTTGAGTGTTTGTCCCGCCCCATGGGTCATCATAAGAGATTTCAATGCACACCATCCAGCATGGGGAAGTACAAGGACAAATGCAAGAGGACGAAGATTAGCAAGCATCGCCCACAATTATGGCCTTACTCTCCTGAACGATGGTAGCCCCACCTTTCTTCGAGGCGTGACATACGGCAGCTGCCTCGACCTTGCTTTCGTCTCCAACTCTCTCGCCAGATGTGTGAAGTGGTTTCCAGACATTGAGACACATGGGAGTGACCACATTTCCACCTATCTGAACATCAAAGGCTTGTCGTCTAGATCAGCCTTACGGAATACTATTCGGACGATTCAATGGGCCAACTTCAAATCTGAGATGGAAGATGCCTGCCGCGAGGGCCTACCATCAGGGTTAGAGCAAACGATTAAAATGACGATGCAAAACGCCACTCGCATGATGACGACTTCTTCCACGCGGAATGACTTCGACATAGAATTAGAGCGCCTTCGAGCGCTTCGTCGCCGGGCGGAACGTCGATATCGGCGTACAAAATCAATTCATGACCTTAGGGCAGCCAGGAGGATGCAAAAGAAGATTCAGCGTCGTATGGATAGATTAGCGTCGGAACGTTGGGCAACGTTTTGCCAGAAACTCGACCCCCGCAAGCCACTGTCTCAAATTTGGAAAATGGTCCAAGGTCTGCGTTGCCTTCCGGAACGGCGTTTCCCATTCAAGGCGCTAGCGCTTTTCCAAGGGCGGCAAGACATCGATGTCGCAGAAGACTTTTGTGCGCGGATCGCAGACCAAGCGACTCGTCCAGATCCTCCAGCCCGAGCTGACGTCCCCAATTCCCGTGATGGCCGCATGGACCTTCCTTTTACAATGGAGGAGCTCGAAGCGGCTCTAGCTCTCTGCAGGCGCTCATCATCTGCGGGTCCGGATGGTATATCATACCGGGCCTTGTGCTATCTCGGAGAGTCCGCACGGATAGCGTTGTTGAGCCTTTACAACTCCTCATGGGAGGAGGGAAATATTTCTGACGAATGAAAAGTAAGCCGCCTAGTGCCACTCTTAAAGCAGGGCAAATCCCCATTAGAACTCACCTCTTACCGCCCAACACTAAGAAAAAAGAGAGTAAAAAGTGAGTCACGGCAACTTGACTCTCTTTTTTCTTCCGAAGACCCACTTTTACGCGAGTAGAGTCAGAAAACAAGAGTCAACATTTGCGCATGGGTCGTTTGACTCCCAATAGCACGCGAAGAGTCGTCGTGGAAAATCGCCATTCCTCTGATATTTGAGATGAGTCTGGCGAGAGAAAGATTTTAATGCAGGGCAATAAATACCAGATAAACTCTTCTGTTTTAGGCAGGCCCTCGGGTTCCTGTCCTGGTTGTGATGCGGTGTATCATTCTTTCATCCTTGTGATTTTCTGCAATTACTTCGAACTCTATATATTGATTTTCCTTGACCATGTTTGTTGATACCTCGCACGCTTAAGCGATAGCTGGTTTCCTATGCTAAGGAAGACCTGGATTTGTCACACTGGATTCTGACCAAAAGTAAATCTAAAAAAAAAGTATTGGCTACTAAAGAGAGCACAGCAACGAGATAACAAGTTCAGTAGGCGCCCTCAACAGTGTCGATTGTAAGTGTAATTCCGCGACTTAAAATTAAATTTTGAAGATTTAAGTTCAAAAATCAAGGTCTTGTTATGAGGCGCACGGTAATGGAAAGCCGCAGATTTATTTTCAGCAGCTCGGGTTATTTAACCTGTACGGAATCCACGGTATACGCGCATTTTCGCATTCTGACCCCGTTGGAATGTGACCTAGAGCTCAGCAGCGCAACACCAAAGCCACTGGGCTACAGCAGTGCGTTGCGTTCCGCGACCAGAAACAAATATTAGTGTACGCAACACTGCTTTGGAACCCCCTAGAAATATAAAAACAATAACACAGCAGTTTCACCCCAATGCTGCATGAACCACTGCACGAACTATTGCACGAACCAAGGTTCGTAGTTTCATCGGCTGAATAAGCTGCAGTAAACATTCGCTTACTGCTGAAATTAGCAAGCACTGGGTAACGCGCGCACGTGCAAACATCAACAGATCTCACTCAATGATGGCGAACACTCGCTGCCACAGCGTTGGCGTGATGAAAGGCGCGAGCAGAGCGGACCGAACGCTTCTGCTGCCTCTTCCTTCAAAGCGTCTCCGAAAATTTGCTCTATCTGAGCACACCCTTACCTCCCCACTCCCAGCTTTGCATCCATCGGAAATTATCTCCAAAACAGATCGAGGGTGGCGCAAGACCGGGCTATAGCAACGGCTAGAGGAGGAGAAGCGCGCTAAACTAGCGCCTCCCTCTCCCGGCTTGCGCGCGTTTTATCACGTGACCTCCTTAGATACATGACTTGGGGCGCCCATCCAACCCGGCTCAGCCTCGGACAACGCGCACAGTCAACGGCGCGGGATTGGATCTTATCGCACTTGACTTTATACGTAAGCTCGCGGTAAAACCGACAGATATATTTCGACGGTTGTGCCCATATAACTACTATCGCAAAATTCACAATAAACAGAAAATTTTACTGAGGACCAACAGCGCTGCTTCTCCACGTCGTGATACAGCAGTGAACGATATTTCGGGAAAATGTGTTGCTAAATCTCCGTCAAACACTACGCTCGCATTTGGTGACAGCGGAATGCAGTCGCAAGAAATTGTGGAGAAAATACCGGAGTTCTGGCAGCTTCAGGTGCACTAGATTATTCAGTAACGTCGGCGGCTTTGTAGTTATACCTTACATCAGAGCAAACTGCACTCGACAGAGATCAAGGGCAGCCGCACCGATATAGCTAAGCAAATTATGAACAATTACGCCGCGTCTTCCCACTTCGAGCACGCTCCGACAGCCCAACGATAGATATTTCAAACGTAACCGCCCTCGAACGAGCAAATTTTGCTTCTGCGAAGTGAACGTAGCGGGTATTTCAAGACGCGTGTTAAATTCACGGCTGTTTCATTTGTGAGCATTACTTACGTGACGCAAAATTATCAGTGAGCAAAACAGTTTTTGTTTCAACGCAAGGAAACAAAACCGAAACTAGTTGTGCGGATTCAAATGATCCAAAGCCGAAGCCGTCAATAGTATGACGCCATTTTTCAGTTGTGTTGCATCTCGCGCGAGTACGTTGTCGTCGTGTGGTGGTTCTTTATTCTATGGAGTGGTTCTGAAAGCGCTGCGTTAGGGGCGACTGCAGCCAGGCGTTGTGGCAAGTTACGGTGGGAACTTCTGTCCGTGCTGTGTGATTGCGACGAGGACGACTGCCGCCAGCAGCGGCGTGTCGCCGATTTCGTCTTTGCCGACATCGAGCAAGTGCAGCTCGCCGGAAGTGTTGCGTTTTGCACTGCATTTTCCTTGTGATATGGGAGATCGCAACGCAGAGACGACCAGATGCATACGAAAGACTACCAGCGGAGGGTGACCTGTGCCATATTTCTCTTAACCTCTCAGGTAAGCATATCAGCTTTTGTTCCGAGTTTACAAACGGCGCGTAATCGGCCCTTCCGGCACGGCTACATTTTGCGCCACGTTTCTCTTGGCAGTTCACAGACGTTTCTTAGGCATGCGTGGGCGTATGTATGCGAAAATACTACTGGCAGACGGAAGCCTCAGGAGAGCATCTGAAATTATAGCAAAGCTGTACTGCCATAGATAAACACCGTTCTTAACGACTCCAATGATGAGTGGCCTTTCGCATCGAAAAATCCGTAGAATACCAAGTACTGCGTAACTTGAAGTGTAGTGTGACCAGTGTGACTTTCGCTGGCGAAGACAGGTTGTCGAAAAAACAGTAGTCTATTCTGAAGATTTACTAGCGCTTTCGGTATATTACCGCGAATAATAAAAACGCTACCACGCTGTATGGCAGTGTCAGGCGATGTGGCAGCACAGATATTTTCGTAGCAGTAAGGCGGCTGCATGCACGAGCGAACAGACGCAACCCTTTAAAAGCGCTGAAACAGAACAAATTAAATGTACATTTGGCGTCAAGTCAGAAACATATTGGCTTACAGTATAAGCCGATGTATAATGCTATTATTTTTTATGTCATCTTTATTTTCACGGTTGTAAATATTTAAAAGCATGAATTTGCTGCAACCTTTATATAGTAAATCCTACTAGGCGCACAAAACCTGGCTGTGTTGTGTAGAGAATTTGTGCTATTCCTACTGGATTTTCTATTATAGTCCGGTGTATTATGAAAAAGAGGGTCCTTTAATTTGTAGTCTTATGTTAGTGCAGATATTTGGCAAGCAGAAATGAGTTGATTGCAAAGTTGTATCTCCCGGTGAGCTGCACATGAACCGCAGTTTATCCTGTCTTGGCTATTGTAAGGTGCATATAACAATTTTAAGTATATGCAGCCGTAGTTGGCTTTGTCACTGTAGCGTATTTTGTAAAAGTAGAATGCTATGATTATTTTACTGTTTTCATGCAGAAATACCTTTTTTTCTTGTACCAAGAAACGCTCACATCATTGAATGAAATGAGGTGTGGTGTATTTTTCTACTAATTTAATAAAGGAAATTTCGTCTGCGGTGTATCAGAGATTACTTTACTTTCTTTTACTAAACAATGCATTATCTCCTCTGCTACTGCTGTTGTTGTGTGTATCTTTGTAATTTTGAAATGTACTTTATTTTAGGTATTCAAGAAATGGCAACATCCAGAAGAAGACGCCATCTTATCCAGCACGTTATGGGTGAGACAGATCGTAGCAGGCACTTTTGCATATCTCATTAGCATATGATGCTATTTGTTTTAATTTTTGTGTCCACTTTCCTGGCCTTTTTCATTTCAGCATTATTGTGCAAAAGGTAATACTTTTACATCTAGATAGAGTAATCGTCCAAAAGAGAAAAACATGGCTGTAGGAGACGACACACAGGCCTCCTTTGTCCGTATCTCTATGTTCCGCAGTTACTCTGTCATTATCTACCAACAAGCACAAATTCTTCATCAGCTACATTTACTAATTCTCCGTTATTACAATTTAATTGATACAACATTGAAAGTACAGAGGTTCACTGGAAGACAGAGACCTGAAATGATAAGAGCCGTAGAACAAGGAGCATCGCTGGAGCCATTGTTTCGACAAAGAGAAGGAGATAAGTTTTCTTGCCAAACATTGGCTCCGGTAAAATTTCTTATTCTATCACTATTTACGATTACAAGACAGCTCTTGCTGAAGTATTATGCATTATGGAATAAAAATTTGCAGGGTTAAATGTCAGAAATGTGAAATTTCTTGTGTATTTTAATGCTACAGCGAAAGCCAGAAAAACAAGATGTAGAGAACCACATTGTTATTTGTCACTACCCAGTTTGGCCAGCTTCATTCAGAGCTTGCACTTTATTGCATTAATGACCACTGGAATTCATTAATTGAATTGCTTCGTGATTTACTTATATTCAGAGATATTGAACTTGTTTTAATGCAGCTTAACATAGTGCATGTAAAAAATATACAATGACATTTTAAGAGGCTTGCAGTTGACTAGCAAGTCAATTGATGGTATGTGCTCAGGTTGCCATTGAGCTTCCATGCACAAATCGGATGCACATTTTTTTTCATTGCTTGGATTTTCATAAACATAAGTACCATTTCTTCTTTGTCGATGTTCTAGTTGTGTTGTAGGACCTAACTGTTTACATTTATTTGTATTGGTATCCATGTTACAGAGACAGCTGAATTTTTCTTGTAAACTGTGACATGGTAGGACTAAGAGCGTTTGTGCAAATTTGCTGCAGGTACACTCTGGTGGCTCCCGCCCCTGCATCCTACGACCACCGTGTCCTCACTATGTTCACTAGGGAGTTCGAAGCCTTTGGCGGCACCTGCCACTGCGTCCTGCCACCACCGTGTCCTGACTACGTCCACCAGGGAGTTTGCAGCCTTCGTGATGATGCCAAGCAGGCTGGAAGCTGACAGAAAGATCTAGGTAAATACATGTAATTAACTGGCAAATTTTTTAGTGAAGTGGCTTGTAGCCACTCAGCAATGAAAGAATTAACTTCGAAGCAGTTTAGACTCCCTGCTATCGGTGCAGGAATGCTCAAGTCCATCCATTTTGCCTTAGCCGCCAAGAGGCTATGTGGATTAGACAAAATGCGATGCAAATTTTGAAACTAGTAGGAGAGCACTTGTACAATTATTTTTCTTGCTTGACACAAAACTGCTTTGATAAAGCTTTAGCAATTTAAAAACAATACAGTGTACTTTCATACATGTTATCGGGCATAAATTTACTAGGACTGCCTCAATAGTAAGTATGCCGATAAACTTACACCAAAACTGACTTTTTTTGCTAGTTCAACCTCATCTCTGTGCACTGCTGCATAATTTATCTTCCTGAAACCAGTTTTTGCATGCAGCACAAGTCCTAAATATGTGGATTACATAAATTTGCAGCTTTTGCTGTAAGTGAGTTCTATGAAAATAAAGTTAATAGGCCATTTTGTCCATTTTTAATGACCCATAATAAACTGAGCAGTGGCTAATAAGCAGTTCAATTTTTGGTGTAAGGCCTCTCTTTATTGTCCCGAGAAATTTGCCCCCTTAATGAAGGAAGCAATTTTTTGGCTATGCCTTTTATGATGCATAGTTTGGTGCGTTACAGAAGTATTTCTTGAAATTAACATTTGTCCTATATTGAAGGGCCTCCAGTTTTTCTAAAAGAAATTTCAAGTGGTCGTGTGCCAGGTCGGGACAGCTCGCATGAAATAGCCTACTTACAGAAATAGGGAGGGCCATACCCGCCGTGGTTGCTCAGTGGCTATGGTGTTCGGCTGCTGAGCACGAGTTCGCAGGATTGAACCCCGGCCACGGCGGCCGCATTTCGAGGTGGGCGAAATGCGAAAACACCCGTGTACTTGGATTAAGGTGCACATTAAAGAACCTCAGGGGGTCGAACTTTCCGGTGTCCTCCACTAAGGCGTGCCTCATAATCAGAAAGTGGTTTGGCACGTAAAACCCCATTATTTGAATTTTTTTAGGGAGGGCCCAGTACACTTGACTTTATGTTAAGATACTATTATTGATCTACAAAAGACGGAATGAAACATTCCATCCTATAAGCAGCTGTTCACATTCATTTACACTTTTGCACATCTGTATACCTCAAGTCTGGTGACCTGTGTCTGTTTTCATTATCTGCTATGTGCCGATGGTAAACTTCAGGTTTGCCCTGTGATGGAGAATATTTTGTTGCTTATAGATATGGATCTGTGTTTTTCAGGTTGCCGCGAAATTTTACCCAAGCCGTGCCACACACTTGGGCCAGGCCTCTTGCAAACGACGTATAACCAGGCTCAACGCATGATGTCGAGTGAGTCCGGAGATCGAGGCAACCTGCTGTGCAAGCAGCGTGCAACCTTTGGTGACCCTCAACATGTTCCACCTATTTCACAGCTGCACTCAGCTTCCACCTATCCAAACCGAATCACCAGCTGTGGTCACTCATCGAACTATGGATGAATGTTGGGGTGGAGTGATTTGAAGATACATTCTTTTTGTCTCTTCAAATCCTTAGCAAATACTTGTGTTATTATAATTAATATGTGTCTTTAGTGCCTAGTTTTTAATGGTTCCTTTCTATTAGAATTCTCGCCATCGATTCCTGCTATTATAATGTATGTCTGTCTTTATGCACAGTTTTTCATAGTTCTTTTGTACTTATCTATGTAATAGATAGGTTCATACTTCTTGTTATACAGAAGGCTAAAATGCAAACTTACGGCATTTTTTTCTTCCTTTTGATAATCTACAGCACTGCAAAGTGTTCAAGAAATGTAAGCCAACGTGGGGTCTGGTGCAGGAAAAATTTAAGAGCAATATAGAGTACTTATTTCAAACACCCATTATTTTTGGATAAGTAAAGAATATAGGAGCACAAAAAAGAAAATATTAAACTAGAGAAACATGAGTTCCCCTCATAAGTCTGATAAATGTGACTTCCCTTCACTGCAAAGATACCAGTAATATACTCGCATACAAGGTTTGAAACAAGAAAGCTATGATGCCCTTGGCATTTCTCAGTGCCTATTTGTCACACTGACGAATGTCAAAGGCATCGTAGGTTTCATGTACACATTGGTTGTGTTACACTTTTAAGTATTGCATTTCTCAAACACAAAGGTTTACAGCAGTGCTTTAAATAGCAAATGCTTTTCCTAATTTATTAGTGGAAGAGGAACAGTACAGATCATGTAAAAATTATTTTACAGACTATATGTCCATGGATGCACGCTTCTGATGACATAGCAGTGACGTGGTCGTGGGATGAATGACTTTATTTCAGATTTAAATATTGGCTTCCAGGTCTGGGTTAGTCTCCTACACTGAATAGTCTAGGTCAGAGCCCATTTACTAGAGAAAGTGAATTAAACTAGGAATGATAAACATCAAAAGATCTTGTTTAGGAAATTAATGTGACAATCAGCAAGGTTCTTTGGGCATTCATTTACAAATTTGTAGGATATATTTTATGACTGGTTTCATTATTGTGAGAACAAATGTTTGTTTATTGTCACACTAGAGTTGGCTGCCCCCATTTGTATACAACCCCTTTACAGGCTAAAAAATCAGTGTGTTACCCTATTTACTCACATAATGATCGCACTTTATTGTAAAAAAAAATTGACTCAAATTCAGAGGTGCGATCATTACGCTGGGTAAATTTCCCACAATAAGAAAAAAATATATCCTCTGGCATTTGCTACGGGATGACAACAGGTCAACAAAGAGGTGGCTGCCTCTGTATGTACTGCAGGACAAAAAAAAAACATGGTGGCCGGCAGAGCAAGCCCAACGTGCCGAACACGATTTTTTTTTCTTTTCGTGAGTACGTTACGTGCTTTCAAACAGTTTCTTCCGTATCAGTGATGAATAATATCGGCAAGTTTGTGGCAATAACATAGCAATGTCCACTTTGAGGGGACAGAAACAGAGGGGCGCGCTTAGCTGCCTGTGACATAGGAACACATGGCGGGCATGCTGCGGAAACTGCGGCATTTGTCTTCACCACTATCCTAATATGGCACGTTTCCGCTAAGGGTGGGCGAATATCTTAGCTGCGTTACAAACATCGGCGAATGAATAGGGTACACTTCTAACGTACCCCGCGGGGGCGTCTGCGCAAGCAGGCGTTTGGTGTGTTGCGACACCACGGACCCGAGCACACGAGGGTTGGACCCTCCCGCGTGTAGCCGTGCGCGGCTTAGCCGTGTCCGGGGAAAGGGGGATCCTGGGGGTTGAGCCGATGCCGGGTGTTCGGACCTTTAAGGCCCCCCGGCGGAGGCAACAGGCCTCTTTGGCCTCTGCTTCAAGTAGACGGCACCCCCGGACTAACCCACCCGGGGTAAATCGGCAGTCGCCTTTTCCTGTCCTCCTCTCCAATCTTCGTCTTTCTCTCTCGTCTTTTTCATCTTTCCTGTCTTCTCATTACTTCTCCTCACTTCCTAGTTTCCCGGCGGCAAGGGTTAACCTTGTGTAGCTAGCCAGCCTTGGTTATGCTGTATTTGGTTATAGCAGTGATGTACGGCTGGCGTTGGCAGGGTTTCTCTAGCAGGAACTCCTGTCACGTCCCCCTTTTGGGCTCCATGGTGGGTGGTCGGCATCGCGGCCGAAAACCCTACTGTACTCATGGAAAACGCTTTTCCTAAACTCCCTGATCGCCCTCACAAACGAGGGCGCACCGAAGAGGTCTTTCAGTTTTTCGGACGCCAAGTCCACAATTTTCCACGTTTTCATGTCATCCACTCAGAAAAACCAGCTAAACAAGTACGAACAATCTCCCCTTTCCTTGTCTCTAAGTCTCTTACCGAAGTTTTTGGCCCAGGATATAAGGTGTCGAGGATGGCTAGCGGTGACCTCCTCTTGGAGCTCCGCGACCAGAAGCAATTTGAGAAGCTGCCACAGCTAGTATCATTTGGGGAGACCCAAGTAGTAGTAACCCCGCACCGCACGATGAATACCTCCCGCGGCGTTGTCTCGGACGATGATTTGCTGGAGCTCACTGAGGCTGAGCTCTTAGAGGGCTTCAGCAAACAGAATGTTATAAGTGTCAAAAGAATGAGGATAAGGCGAGATGGAAAAGAAGTTGCGACCAAACACCTAATACTCACCTTCAATTCAAGTGTCCTGCCCGACTCAATCGAGGCCGGGTACATCATGCTCCGTGTAAGACCGTACGTGCCAAATCCCTTGAGATGTTACAAATGCCAGCGTTTCGGCCACAGCTCGCAGAGCTGCCGAGGCCGCCAAACATGTGCGAAATGTAGTGCCCTTGAACACGCCACTGAAGCATGTAATAACTCACTCCACTGTGTAAACTGTGACGGGGATCACGCCGCGTACTCGCGGTCGTGCCCCTCCTGGAAGAAGGAAAAAGAAATAGTAACTATAAAAGTAAAAGAGAATATATCATTCAAGTAGGCACGCAGGCGGGTTGCATACCTGCCAAAGAAAAGCTTTGCCGAAGTGGCGCGTCAGGGGGCAGCGTCACAACGGCCTCCGGCGACAGTCCGACCCACACACAGTGAGTCGGCAGTTACGCCATCTGCCCCCACGGTGGTTGCAGCTAGCGCTGCTCCGCCAACCGAGGAAAAGGGGCCATCGACCCCGAAGGTGGGTGCAGCCGAGGCTGCCTCAACCTCCCAGGTCCCTTCCAGTGCTGGCAATGGCCGGCGCAGCCAAATCCCCCAGGGAACCCCATCGACCTCCGCGCTGGTGGGCGCAGGGTTTTTGCCCTCCAAGGCGGGACTTTCCCTGGTAACTTCTCGCTCACAAGAGCATGTGTCCGGCGCCTCACAAGAGGCAATGGACACTACACCTATCCCCAAGGCGCCCCAGGCGCCTAAGGAGCGGCGAGGTTCCCTCGAACGCTTCAAAAAGAGCAAAACCCCGGTTACAGGGCCTCGAAAGGGCTCTGTAATCTAAGACATTCCTTCCGTTTCCGTAAACACAGCACCAATTAAATTTAAAATATGGATACACAAATCATTCAATGGAATGTCAGAGGTCTACTTAGGAATCTTGATGATGTTCAAGAACTTATCCATAAACACAATCCAAAAGTGCTGTGTTTACAGGAGACACACTTAAAATCTACACACACAAACTTTCTCCGAAAGCACGTTACGTTTCGCAAAGACCGCGAGGATGCTGTCGCAGCATCTGGCGGTGTAGCTATTATTGCTGACAAAAGTGTAGCGTGTCAGCATCTAAAGCTCCAAACGTCCCTTGAGGCCGTGGCCGTTCGAGCCGTACTTTTAAATAAACTCATTACAATCTGTTCTCTGTATATACCACCACATCATCACCTTCACAGACGCGACTTAGAATCATTAATAGATGAGCTCCCGGACCCCTATTTTATTCTTGGTGATTGTAATGCACACAGTACTTTGTGGGGCGATTCACGCTGTGATGCGCGAGGTCGCGTCATTGAACAGGTGCTTTTTTCCTCTGGAACATGTCTCTTGAACACGAAGGAGCCCACATATTTTAACCTGTCCAACAAGTCATACTCTGCCATAGATCTTAGCATTTTATCGCCGACGCTTTTACCCTATTTTAAATGGAATGTGCTTAACAACCCGTATGGGAGTGACCACTTCCCAATAATCCTAACTACGCCGAAACAAGATCAACTTCCCCTCGCTGGTCCCTCGGTGGAAGATTGACTCAGCCGATTGGGAACGGTACCGAACTCTTACTTACATGACGTGGACTGAGATGTCTGGTATAACCATAGATGATGCTGTTGCATATTTTACAGCTTTTATACTGGATGCCGCCTGTAAATGTATTCCACAAACGAGCGGCATGGGTTCCAAGCGGAGTGTTCCCTGGTGGAACGATGCATGCAGGCAAGCACGGAGGAAACAGAACAAAGCGTGGGCGATATTTCGCGATTCTTCTACAGCTGAAAACCTGGAAAACTTTAAACATGTCAAATCCCAGGCAAGGAGAACGCGCCGGCAAGCAAGACGAGAGAGCTGGGCAAAATTTATATCAAGCATCAGCTCGTATACAGATGAGAGAAAAGTCTGGAATAAAGTGAAGAAAGTTAATGGGCAGCAAACGTATTCCTTACCTCTAGTAAATAGCCACGGAGAAAGCCTTGAAGACCAAGCCAACTCTCTCGATGCACATTTTGAATACATATCGAGCTCTTCACACTACTCCGAAACCTTCCTAAAGTACAAAACACAAATAGAACAGCAAAAATTAGAAAGAAAGTCTGCTAAAAGTGCGGCGTACAACCATCCATTCTGTATAGCACAACTGCAGGCAGCACTAAACTGTTGTAATACATCCGCCCCAGGTTCAGACCGCGTAATATATGAGATGTTAAAACAACTACCACCCGAAACACAGAAAACCCTCCTCTACCTATACAACGTTATATGGTCTTCCGGCGAGATCCCCTCCGTTTGGAAGGAGGCTATTGTAATTCCAATTCTGAAACATGGGAAGGATCCTTCCTCTGTATCAAGTTACCGACCTATAGTGCTAACAAGTTGCCTCTGCAAAGTATTCGAAAAAATGATTAACTGTCGCCTACTACATATCCTCGAATCAAATAATTTCCTCGACCCATACCAGTGCGGTTTTCGCGAGGGTCGATCCACCAGTGACCATCTCATACGTATCGAGGCACGTATTCGTGAAGCTTTGGTTCATAAGCAGTTTTTTATATCAGTATTCTTAGATATGGAGAAAGCTTATGATACTGCGTGGCGGTTTGGGATATTGAGAGACCTCTCACACTTAGGTATACATGGCAATATGTTAAGTGTTATTGAAAGCTATCTGTCTAATCGCACATTCCGTGTTCGAGTGGGCAATGTCTTGTCACGAAAATTTATACAGGAAACAGGAGTGCCGCAGGGCGGTGTGCTCAGCTGCACGCTCTTTATAGTAAAAATGAATTCTCTTCGTCTACACATACCACGTAACATCTTCTATTCAACGTATGTTGACGACGTGCAGATAGGATTCCAATCAAGTTCTCTTGCAATCTGCGAGCGACAGCTCCAGCTTAGCCTTAACAAGGTCTCCAAATGGGCTGACGAGAACGGGTTCAGACTGAACCCACAAAAAAGCACATGTGTCGTTTTCTCGAGAAAAAGGGGCCTGCACGCTGATCCTGAAATTCTGTTGAATGGTGAGCGTCTGCCTGTAAACAAGGAACATAATCTTTTAGGCATAATTTTAGACGCGAAATTAACCTTTGTACCGCACATAAAGTATCTTAAAATCAAATGTATGAAAACAATGAATATCTTAAAGGTGCTTTCACGCACAACCTGGGGCAGTGATAGAAAATGTCTCATGAATTTGTATAAAAGCCTCATACGCACACGACTAGTCCATGGAGCCATAGTCTACCAGTCGGCTACTCCAACTGCTCTAAAGATGCTAGACCCCGTCCACCACTTAGGAATTCGCCTGTCCACAGGTGCCTTTAGAACAAGCCCAGTGGAAAGTCTGTACGTTGCATCGGATGAATGGTCACTTCAACTGCAGAGAACATACTCGTCTTTCATGTATTTTCTTAGAGTAAACGGAAACAGTCAGCACCCCGCGTATTACACTATAAATGATTTGTCCAGTTGTCAACTTTTTCGCAACCGGCCCACAGCGGCAAAGCCTTTCTCACTGCGTGTCAGAGACATAGCTGAAGAAACAAGTTTTCCCCTGCTTGAATACCATCCTATGTCTCCTGCTATACGGCCCCCACCGTGGCAGTGGCAACCAATAGAGTGTGATATATCCTTCATAACTGTTTCAAAATGCGCTCCTCTCGCGCATATACGAATGTACTTCCTGGAATTACAACACAAATACTCAGGTCCTGAATTCTTTACAGACGCATCAAAGTGTAATTCTGGCGTATCTTATGCAGCAGTCGGTCCATCCTTTTCGGATACCGGTTTTCTGCACACGAGCACAAGTATCTTTACAGCAGAGGCCTACGCCATATTGGCTGCCGTTAAACACATTAAAGAATTGAATATCCCAAAGGCGGTTATATACACAGACTCTTTGAGCGTCGTAAACGCATTGAAAACTGTGAAGAAATATAAAAATCCTATAATTGTATCTCTCTATTCAGCATTATGCACCGCCTATGCGTCCAGGCAGCATGCTGGGTATGCTGCCTGGACGTCGTAGTATGCGTCGTAGTAGACGCATAGTAGTAGTAGTAGTCTACTACTATGCATCGTAGTAGACGTCGTAGTATGCTGGGTGCCGCGGCACCGCGAGATTGAAGGAAACGTGTTGGCTGACCAGCTAGCCACATCCGTGCACGCGAACGCTGCAGACATTTCCACGACTGTCCCTGTAATGGACATTAAGCCCTCCATAAGGAAAACGCTCAGGGCTTTCTGGCAGCGGTTATGGGATAAAGAAACAGAAAATAAACTGCATGTTATCAAGCCATATCTTGGCAACTGGCCGCCGGCATCAAAGAACCGCCACACGGATGTAATACTTTGCAGACTTAGAATAGGACACACTTACAGTACACACGCATACTTCTTGTCAGGTGGTGATCCACCCATGTGTGATAAGTGTGGTGAGCCACTTACCGTGCTTCACATCCTGATGCAATGCAGAGAATTAGATGCAAATAGGAAAAAGCATTTTCCATTACCTCATCGACAACAAATTCCACGTCATCCCCAAATGATTATAGGTATGGAACCTCTCTTTAAACATCAATCACTGTTTCAATTTTTAAAAGCTGTACATAGATTTCATACTATAGCCCCAGAAAATCCGTAGCACAGCCTCTTAACAGAGGTTTCTGCTGCGGTAGCTGCACTGAAAGAAAGCACCTGCCTCCCAGCCTTTGGGCTCAAAGGCTTTAAGGAGGCATATGTGCTATTCCCATATTCATGCATTTTAGCCCAATTATCACTTGTCACTCGTGCTATACCCAGAGACCACTCCACGTATCACTGTCATATTTTTATACCTATATATCGTTTTATGCTTCTACGATAGCGACTAATTTTAGGCCACTTTACAGCCCTGTTACACCTCGTCATCGTAACTCACCAATCAGCGCTTAACACATCATTATCAGTCATGGCGCTCTTTGGTCACACCTGGCCCTTGCGCCACTAAACAACACACATCCATCCTACTTCTAACGTATCACTGTAAACGTGGCTGCTATCATTGCCACTCGCGATTTGTTGCGTGCCCATAAGTGCAGACGAAAAGAAACGAAAGACTCCTTTTTTGTTGTTTTTGTTGACCACAACCATTACAAAGCCTACACATAATGAAGGCAAGTTTGGTTGTAGCTTTTTTTTTGTCGTATAAGTGCAGAAAGTGATGGAAGGAATGAAATGGGGCATCTGCTTAAGAATGTTTGGTGCGTGCAGACTGCTTGGTTTGTCTTGAAGAGTTATTCGCATAGCAGTTGACAGATGGTAAGCGCGATCATTATTAGCTACACTTGGCACATGACATATCGCTGCGGCAAGTTTGGGGTGCAATCTTACACGAGAAATAAAAAAATAGAATTTTGACATCAGAATTTAGGGGTGCGATCATTACGCGAGTGCGATCATTATATGAGTAAATACGGTATTAGGTTGTTTATGGTTTTGCGCACTCAATGTTAAGGGATGCAAATGGTGACATACAACAGAATGCAAAAATGAATAATGAATGCAAGCAGGGCGTGGGCCTTTTTAGGGAGATGCGTGCGTGTGCTATTTATAAAGCTCCCCATGGTATGCCTGAAGGCATTTTCTAACACGTTGGTAGAAAACACTGACACCCACTTATTAAGGGGAAATACTCCTCAAAACAACTTTTTATATATTTGTACTAGAGATTTTAATATTCTGTCATTCATAAAGTGTTTTATTAGATTTGAATTGTCATTGATTTTTGTGTAGCTGCTGTTCTTTAGTTATGGTCCTACACAGTGGTTAAATATTCTTGTGGGCACTTTCCTGCGTATAAAATTTTCAGAAATAGCTTCATGCTGTATCATATTTAGCTAGTTATATACTGCAAAGTGATGACACCTATCGAAACGGCTTGTACAATTACTGGAACTATGCAAAAAATATTAGGCCACATTAAATAATTTTACAGATTGCAATTTCAATTAGATATCAGCATTCTGCATATCTTAAGTAGTATGTATGCCAAATTTCGTTAGTATAGGACAATTATAAGTGTATAAGGTTATTGTCATACTATTCTGAGAAAAAGTTTTTGAAGTATATTCTAATTTTCACAATAGCATGAGAAGTATGCAAGATTAGTAGGCAGGCCTGTCTGCCTGCCTACTAATCTTGCATACTTCTAGTAATTTTACATGCTGTTTGAATAGATATTGGCCCTTTGCAGTCTACAAAGAGCTGAGTTAGCTGTAGCACACTGCTTTTTGTGAAAATTTAATACAAAAGAAAGTGCCTGCAAATATGACTATGTATTTTGCTGTTGTGTAGGACATAACTCGAGAAGCAGCTAAACAAAAACTAATGGGGTATATAAAATCTGCATGAAGAACTCTACAATTGCTCTCTTTTCAAACCTCTAGTACAAATAATAAAAATATTTCGAGTAATATTCAATCATCAAAATGTTCCCCTTGCTACAGTGACCTACAACATAGCGACAAAAGTTTAAGGGAACTCCTCTTGTCAAAGCGACTCTGGGCTGTCTTCCCAAGGGCTTCTGTTAAAGACTGCATTTTCCTGCATTTGTCAGGAGAGCAATACAAAAATGTTTGTGAATGTGGAAATGGTATTGGCACACTAACAGAAAAAAAGACAGTTCTGTGAAATGTAGACTTGATTATAACTTTGTTCGACATTTACATTCCGACTGCATATATTTATTTCGTGTTTTGTACTGAGTGTTTCAGCGGTGACTGCCGCTAATTATTGAACATAACTGCTTCATGACAGTGCGACTAACAGAAATTTATAGCAGTGGCAGGCATTAGAATTAGAGTACTCAATGACGTCTACTTTGTAAGAACTCAGACTAGCACCAGTTCTGAGATACACATACACAAAACGTAATGATCAAATAGATTTCTCTTTCACACAGAATTGTCCCACAAGGCTCACAGAACTCATTGTTTGTCATCTTGTACAAGCAGATTATGCGCCAGATATAATTTATGCTCAGTAAATACATAAATCTGTCATGCGAGGTGTCTCACTTTAGGTTGCAAGTTCGAACTTCTTTTAATCTTGCTTGTTTTTATTTTGTTTCCTTTGTGAGCATGAGTGAGTTGGTGACCTTGGCACATATTGTCAAAACTGTTTCTTCATCACTGGGAATCGCAAAATTTCATTTACACATGAAATTCCCAGTTACTGATATGGTAGGCTTCGAGCTTTCATATCGAGGTAGGCTTCGAGCTTATCTTTCATATGTTTATCTACCAAGTAGTTTTATCATTCATTGAAACATATCCATGCAATGCAGAGTGGGCACCCAAATTATAAATATCTGTTCTTGCTTTCTACCCTGCTCTGGTGTTTTCACAACCTAGCATTGGTGCAACGGCCTGTCTGCACCTGCAGAAAAGTAGTGAAGTGGCTAAAGTTAAAAGTCAACAACATAATTAAGATACAAAGCAAAAACATAGGTTCGGAATTCTCCCCCATAACCACAGTTTTGCTTAGAATTAAAAGAAATGGACATCCTGCTCGGGTGTGAGAGTTGCTTTGGGCACCAAGGGGACTACGTAGCACCTGTGCTAGTGTACAGAAAGCAAAAAAAAAATCACTCCAGATTGGAGCGGCAGCGGAAAGTTAAGCACAGATGTTTTATTTCACGCACCATTAATGTGGCTTATCATCTGCTCCTGTTGTATGGGAACGCATACATTGGGAAGACAATCCTTTGCGCCATTGTTACCTTAGCGGGACACCAGAGAAAGGTAGAAATAAATAAAATCGAGAACAGGTATTCATACTTGGTTGCACAGAGTGTATTATGTGGAAGTGTTTCACTCTACAAAAGACTACTGTGATAGATAATCATAATGACAAAGACAAAAGAATTAAAAGAGGTATGTGTCAGTTATCCGTCCGTGACCTCCAGTGTTTATAGAAACACTTCTGGCTTTATGTAACTCAGTCATGCTTGCTTAGTTAAAGATTGGAATAAGGGAAATCACAAGAACATTGTATGAGTGATTTGTAAATGTGGCACCTAATGTAACTTATTCATTTATGGGCTGAGGATAGATTACAGCCAGTGCATAATGTGCTCTTACAGGATAACTTGTGATGAGTAAAAGAAGCCTTCCTCACATCTTCCTCTTTGTTTCTTCTGGATCTTTGTGCACTATGTGTATTGTTACAGCTGCGTGCATGTAGCTGGGTATTTATGTGTTCTGCTTCCTTCCTTGTCCTCATAATTCATGCGCCATATTTGCCATAACAAAATACAGCTACCTGTGCTACTTATTTTGTCAATGTGTTTGCATTATGGAAAGTTCTGTATTAGCGGTTATTTCTACCTGTGAAATTGTCTGTGTCAGCTATTATACTTAGTCTTGCAAAAGTATGTTTCTCAACATAAATAAATGATCAGTATAAGTGTTGCTGTATTTATTTTTGTAATTTTGTCAGTTATGAAGTTTTTATACACTGTTGCATGTTGTATGACAGAATAAAATTGATGCACAACTTTTTAATGTAGTGTTTTTCAGATCAATTTTCATCTCACGCTAACATGCACAGATTGTGTGGGAAAAAGTGCCAACAAGAGTACCATAAGGTAAGACAGCTGTCTTTACTGTTAGATTGGATTATCAATTGCCAACCAGTTGTTTTTAACAAGCATAGTATAATGCATAGATAATGTAATCTAAGTTGGAATGTTGTTTTTATTGCACTTCATTATATGGGTCTCATTTGCACATAAGTGCAGCCTTTCTTATTTGTTATGTGTAGCTTACTTGCTTAGAATGTTAAGTCGCAAGTTTAGAACAGGGAAATAGGTTAAACTTATAAATCTTTTGACATATTATAAGAGACTTGTGCGGTGGTGAATTAAACTTCTACATTAGTTACATAATATTTTGGGGTCTCATCAAGGTTCTGAGTGGCATTGCAGTGTCATGCATATGCAGCTGCAGGCTACATATTGGATTTTGCTTTTGCTACATTTTGCTTGGTTGGCTATTGATTCCAGTTTAATAGTAATGAGAACTGTCTTGCTTTCATAGTGATTCTGTGCTGACTGATACATTTGAATTTTCCAGAAGACAATTATAAAGATTGATGAAATATTAACTTTTTCTTGCTAGCCTGCCATGTGCTTGTTGGCACGTTTACTGTGGGTTCTTTGTTATCCTATGTTGTCTTTTCGCAGTAGTCTTCTTGAGAACTAGCCGTAGTCGTGTGTACTTACAGCAAGAGTTGTTGACACATTTTGAAAAGCGGCTCGACACTGCCATCCAAGAGGGAAACGACTTACATGGATCAGTTGCTTTACTTTATTTGCAAGAGACCGGCACCACGCACTAAGGGTAACTTGACACACACTGCTGGAGTCATCAGACTCATCTAGAATAATTACCGGAATCATTCTTGCAGTGTTCATGTGACACTTTATCTTGAGTCGTCTGACTCATCTAGAATTGTTAACCGACTCCCTCAGCACTAGTCTTGTAACCCTTTTGAGAGAGTATAGGCGACTACTACAACAGAGTATGCATGACTATTGTGTGCGGAGTCACGCAAACACCTTGTATGGAGCACAGATAGTCTCGGGACACTCTGCCAAAAGAGAGTTCGGGTGTCTCCCACAAAGTGTGTCATATACGTGATGAGTCCAGACCCTTCGAAAAGAGTAAGGGATACTCTTTTTTTTCTTAGTGTGAATAGCGCTGGCCAGCTGTGTAGGAAAGATAATGGAACGGATGATCCTTGGCCGCCTGGAATGGTACCTTGAATACTACAAGATTTATCCGATTTTCATGGCTGGTTTCCGACGTGACCGCTCTTCTATCGACAATGTAGTTGATCTCGTTTCATATGTCCAGCACGAAAAGTCCCGTAAGCGTTTATCTGCAGCTTTATTCCTAGATGTGAAAGGGGCATACGATAACGTATTACATGAGGCCATTCTCGACGCCCTTGCGACGGTTGGCCTAGGTGGTCGAGTTTTTTTGTGGATTGCAAGCTACATATCTGCAAGATCATTCTTTGTGTTAACTGACGATGGCCCAACTACGCGACGCTATACCAGCAGGGGCGTTCCTCAAGGCGGTGCTCTTCGCCCGACGCTATTCAACGTCGCTCTTGTTGGACTTGCTGAGTACTTGCCAACTGCCATCAAAATTTCAATATACGCTGACGAAATCTGTGTCTGGACTTCGGCAGTCACACGTCCTCAGATACGTGCGCGACTTCAAAGAGCGGCCACTTTGACAGCGAACTACTTGTGTAAACAGGGTCTCAGCATATCACCAGCAAAATGCGCACTAGTGGCATTTCCTCGCATACCGATGACGCCTTATATCATCTCAATCAATGGGCGGACCATTTCCTATGTCCAAACCCACAGATTCCTTGGCGTAATTATTGACCGAGACCTCTGTTGGAGCCCGCACGTGGCCTACATGAAACGGCGCCTAACAGCAACTTCCCAGTTGTTTCAATACCTGGCAGGAAAGACGTGGGGGATGTCAGTAGACGCAATGCTTAAACTCTACAGAGCTCTCTTTCTCGGTTTTCTAAGATATAGTCTACCTGTACTGACCAACACCTGCAAGACAAATATTCGTGTTCTGCAGGCAGCACAAGCTCAAGCACTCAGAGTCTGCCTTAGTTTGCCCAGATGCACCTCAACAGAGGCAACTCTTGAGATTGCTCGGGACCATCCAATGCGAACTCACATTACGGTGGAAGCCCTGAGAACGCACATCAGACATTTTGCACGTGCCCCCTATCACCACCTTGCAGCACTACCTTCAGACAGGCACCAATCATCATTCGCTAAAACTATCATCAAATACAACGACAAACTCCCATCGGGCTTCACCGCTGCATCTAAACCTTCGATACCCCCTTGGTGTCTTATCAGCCCTACAGTCCATCTCAGTGTACCAGGAATCGGAAAAAAGTCTGAACTGTCGTCGCCTGTGCTGAAACAACTGTCTCTGCTTCTTCTGCACGAGAGGTACGCGGACAGGGAACACATTTATACCGATGGTTCCACAAACATCCAATGTTCATCCGGTGCTGTGGTTGTCCCAGCAAAAGCTATTACCATCAGCTTTAGGACTGACCACCTAACAACATCGACATCTGCTGAACTAGCTGCTCTTCGTGCTGCACTTCGTGTCGTCAATCGGGAGCCACCTCAACAATGGTCAATCTTCAGTGATTCAAAGGCAGCCCTACAATCTGTACTATCAGCTCTGCATCGCGGGCCATTAGAACAGCTCGTATTCGACATTAGATGCCTACTCCATACATCACAGGAGAAAGGACACCACGTGACGTTTCAGCGGCTGCCAAGTCACTGCGGCGTCAGTGGAAATGAAGACGCCGATAATGCCGCTCGGGCAGCTCTTGAAGACGCACAAGAAGAGGCCATACCGCTTTCACGATCCGACGCAGCTAGCAGACTTCGAGTGCTTGCACATGAGATCACGCTATCTCTATGGTGCACACCAAACAGCCAGACCACCCAGAGCAACCGTCAATACCACCTGCCCTCTTTGATGCATCTGTATATGCCAACTGGACTGCGTCGAAGAGAGGCGACTCTGCTTTATCGCTTATGGCTGGGGGTGGCTTTCACTAAATCTTACTCCTTCCGCATTGGAATGGCCGACAACGATCTCTGTAATGCCTGTCTTTGCGAGGAGACGCTGGAACATGTTCTGTGCGACTGTCCTGAATATAATGTTCAGCGACAGTCGCTGGCGTCTGTTCTAGCGCGCCTTGACAGTAGACAATTGTCGCTCGACACGATTTTCACATGCCGCCGACAGAAGATATCGCAGGTGAAGGCGACAAAGGGACTACTTAGGTTTTTGAAAGAGACGGGATTGGACAAGCGGCTGTGAGAGTGACGTCGCGTACCATGCCAGATTGATGGACTCCAACGGACGATGTGTGTGTGCTTTGCTATGTACTCTCTCTCCCTCTCTCCCTTCCCCATCTTTAATCTCCCCAATCTCTCTCCCATGTGTAGGGTAGCAAACCGGTTAAGCCAAACTGGTTAACCTCCCTACCTTTCCTTCTCCACTTTTTCCTTCCTTGTAGTCACCGGAAATTTTCAAGTCGCGCAACATCTGAACTCAAAGAACGCGTCGTCATTTAAGAATGTCACATATAGGTTGATCGCGGCTTGTGACCCTCAATATTTGCTTTCGGATTCGTTGGAGAGGTTTTGTATAGATAGTGTACTTCACGCCCCATGAGTCCAGTCTTCATGCCACTGTCCACCTATGTGACAGTGGCATAACCAACGTTGAGTGTGCGAAGTACACCTCGTGGAAAACATTGGCTAGCTTTTATTAGAATGTAGAACCCATAGGCTACCTCTGCGCATACCGTCTTTACTTGCTCATGCCAGCATAAGCTTTCATCGAAATGGACCCCTAAGTATTTGAAATAAGCAAAATATTGAATAAGAATATTGTTAAATGCTTGGTTAAGAAGTGCAGTATCAAGACGTTTCCTGCATGAGGGAGATAAAGCGTATTTTTGTTTTTTCGCACAGTTCGTAGTCAACTGATTCTTGGTAAACCATGCCGAAATATTTGAATAATCGGTTATCAAGTCGTTTTTAAGAGTTGCAGCGGAGTGTCCTGCAAAAATCAAATAAGTGAAGTCCGCGTACATCAACGCTATTGACCTGTGCAGGGCTTGTGGGACATCATTTATATGAAGAGAAAACAATGTAGGGCATAAAACTGCACTGTAGTACCACGCAGTTAATTTTACTGTAAGATAAATTAATGCGACCAATGACTACATTTTCTTTACACGCCGATAGATAACTGAAATATAAATCAAGTGAGTTATCTGTGATTCAATAACGAAGCATGTTTCTCCAGTATACTCAAATTAATAACCGCATGAAATTCTTTCCTTAGGTATAAAACTGGTACTATTATTATGTTTTCATACTAAGCAGGACTAATATACTGTGAAAGCATCGAAACAGCAGTGGAAGTGGACCTGTTCACAACAAAAGCATGCTGCTGCAGGACAAACAAATTTACCATTACTTAGAAAGTGTTTTAATTCAAAGGAAAATTATTTTTTAAATGTGGTGTTGATACAACTATGCACAAATATTGGTATGCTGCTGTCACAGAGATTCCAGTCTCGAGATTTGTGCACATGTATTACTTGAGCAGTGCTAAATATGTTATTGCAAGTGTTAAAAGAAAATTCGTGGTTTAATATATGGCAGAACGGACTACACAGATCATCATCTTTGCCTTTAGAATTCTCGAAGGTATGACGCCATGGCGAACCACCTTGTTCCAGGGTAACTTGTTGATAACCTGTCTGATGTCATCCTCAGTTACCTCAAGTAGATAAAAATGATCGACAACAGCGCAGGGCACATTTAAATTCAGTATGTAAGTAGGGAACCTGCTCGCAAAGCTGAGACCAGCATTAGTAAAGTAATCCTTAATGTTGTTAGCCGTGTCACTTGTTCTATTATCAGGTATGATGCGTACTTTGCCACATATGCGATGCGCATTTTTAACAACTTAGATTCGTATGGTAGAATTTTTTTTTATTTTCTCATCATTTTTACTAATCTATATCGGCAAAACTTTAAAAAGAAGATGGCAGGCTCTTAATTTCGCTGCGAACAGCAACGCGTTGACCGCTCAGTGGCGTCCACAATGCATTGAACAAAGTTTTCACACTCGAGATCAACGTCATCGTCTTAAAGGGATTGCATGTTAGTAGCCAGAAGTAATCTCTGCACACAGTGATAGCGTACAGATGTTGCTCGTTTAGTGGCAGTCATACAAGAACAGGAAATGTATATTTAAGGGGAAAATCTATAAGCCTTAGCACTCTGTGAAGAAGGACGAGCAGCGAAGCTGTGTTGTGCTTCACCTCAATCGACACATCTGTTTCGATTGATGTAAGACTATTATTATTACTGAGGGACACATGCAACGAATACAAATTTTGACTATGGAGTGATTTATTCTTATTTTTTAATGATATTAGTGACGTGTGCTAGTGCTGCCGCAGAGCAGACCGGAATTCCGCAATATTTACAACTTCACTCTGGATTACGTAATTCAGAAAAGTAGAACGAAACTCAACGTAATGTTAAAGTCGTCGTAGCGGCTCATTGTCATTTAATTTGTTTCGGACTAGCTTCGCCAAAAGAAGAGTTACAGCCGCTTTCTGTAACCACACACCCTCCGTAGATAGCTATGTATTGACGGAAGATGGGAATTCTGTGATGTTTACAAGTTCACTGTGAACTAATTAAGACGAGTGAATGAGACTGGGCGTAATAATAAAATAATTATAGCGGCCAGTTTAGCGTTTTTTTTTTCTAAATGCCTGCATTAGATTGAGAGGTACAGAGCATTCGCGAGAAACTAGAGACGAAATTTTATTCTTGTTGACGCGACACGTACATAGAGCACCACCGGAGGATAGCTATATACAGTTCGCTGTGATAGAGAAGCAGTATTGTGGCTCACAGTAGGAGCATCTTATAGACCTGCCGATACATTCATGTCAGCATTGCACAACACGTGATCAATAGTCGGCTCCAATCGGTCTTATATGCGAGTATGTGAATAAAAACGTTTTTCATATTAAATGATTCTAGTAAAAGCGCATAATCGTAACAAGTATCTCTGCAAAGGTGTATGTTTCATATCACTGCAGACAACATCAACTGCTTTAGTCGCCATATTTGGAATCAGCATATCCCATAACAGTAATGAGGTCAGTTATACTGAAAGATGGTGGGAGGTGGACGACACCCGCCGTAGCACCATTTCGAAGATGGATAAAAAGAGTTTCAAATGATTAACTTCAAAATGAGCTACTGCCGCATTGAAAGAAGCCAAAACAATTTCTTATGAACGGTGCCACACCTTCTCCTCGGCACCACTGGTTCTATGTTGGAATCACCTGACATAGAAAGGTAGATAAATTGATTTAGATTCTCTAAGCCAAGTTTTCGCTGTAGCTATAATATCCTAATATTGTCCCGTGGTCTTGACGTCAAAGAACGCAGTAGCAATACTGTGAAAGGCAAAACTAGCTTTTATTGGGCGAACTTGTGCCCATAAAACAGGCTACACTTAAAGCAGAATGAGAGCGGTGAACACAGACAGCGATCGTCGAAAATCTGATCAGCGGGTCAAGCGCGTAGGCTTTTATACATCAAACGTCGAATGTTGCAGACTAATCATTGGGACCCGCGTGCCTTCCACAAAGTTCTACACGATTCGCGTCAGGCGATGAAATCAGATAACATCAGGATAACATAAGATAATATATGATATTGTATTACTGAGAAAAGACCCTGTTGATGAGGTATGTTTTCTCAGTAAAAGAATTTGCCCATAAGAAAAGAAAACAGAAAATCACAGGTAAATTAACCCTAAACAACTTTGGCAATAAATTTAGCACATGTGACGTGAAGCATTGCAAATTGCAAATAATGCTCCAAGAATGCACATGCACATAAAGAAGACACGACAGACGCCGAAAAGCGCTACTACTTGCTGGCGCAGTGGCCGAAACTTTCCTGCAAGAAATAAAGAACAGAGCCCCAACGGAAAGCGCGGTGACCCAGCGACGGATGGCGATGGCCCCTTAGTAATGCTTTATATGCGTAAGGTATCGCACAACCTGAAGAAGGTCGCGAACAAGCATCGCATACCTGGGGCCTTTACGGCTACTAATGAGCTTTCCAAACACTGCCCTCGGATTTGCGCTGACTGCAAACGAGGTTGCAAAGCGAGACATGAACACCACCCGCCACCCCCCCCCCCACCCCCTAGGGTGTGCGACAGAAGTGGTAACTTCAGTCCCCTTGAACTGTGGAAATGTGTACATCGGACAAACCGAATGGTGCATGAAAGGCCGGCTTAGAGAGCATGCACTAAAAGTTCAGAAGAGGACAAATACGCGCATTTGTTTTCCCTTATTATCGCGTGCGGTTGCGAAGCGCTTTTTTCTAAGACTACTATCTTAGGCAAGTCGGCAAACCACACGGTTACAGTGGCTTTTGAAGCATCTCATATCCACAAAGATTAACCTATCAGTGTCAGCGAAGCATCTATTCTTTAGCACAGTGCCGAACAGGACTTCTTGAATTCTGCTATCTAAAACAGGCAGCAGGTTTATTCACCTTTTTAGTTATGCTTTTTTATCACCTTCCTATGAGAAAAGGGCTGTCACCCATGTACGCGGCTCACTTTGTAAACTCGGAGTGCGCCCATTGGAATAAACAGTTGGTAGTAGCACTCGTCAGCGCCTGTTGCGTCTTGCTTATGTGTATATGTATTTTTTTGCGCTGTATTTCGAATTTATAATGTTATACGAACTAGCCGAATAGACTGTCCTTCTGACGTGAAGCACACTTGAATTATACGCCTTCTCAATCAGCATCTTGCCCCTACTTAATCGAGTGCACTTCCAGTTCTTTTCCCGCTTTGCCTTCAAAGCAGCTGTTAGCAACTCCTTATCAGCGGATGAAAGGTCATCATTTATGTAGACCGAAGATGAGACACCCTGAATACCTAAGACTGCCGTGTTGAGTATTTGCTACTTAGCAGACTCCAGAAGGCTACTTTTCACAGTTCTGGAAACAGAAAGCCAAACCATGACGTTAAACGAGGAGAAAGGGAGTTAACCGAGGGGCCCAATTTTTATTAGTAATATCATAAGAAGCCAACAAACACTGACACCAAGGACAACATAGGGGAAATTACTTGTACTTAATAAATGAAATAAAAAAACGATAAATAAATAGAATTAAAATGAATGAAAAAAACTACTTGCCGCAGGTGGGAACCAAACCCACAACCTTCGTACTTCGCGTGCGATGCTATACAAATTGAGCTACCGCAGCACCATTTTCCCATGCACTTTCTTGGGTATTTTTTTTGTCCTAGTAGAACCTTGGAAGTGTTAGTCAGCGCTACCACTCACAGACCTTGTCGACGGACGTGGAACGTCCTTTTTGTCGCAGGCGTCACGAGAACGTGATCTTCTTGGGTGAAGGCAACTGGTCAATAAACCCTTATATGCTACCTGAATGCATCAGTGCTGCCGGATTTGAGACCCTCGTTATGTAATAAGTGAGAGGAAAGGGGGTTAACCGAGGGGCTTGAGTTTTATTAGTCATATCATAAGAAGCCAACACTGACACCAAGGAGAACATAGGGGAAATTACTTGTGCCTAATAAATGAAATAACGAAACGATAAATTATAGGAAATTAAAGTGGATTAAAAAACAACTTGCCGCAGGTGTGAACCGAACCCACAAGCTTCGCATTTCGCGTGTCAGGGTCAGTGTTTCTTGGCTTTTATGATATGACTAATAAAAATCTGGCCCCTCGTTTAACCCCCTTTCTTCTCGTTTCTTACATAACGAAGGTTTCGAATTCGGCAACATTGATGCCTTCAGGTAGCATATGCGGGTTTATTGACCAGTTGCCTTCACCCAAAAAGATCACGTTCTTGTGACGCCTGCGGCAAAAAGGACCTTCCACGTCCACCGCCAAGGTCTGTCAGTGGTGGCGCTGGCTAACACTCCCAATGTTCTACTAGGACACACAAATACCCAAGAAAGTGGATGGGAAAACGGTGCCGCGGTAGCTCAATTGGTAGAGCATAGCACGCGAAATGCGAAGGTTCTTGGTTCGGTTCCCACCTGCGACAAGTTGTTTTTTTCATCCACTTTATTTTCCATTAATTTATCATTTCTTTATTTCATTATTAACCATGATGTTAAGCGTTCACGCATTCCTAGAACGAACTCGGTGCACGACATCCATATCTGATTGTTTTACGCCATCTTTCAGTATGGGTGGTAATCTGAGGCATTGGGGAGACTAGATTCTCTCCTTTCGTTACATGAATTCTCTTTATTTCCAGGTTATTGCTTCTGCTGTATTGTTTTAGAGCAGAAGGTTCCTTTTTTATTCCCTTAATATTCTTAGTATGGCGGCAGCTTTAGTATTTAAACTCGTGCTTTCTTGCTCGCATTGCGGGAATCTCGTCTTTTGTTTCGCCAAGTTCTACCTTCAAAGCGTCAAAGTGTTCATTTATGAAGTTAATCGATTGCCTAAGCTTTTGAAGTTTACCTTCAATATTTGTGGTGATGCCTGTCTTTACCTCGTCATGCTTACCGTTAATTCGAGCCGTAAAATCCGAGAAAGCTTTTGGTAGTTGTTTTACAGTGGTGAGCGGCTTATCATTCATGCCGCTAATCAATCACTGAGGAGTCCAGTACAATATATATATATATATATATATATATATATATATATATATATATATATATATATATATATATATATATATATATATATATATATATATATATATATATATATATATTATATACAGCTTTAAATGTACCGCATAAAGTGTACACGTGCCTGCGTGAAGCAAAGCAAATTGTGAGCTGCCACCCAGCCGCTTTTTTACCTTGACTTCCCGTGAATGACGGCCAGCCCTTGCTGAAGCAGTTCTTTTATAGCAGCGATGTGGCATCATTGCATTCCAGCGAGCGTTGCTTCCAACTTTATCCACTTGAATCCGGGAGGTGCAAATCTCTTACAATGACACGTTCAGAGGCCAACCTGTTAAACAAGCAGAGCGAAATGAGTGGCGTCGCAACGAGGGGTCGCGAAACAAATCACCGCCCCTTCTAGTCCATGAAGATGGTCGAACAGCGAAGCTGTGTTAGTTACACCGATTGTTACCCCTTACAAGTCAAACATCCCAAGCAGTCTATGTTGTAAATCTTTTGTCTCACCATTTTTTCACGTAATTTTTGCTTTTGCGTGCTTCGCGTGATGAGCATGCTTTAGGAGTGCTTTTTTTGCGGTTCTCCCATTGTCCTCTTTTTTCTTTTTACTCGCGAGGCAGACTCTACGACGACGAGCCCGTTCCCAAGCCAACTTTCGCTGACGCTCGCTGTAGGCAGCTTCTTCCTCAGGAGTACGCACTACTCGTGGTCTTCCCATAGTTGTAGCTGGGATGGAATGTGCGGAACCACAAATACAAAGCTCCGTATATTGGGCGCAAGGCCTACCACTGGAGACGCGGGCGCTGGAATCGTTTTGGCGATTTATTGGATTGGTTCATTGGATTGGATCGCATTTCAATCGCTGGGCACTGTTCATTGGCCGCGAAGCGCAAGCATAACATTTGTTTCTTTCGCGGCAGGGAGGAATCATTCGTTGCAAGAAAGTGCGCAAAAAGACGTACACGAGAAAGAGAGAAATGACAAACATTGGAACTTTTCGTAACTAGCAGTTATTTACAAAGAAAACATAATAAGTAGAAAACTACACTGAAAGGAGAACAACTACCCTCCCAAGTGTGCACAAGAAAGCGAAAGTAACATACACGGGAAAGAACAAAGCTGGGCAGAACCACACCAACTCTCTCAGCTCTCAGTTTTGATAGAATCAATCGTCTATAAATTCGATGCCGGCATGGCTCGATCGTCGAAAATGCACGATGTGACAACCGCATCAGATTCGCGTATAAGATAGCATTCTAACAGAGGGAAAGGAGTCCCTACAACCCATTACCCTGTGCTGAGCTCTTCTTTTCCCCTTCCACTACGTCACGTGGTCGCTCTTTAGCAAAGCTCGGCAACGTCGCCACTGGATCCGCATAAACAGTTTCGCTGTAAAACTGTGAACCCGTAGTCCACGGTTGCTTCAAGCGCCAGCACTCTCCATGAAGCTAGGTAAGTTATTAGCTGTCGTCGAGCCTCGTTAGCTGCCCATGGACAATTCCAGAATGACTGGCGATTCTTGTTGCAGCAGCAGAGTTATAGCAGAGCTGTGGCGTCACGGGACTCCAGGGGGCGTTGCTTCCAATTTCAACCACTTCGATCCGGGTGGCGCAGATCGTTTACACTGACACGTCAGGTTCACAGCTCAACCTGCTATACGAGCACAGCCAAATTAGTGACGTAGCAACGAAGTGTCGCGTCTTAAGAACTGTGATCCTTATTCCTTGCTTGCTTCCATCGCCAGCACACTGCATCAAGCAAGGTGAATGATTGGTTGTCGTCTAGGTTCATTCCGGCCTGGACTGCTCAACTTCAAGGATAAAGAACAAAAATTATTGGTGCAGTCGGACTGGAATCGATGAACTCTACAACGTCAAATATTGGACCAGTAGTGAGGAGCTCAAGTCACCTAACGGCCACCTTTCACACTATCGAAAATATTCTACAGGAGCCAAGTCCGGCGCCATGGAGGATGTCCGAGGACGACAATCCATTCAGCAACGGGTCAGCAGGATTGCTTACGTCTTTCTCAAGTTGGCGTGGCACTTGTGTACTGCACATGGTTAGGACACGCCAGGGGCAGAGACACTATAGTCTAATGGATATCAAGGTATGATTGGTGCAGAACTGTCGAGGTCTGGCTCCATCAAATGACGATATTCTCAATTCCTATAGACTATAGATGAAGCGAGAGTGCCCAATCAGGAGCAGGAATTGCCGCAGCAGGCACCTGAGCTTCTGTAAATTCCAAATGATACGAGAACGCTCGAGCTTGAATTTCAAAGGCCAAATGCTGAAACTGCTTGTATAAATCTTGAAACTAAAAGCGCACAAAGATGCAAATAAAGCACCTAGCTCAGTTGTTCATTCTGTTGCTCGTACACAACTTCATTTTGAGCACAAACGACTGTTGCACAAAAGCATAAAAGACGAACGTCTCAGTGGCAGATTGTCTAGCACTGCACCGGAATGGGGTGATCAAGAGAAGGTAAGGCAAGAATCGCTGAGGTGCGAGATGCGTGATCAAGAGGCAGCGCAACAGCACGTTTTTAGGATTGAAGAGCTTGAGCGGCAAGCTTAGTTGTTTAACGGGCAGATAACACGACGCCAGCTTTAAACTTTCAGGACAGACGAGGATGTAGTTAGCTTGCTCACTAGTTTCGAACAAGCGTGTGATAATTATTATGTAAACCAGTACTTGTGGACCGAGAGATTAGAAGCGCTGCTGCCGTTTAGTGTCGCGTGTGTTATGTCCAACGAAAAAGCGCGACGCTACTACAGGGGTAAGAAAGCTTTATTCAGGCACTTTGATGTTGCAAGTCAGGTTGACTTCAAACGCCATGACGGCAGTGACAAAGCCAAGCCTGTCGTGGGTAAAGTTAACCTTCATATAGCAGGTTCAGGGAGTGCTATGAAAAGGCAGTGATGCTAAACACAGTGATCAGCACGGAGAAACCGATGTTTCGCAACTTCGCTGGACTGTTGTGTAATTAGCAGCCGATTTCAAAGGGCAGCGATAAGTTCTGCATGTTGTCGATGGTAGCGGTACATCTAGGGCAAACTAACGGGAAAATTCCTGACGAGCTAGCCTGCTCAGACCAGGTCAAATTCGGCCATCTTCTGTTAGAAAGGCAGATGCATAGTGAAACTCGAGAGGGCGTCGTAATTTCACGTGCGTGTGCTCATGCTGCCGTCTCTGCTAAGCATGTCAAACACAGCAGACGCAGGCGCAAAAGGACAAAGGCGGATGCATTCGAAGCGTCTAGGATCAAATGTGCCAAACGCCAAGGCGTCATAGGTAAATGCCCAAAGGCCAGGATCCAATCAGAAAGCCTGAAAAAGCGAAGGAGGTTAAACCCTAAGTTTAGGCGTTTGCTCATATCGGGAACTGGTGTGACACACGTCGCCAAAAAAAAAAGTAAGTTCACGAAGCTTGAGGGCATGGCAACGGCTCCCTAACCACATCGCCGAACGCGCATTGTAGGCAGAGGGACATAGTGAAGCGTCTGGTATGCGGCTACAATAGCCGATCGCTCTCTTATGCGAAGAAAGCCGACTGCCTCGCGTATAATGAGAAAAGACGCGCGCCGCTCTTTGAATCCGCCGCCATTTCGGTGTTTGGTTGCTGTTCGTCAAAAGTCGCGGCTAGAAGGTGCTTCAGGCGAGTTACAGGCTTTTGCCTTTGCAGCGACCACACCTTTCAGTAACCCTGGAATGCGCGACGCTGTCAAGCTCATCTGAAAGAAAGGAATGCGTTTAGGGCCCAAGAATATTTCTCAGGAAGCGTAGCGGTCGCTGTAATATCGACCTTAAAGAAGTTTGACACTGGCTTTTTCGTGCCATAGTGAACGTCGCGCAAGACGAAGCGCAATAGAGCAAAACCACAGCTTCACCCGTTACCAAGGACAATGGAAAACAAAAGCTTTAGATGAACGAAACGGCGGCTGCCTTCACACTGCTTTTATGTGTAGCGACACTCAGTGAGCATGGGTTCTGGAATAAAAGGCGTCAGCAGCAGTTACTGCACGCGCTTAGGCAGCATGAAATCGATGTTGGTGCAGCGCAAGAGACAAATATTTTGTCTACTGGCGATACCGAGTATTCGCTGCATACCTTTAACCATATTACGAGGTATGCGTCAGCCAAGCATGCCACGCATCCACTGAATCCTTTTTGCCAGTTAGAAAGCAGGTAAATCGCTCCTAATCGTTCTTACTTTTTGATGGAAAGGCTGCTTTATGTGTTATGAAGTCTCTTTTTGTTCCCGTAATTGGCAGTTTAATCGCGTTTGTAGTCATCTAGAAGTTTGTCAGCAAGGCTTTCTTCCTTTCTATTTCTTCATTCCTAGACACTGACAAAGATTTGGTAGTTTTCGCAGATTCCAACTGTGTTTGCTGTCCCAGAGATCACTCATACCTAATGAATTGTTATGATGCAAGTGCGTCTTTGCTTCACAAATCCACGGTTGATCCCAATCTAATAGACAAAGGAGCTTACATACCTTTTTGTGTGTGGTTTACGCACACAAGTTGTCTGTCATGCTCGACAGAAGGTGTCCGTTCGAAGACGTCTGTCATGCTCGACTTAATCGAGCGGGTATTTTGACGAATCTCTGGTCTCACATTCACAACTACGCCGTGAAGCCTGTGTTGTTCACCGAAAATTGTTTAGTAGCTGTTTCGTGTGGTCGCCGAAAATTTCGCAAGTTGTCTCCAATGTGCAAATTGTGGACACTTAACACACTTTTTAGGGGGATAAAAGTTTGTAAATAAAGTGAAAGAATTATTACTGGAGATAAAACAATGCCGACAGCTTCCGCTGTTGGCTGAATGCGAAATATAGAAAGTGAGTAAAAAAATGAAGCAATTGCTTTTTCATGTGAGCGGAAAAACTGAAAAAATTTACCTTTATGATCAGATTCATGAGCTGCATGCTTTCAGAATGCAAGAGCATGTAAAGCTAAGAGAGAAATACAGTTGCAGCATTAATTAAGAAGTATGAGACGAAAGTGTACAAAGGAGCAGTGGCGCGTCCCCGAACAACTCGTGTCCCAAATGAACAATGTGCCACAAATGAACTCTTGTCACAAATGAACAGCCCATGAAAAGGACTCTGTGCTGAAAAACGTTGTTATAAATTGAGTCGGTTGGAATTATATGCACAGAAATGGCTCAAATATTAACCATATTTGAAGATCAGCATAAAAGTCATTTGACTGCTGTTAAGCTTCAGAGTGGTTACAAATAAAAACATTATCAATTTTTTTCCCTCATGCCACACTAACAACATGATTATGTCTTGAGTGTTGACGACTGAGTAACTTGAGAAGAAATGAATTTAGCTGTTGATACTCCGCAAAAAAAAAACCACTCATGGCACTGATGGCCTTAGTGCTAAATTGCATATAAAGTTATAGCAATGCCTGTGTCCTTTCCTTGAGCAGCTTTGTAACGAAGCCAATTAACATGGTGAGCTGCTAGCATCTTTATGTCAGTGGCACACAGCCTTGATCCCAAAGAGAACTGATATTGAAGTAATAGAGAGAGTAAACCGATATTGACCGATATCGTTCTGTAACGTCGATTAAAAAGTATTTGCAAAAGTACTTGCAAATAGATTGCAGACAATAATTGCTGAGTTACTATGGGACCATAAAATGAGCCGAATTCGAGGACGGTCTACAGAGACCAACATTCATATCGCACATTCCGTTCTTAACTGCATAGAGAGTAGTATAGACCAAACTTCTCTTCTTTAGATTGACCAGGCCAAAGCCTTTCATAAAGTTCAGGACGAGCATTTGTTCCTGCAACTAAGACATCACCTTTTAGGGGATGTATTATACAATTGTGTAGCACTTCCTTATTCACAGTGCACTACAAAGTTAGTTGTGAACGATACCCTGAGACACAATACAGGTACTGTCATTCATTTGTCAGGTTTGTCCGATCTCGCCTCTGCTTTTTGCTACATGCTTAGAACCTCTCTGCTTAAGCGTGCTTTATAATTCAACCATTATTGCTTACAGGTACGCAGATGGGAAAACTAAAGTTCTAGTTTACGCGGGTGACATCGCATTATTTTTCATCTATAGGGCCAGTGTTACTGAGGTAATAAACACTAGCGTGATACTGTGTGAATCCGCAAGAGCTAGTGTAAACGTTAATGGAGGTAGGAGGTTCTGGCTTAGCATGTCGCTTTAACTACGTCTGTGTTCTCGAATATTCATTGCAATCAGTCTTGGCTACGATATTTTAGTGTGCACCTCGATTATTTACGTAATAGTGGACGTCAATAGACATCTGCGATCACCACTATCCGTTGAAAGGTGATGACCTGGCAAGGACGTGACCTCTCCGTTTTTTGTGAGATATGAGTCATGCAATATATATTTTGCTTTTCAGATTATTTATGTTCTGCAGGTCTTGCATTGCTCTCGCTTCCATGCTCAGACATTTCATTGAATATTTGCATGCCTTATTTGGCGTTCATCATGGGAAGCCATGAGAAGGGACGTATTTTTTCATCAACTTCAGAAGGAGGGCCTCAGCGATGTCCATTTGTTTGTGCGGTAATTCTTTATGTGATTATACTATCTTAAAGATGTTCGTCATTCATTCCTCCTCGCAGTTAATTGAACACGTCTTGCTTCGCATCTCCCTTTTATTTTTGCCACGACGAACTTAGCTCAAGGTTTACCATTATGGGGCTTCCTAAAAGCACTTGTCTACCCTATTTTATTTTTAAAAGTCAGATTCACGCAAGAATATTTGTTTGGCATTGATAGAACGTCGCTAAATATAGAAGCAGTACATAACGGTTTCCCTGAACCTATGTATGGAAAGCAGTATTTGTCTCTCTTTGGTCAAGATATTCTTTGCCATGTCCGTAGAATGTTCACAACACCAGCGGCGAAAGCATTCTTCTTTGAGCTGTACACTTACATTGTGCCAAATAATACATGGCTGCAACAAAAAGGATCACATGTACTCTTGAATTCAAATTTTAGACCCAAGACAATAGAATATTGTTTTATTCTTTGTCGCGACACATTTTATTTTTGGGTCATTTTACAAAGAAATATCAAAAAAGACCTTTTTTTTACATCTCACGGTACTCCGTTCCTTCCATTGAAAAAGACATTCATTATTATACCTTACGATTTCTTTATTTTAGTAGGACTTTATTCATGAAGGAGAAGCCACATGATTGACGGACGTGCCGTGCTAGCGCGCTCGACAAGGTCTGTTTTTCGAAAAGAAGCTCCTAAAGTGCGTAGTATGGTTCAAACCTTTGATCTTGTTCCTAAAGCGATTTCGCGTCGGGACGCTTGTGACTGTTTAGCCAAATTTCGGACTTTCGGTGGACTGCGTAGAATGTGTGTATTTGTTTTTCACGTGTGTCTCAGCATAATTTGACTACTTTTAGCATGGAGCAACTTATAATTCCATGCAAGGAAAAAAAAAGTTGGTATTTAGCGCAATGGGTAAGATACTCGGTTTCTGAGCGTGCCATCGTAGGTTCAAAAGTCACCATCGCCAAAGTTTCTTTTCAATTGCTTTCGCTTTATGCATTAATTTCTCTATAATGATGACGAATGATGGACTAACGGACATGTTTACTTCTTGTGTACACGTAAAAATGCTTACTCTCCTAAAGCACGATGCAGAGCGCAAATGAAATCATAAAAAAGGTGAATTTTATTCCTTCACATTCTTTCTTTATTGGAGCGTCGTCGCTGTGGCACTGTGCCGATGTCGACGCTACAAGGGCGGCTCGTGCTTGATTGGTTAGAATGCCTCGAGCAATGCGAGAGAGTCGCAGTGCGTTTGCCAGCAAACAAGCGGTAGCCACGTGGACGCACCCTCACGCTATGCCTCATGTGCTCTGCTGTGAAGCCGGGACCGCATTCTACAATCGGCAGCTGGCGTGAGAGCTACCGGTAAAAAGACTATAGTTTGGGCTAACACAGCTGTGTGCAAAACCACGCTGTGGCGCCTACAGTAGTCTGAGCAGAATGGACCGTGCAGTGGATGACACAACTGCTGACGGTTCGTCTTGTTTCTCAACTTGTACACCATCGAGGTGTGGGGCCTGCTACCCTGGCAGCGGCACCCCACAGCACTTCAGCGTGGTGAGGCCGCTGTTTCTGTCACGCGACAGATGTTACCGTATGTGGTACGCATTGGCGCTGATTTATTACGCCTACCCTTGAATGCCAAAATGTTATACTAAACCTGGCTACTTTGTGACAGTTGGCTCGCGATAAGTTTTAATTGTAACTAGAAGGTGTACCCATACCGTTTCCTTCACATAGTTTGCCAAAAAGTATTAAAATAATAATGTGAAAGAACCAAGGAAATATAAAGCACATTTACAATCTATGCGAAACTAAGCTTTGATGAAATGTCTAATGAAATCCCATGAATTTGCCCATTTTTTTCCTTTCTCGTGCATGTTGGGAAACTGGTGCATGCACATGTGCTCTCAGGCTACCGCGCTACGCAATGTGACAACTCCTATTTTGCGTTGTATTTCTTCATTTCTTATTATTTACTTGAAGCGCTTCGCCGTCTTCTAGGCCAACCCCATGTCGTGGGTATGTGCCATTGTGGGAAACTCATGATCATGAAGAACATGCGGCGATCATCTCAAAGTGCTAGTTGGCGTTGGCAAGAAAAAAAAACGTGTAATTGCGACTGGTACCTGGCATTTAGAGCATCGGCCCGCTACGCTGCTCGACCAAGGTGCGTTCCTTGCATCGGGCCACAATGGTCTGCAGATGAGCAAAGAACTCAACTATACTACCCTCTAGGCACTTAAGAACAGAATGTGCGATATGAATATTTGTCTGTAAAGGCTGTCCTCGAATTCCGCTTATTTTATATTCCCCTACTAACATAGCGATGATTGTCTGCAACCTATTTGTGAGTACTTAGATAATCTTATTCTTAGTGGGGCATGAGGGAAATAAACTGATAAGCTTTGGAGACATGTTTACCAGAGTGTAAACATGTGCGCTGGACCACGAAGGAAACATACACAACTTGAAGTTCGCTTTCTGAGAGACCCGTACGGTGCTTCTCTTGTAGTTTCGTGATAAAGTGGGCTGGATGGCTATTTTCCCTTTCCTATATTTAGGTAGTGTTTGACTATGCAAGAACTTGTGCGAAACCTTAACCCTGTATTCCGAAAATACATTTGTGCATGAAAACCCTTAGAAACATGTTTTCTGCTTTATTTCTACCCGTTCTAGTTGCGCCTACATCGAAACAACGAAATTTTTGTAGCATACCCTATTCCCTAACCTAATAATTAATAATAATCATACAAATGTACTACTCACAGCATGAAACTGCCTCTAGCGTGTCGAAAGCGCCACTATAAGTTATGGTTTAAGTTTCCCGGGCGCACATCAAATTTTGAAGCCTCAAACAGCCCACTACATAAAGCGCTGAGCATTGCAAGATTATAAAAAATCAGATAGAAAGATCACGAAGACACTCTACTCTGGGCTGTTCATAATTTGAGCACCATGAACTATCGTACATAAAAAGCAATACGACCGACTATTTTGGGAAGATTGTTCACTCGCAGTTTATCCACCAACTTTAAGGACAGAATCAATTTATTATAGTCAACCGGTATATTCAGAAACATCACTACAATTTGTTTCTGTGCAGAAAGCTCCAGTGAGCTTTATATTTTAGAGCTGTACTGAAACTGTCATTCAACTTTAAAGCATTTAAACATCGCATTACACTAAGAGCTATTGAGGGCGAGGATCTGCGAGGTCACCATCTAACGAAAGCGCCTCATTTGCGCAATAGTATTCATAACAGGGCTTGCTCCTCTCAGGTTTGCCGTCGGCACTCAATAAAAGCACCGCGCTGTCGTGATTACTCAGTGGCTATGGTGTTGAGCTCTAGAGCACGAGGTTGCGGGATCGTATCCCGGTCCCGGCGGCCGTATATCGATGGGGGCGAAATGCGAAAACACCCGTGTAATTATATTTAGGCGCAGATTAAGGAACCCCAGGTGGTTAAAATTTTCGGAGTCCTCCACTGCGGCGTGCCTGATAATCAGAAAGTGGTTCTGGCACCTAAAACCCAATAATTTAGTTTTTAATAGAAACACCGCGCAGCCCCCCCCCCCCCCCATGGAGGTTCCTGAATATACTCTCGAAATGAAGGGCGTTGTTTCCTGTAGAAATAATTATCTTGGACAAACAAAGACCACATAATGGCTTACAGACACTGCCTCTTTACCGAATACGATAAGTGCATGCCAACTGCCCAAAGTCGCCGCGATGGTGTCCCCCGAAACGACTCCTGACGTAAAAGGAGCGAACTATTTGCAATGTCCTGTTATAGTGGGCTGTCTGTATAAACGAACTGAGCATAAGTGAATGAAGCCTCGATGCTGCGATCGCACGGGTTCGCGATCATCAAGCGCGCGTCTGCTTGCACGTCCGCGCACAAGGTTTCGCTTTCGCTGCGAGCGTGTTTTTGTATAGTGCCATCAGCTTTAGCCCACAACATGCTAGCAGTTGACCGTACATAAGCAACCATTGTTGCGTGGACACTATCAGAACTGTTCAAAAATAATTTCATTCTAACTAGGGACTTCAACGCCAGGACGAGGACTTGAAAGGTGCCATCGCGACGATTCAATCTTTTTTTTTACTCTCCCTTGAATGTCATGGATGTTTCAATATCATTATTCCTCAAGTTATGTCGCACTGTATGTTTATAGATCTTCTCAGCGGCAATTACCTGCTGCCTATTTTTCCTAATCCAGTACATTTCATTCTTTGGTGCTATACACAAGCATGAGCATATGCGCTTCCTTTTCCTTTACCGTTCCATTTTCATTCCAGTGAATTTGCCAGTATTTAGGGGCCCTATAACGTAAAACTATTCCAATATGTTTTTATTCCAATCTCCTGACGTCATATTTGCGTAACCGCCGGTGCAAGCATCATGCGGTCACCCGCACTGTTGTCTGAACAGACCAATCAAACGCTCTCTTCGTCCATAGGAGGTCACTTTTGTTTGCTTGAAAAACAAATAATATTGTCTACACTGAACCGCTTGTCTTATCTTATTGGCTGACAAGAGGCGAGGAGCACGTTCAAGTGGAGAGGGATTCGATAGGGCCGAGCCACTGCACTAAAAATCGGTAACCGAATGACAAGGGTGGCGCTGGCCTCTGCGATTGGTCCGCTTTCCCTTACTTTGCTTGCGGTGGCTCGTCGACAATCGCGGCGGCATGCAACGGAAACTTAAGAATGGCGCTAAAACGGATCCTCAGCAAAGAAGAGTTGGCAGAACGAGGTCGGAAACGTGCCGAAAGTGCTCGAAAACATTACACGGCCACGCAAAAAGCGAGTAGCCAGTGCCTGAGCGAACGGCGCCAGCCATCTTTTATTCCTTTCGGAACGGGGCAGCCTGCGGCTATTCAGAAGAAAATTCAATTTTGTTCGGCATATTAATGCATCTTTATCGAGTACACGTCACTTTGACGCGGTGAGTTTTGGCGGTATTGTGACGTCACGTGAGAGGCAGGCGAAGTGGGCGCAGCCCCAGAACTTTTGACCAATAGCCGAGGGCTAATAGCGAAGAGGCGTCTAATCAGAAATAACTATTTTTCTTTTGCTTGGTCAAATTATGCATAATCCGTGTGTACACGTTATATGAGATAAGGAGCTATCGCGGTTGAAATGGGGGTGGTCCAAAAAAATTTTTGACCAATCCCGGAGGGCTGAGTGCAGAATTGGAATAGAAAAGTTTGGAATAGTTTTACGTTATAGCGCCCTAGGATAAACAAGTTCATAGGCCAAAGCTTCATGACAGTAGCCCAGTAACGCGTGTTCGAGCGTGCCAATGCACGCTTTCTGCTACTCACCGAACATCCCAACCACGACACCCTATTAGAAATCTTCCTCGCGGAAGTGCTTGCTGCACACTCGATTCGCTGCCGATGGCGGCTTTCCGGTTCTAAGTTTCGCGACCAAAGGTTCACGCAGCCTCTTGTCTTGCGGGTACTTGTGAAGACGGACGCTGGCCTCCATTGTGTATGTCCAGCACTGCAGCATGTTGGGCGCCCCTAAAGGCAGCTATTACCTATTACATGGCTTTCAACTGCTGTCAAGCACACACCCGAAGCGGCGAAACCTCCCCATTGATTCAGAATCGCAGCGCAGGTGGCACTTTAAATTTTGTTTTCAGCTCCCTTCAGCACTTCCGAAGCAGCCGATGAGGCCGCTGTGCCTGCGTGATCCCTCATAACTCGTCACACCGACGGCGGTGCCAAGTTTTCCAGTGGTCGAACGGCGCAGAGATGGCGACGTTCGACTATATGGCGCAGAGATGATAATGTCCCCTCATGTGATTTCAACCCAAGTTCACTTCAGCACAAACAGAGGACGTATCAATAGACTTCTCATCTAGAATGGTAAGCCAAACACAGTGGCCTTAAATCGTAATTTGCCTAAGTTGCCTTGCCTGTTGAATTTACGTAGCTGAAATATGAGCGATATTTTGATGTTACAGTTTGTTTTATGTGAACAAATAATATGTTATTTTTCCATATGTTCCACTGACTTAGAAATACGTATTTCCCAGAGGATAAGTAGCTGTTGTATGCCTTCATGATAAAAAGAATAGGTTGTCCCAACAGGAAGTTGCACACTTGTTCCTGCATCGCATCATTGCCATCGAAATATTGGCCTCCCCAATCTTCTTTCAGTCGGCCGCAAAAACTATTGTGGCAAGATCTTCTAGTAAGAGCTCTAAGGCATATGTCCCGGTGGTGACCAACTTATTTTCCTTGTGTTAACACGCGGGACATCAGTGTGGTGCCTGGTGTTGTAAATAAAATTGAACTATACACATATTTGATGGTCATGGATTTTGCTGGCATGAGCAAATTTTGCCTCACTCGAAATATCACTGGCCTCCGTTATGCAGCATTGATAGCGCCAAGATGGTGTGATAAATTAATTTGTAAAATGCCGCGCTGTTTCCAGCAAGTAGGTGCAAGCACATTGCAGGTGATTCGCCATGTCTTCCAACAATCAAACATATTTGCCTTTCTTTCCCGATTCCACGCCTGCTTATTTCAAATCAATCGTTAAATGATGAACGGAAGTCTGGTCGCAGGTACCAATGTGGTTCAAGAATGTTATCTGTTTTGGGCGAACCACGCTAAGAACCAGTCACACACATGTAAACAGGCCAACTTCTATTGTGTAACCATGAGATGTGATACCCATCAAGCAGAAATTTTACGGAGTCACAATTGCTTAGCTATGAATTTCGAGCTAGCGTAAGTAATGCTTATGTTATACTAAATCTTGGAAACAATGGAATGTCAATTGCCCCGCATAAACTCATGCATGTCTTCAATGTTGAACTTCGTAATATTCATCCGTGGTTGAGAACCATGGTTTTCGTGAGAAAATGTTCCAAAAGCCAGGGGAACTCATGCTTCAAAGTGTTGTTTTCACTGGCTTTACTTAACGAAAAATAACAAAAAACATAGACGTTTCGCCACCTATGCGGGTGGCATCGTCAGTACACAGTGGCAACAAATGAGAAATACATCCTATTTATCTATGAAACTGCCGTAAACATCCGGCAGGATGTTTACGGCAGTTTCAACCTCTTTGAGATTTTCAAGATATTCCCTTGACGCCAGACGCTCGAGCATTTTGCATTGTTTGATTACAGAATACTGTCATGAATCTGTTTAGATGGTATGTCGCGCTTACACGCTCACGAGCAAGAAAGGTTATAATAATACCACGCGCATATAATTCATGGCTGAATCTTTTTCAAAGACATCAAACGAGGAATTACTGAAGAAATGCAACGATGCCATCTGGCTGCTCATTGACTCAAGATGATGGTGATGATTTATTGGCGTCCCCTCTAAAACGGAACGCCGAGAAATAGTCTCGAAGACTGCTGTAGCAAGTCATGTATGTAATAAATGGTTTTCATTCTAATATTTTTGTAAACATCTCAATTTTTTTTCTCTTCCTGAAAACTTCTATATCTCCCTGTACCGCTACCTGTGTTTGTGACGGATCTGGTCATATTAATATTACCCCTGCTTTTATTTCACCGAAACTCTACACATCTCGTGTTTCTCTCCACTGCTGACTGGTAGATGCTTACATCCACTTTAAATTCAATCACATCCTGATGGTATGTGCAACACCTTGTTGCGAGTATTTGCTCCGGAAGGTTTTTATCCTTAGAGAACCTGCTCGAACCTGAAATAGCAGAGCACTTCCCTTTATGCTATTGTATCGCTATTGTATTGCTATTGCATTTGAATTTTCTTCCAATTCTTGTCACTCTCCATAGCCTTTTTGGATTCCATTGTTTGCAGCCAACTCACTGCTTCTGTTTCTCTCACGTTGTTTTCAATGATTCCTGGTTTGCTTTTTTCGTATTCCATTGCTCTGTGCTTCATCGCCGACTCTTCCTCCATCCTTTGCCGATGGTTTTCAGGTAGACACCCTTGTGCACTTTAGCCGGCCATTTATTTATATCCATGTTCCTGAGCCCTTCTTAAAAACTAATTTTGTTCTTCACCTCGGTGAATTCAAAAGAGGCCCAACCCGTGCCAACATGCACTGGCTCATTTATGGCTTCGCGGTGAGCTAATCTTGTCTGGGAGTCACGTATAACGCTGATAAGATATCCAATTTTAAGCACAGCATGACACTTTGGAACATTAGCGTGGGTACCATTATTCATATTTAGATGCCACGCACCACCTCATAATTACTGTAATCCCAATGTTTCCAATGATTCAATATTGTTGTAGCCAGCTTCTCCTTTATTTTCAGGTTATCTTGGTGAGTGCTTGAGTAAGCTTTTCTTTCGTTTATGTACGCGCCAAGTTATTTTATTAGAAGACTATGGGTACGAGTTGCTGTTGAACTGATATCACTTATTTACTCATTTATTCAATGAAGATCATATTTCTTGGTTTCATAATGTTAAGCTTGAGGCTTACAATTGTCGCAACGTTGCGACGCTCATTCGCAAGTCTCTGCAAATGTTTTGCACTCTCTACTAGTGACACCATGTCTTCCGCATGCATCAGTTCAGGGCCGTTCTGTAGTTTTGGACCATTACGAATGTGAAAGAATTCAAATCCTAGTTTACTATTTTCACATCTCATTTCTTCCCTATTCACACTAAGTGCGATCATCAGAAAAGGTATACAGCATCCTTCCAACATTTCTTGGTGAATTTATAGCACCTAAATGCATTTACGGCCTTCCTATATAAGTTATGCTCGGTTGTCCCTATATATTGATGCGAAAGCACTTAGACCTCCATTGAGCGAAACAAGCCGCCGTGTTTACCAGGGACACGGCACGTGAATTCCTATTTGGGGCCACTCCCCGTCACGAGCGCACCTCGACTGTGCGATCACTCGGACGTTGGTGCTTTCGCAACTGTAAATCCCAAGAAGCGCTTAGGTATCCTAGGATTTTTCTTCAGCGCCTCCACTACATTGTGGCATATGCCGTCGTGCTTGAGATAAAGGTATAAAATTTCCTCTCTACGCGGCCCTAGACTACCTTTGTATCTAGCAATGCTAGCTATAAAAGTCTGTTGAACAATAAAGGTCTATGCTGAACAATTCTAATCTCTATGCATCGAGTTAGGACTCAGACATATTCCTCTGAGGTTCTACCTAATCTGAACCCTTTCTGTAGTTTACCCCGTATATAAATTTTCGTCACCCACCACGAAAGTTTTAATTTTATGACTCGCATTGTCATTCTATATATCGCCGACGTTCCTCCAACTGGCCCGTACGAGCTCATTTTTATCAATTTTGCTTTTATAGATAAGTTCATCTTGCATTCACACCATCCAACGCGAATTTTCTTCGTTTTAATCACATGTATTGAATTAGTCAGGAGTGCCTTGCTTTCTTCAACCCAGGAGTTTGAATAGCTGTAGTAAAATTATGCCGAGGCTGGCAGCAATGTAATTAACGACGTGTTTTCCTGCTTTTTCTAGGAAAATTTTCATGCCTAAATTTTGATTTCTCAGACTTGTCTGTTGTACCTGGATTGGTTCGATTGTTAACTGCGCTTTATTTCTTACCGAAGGTATTCCTAATAGCGTCTCTGCAGTACAGCTGCGAATTGTCTCCTTCGAAGATGTTGCCACTTTCATTCCTCTTCTGCGAATTTTTGGGTGAATCTTTAGTGGAGCAATTGATTTTACATGCTAGTTTGGAATGGTTTTATCTTATAGCGCCCCTAAACACAGCTCCAACTAATGGTATTTAGTAACCCGCTATTTGTCATGTCAGAGTCACCGCGCAGCCCTGGAGCCCGTTGAACCACGAACAAGGGTGTTTGGAGTCGTATTGCACGTGGTTGTTCATCATTCTTTGTGGACCTAGTCATCCGCCTCACGAAAAGGCAGTCACTTGGTCCACCAAACTTGCGACTGATATTTGCCAGCACTTCTTAGACGCCTTGCTACGTGTCTTTCTTTTTGTACATGTTGCGTTCAAGTAAAACAAGGGTATATATATTTGTTGTACAACTGCCATTACTATAAAGTATACTGAAATAGTCACAATAGTGATCGTGTCAACATTTTGGCTTAGTCTTGCCGTGAAAGAAAAACACTGTCTTCCACGCCACAGCTGCGCGTAGCTACCTAGTGAACCCGTTCGAATTTCTGGGAAAGATAGCTTCGCATTTGCAGAAAATTTCGTCCTGGTCCGGGATAAGGGTTCTGATCAGGCAGAATTATTTTTCAACTGCAACACTTTCTTCTCAAAAGCCCGTATTGTTTCTTTGGCAGCTCTGGGCTGCAGTGGCGTGGATAAGAATATTTCCCAATCACGCCCTTTCCTCCACCTTGCGGTCTTCCTCAGTAATAGTTTGCCTTAGTCTTGCCATATTTGCAGCCGATGTTTTATAGATGAATAGAAGGTACAGACACTGTAGAACCGTAATTATTACTTAGTACGAGTCATAAATGCTAAAAAGAGTAATGGAAACATTTCACGAATAAATTTAACATGCAAAGGCGCGCTCACATTGGATGAGCACGGCGCCTTCGCAGCTTTTCTTTCCCACAAGCACCCTCCAATTCGCGCGCCAGAAAAACTTGTACCTAGCGCCTTTTCCCCAAGTCTAAGCTGGAGCCAAGACCTCACAGCAAAGGGGAGTTATTTTCTCACGAGTGTAGTCATTGCGACTTTCTTTTATTTTTTTTCTGTTTGTGAGCCAACAATACCGGTGTTGCTCGTTTCTAAAGCACAATATGATCTCGCGCGCCTTTCCCAGCGTCACCGCAATCCTATGCTCAGCTGTGACCTCGTTCTGCGTTACTTGCACTGGGCGAATCGCATCTGCCGTCTAGTCCACCTTTTCCGCAATCTTTTTGTCTTCAGATTCCTGAATACCGTGTACCTTAATGGGTTGGCGAAAGGAAACTCATTTTACATTATCAAGATTTAGGCAAAACTGGTGCAATTTTCAATACCAGCGGTGTCCATCGCAGCAACCGTGTTTCTTTTTTCACTACTTTAGTGGGTATTTCTTGTGCAAGCAGGCGCGTTCGAAGCTAATCAAATTTATCCTAAAACATTTCTACCATTTTTTTTTCAACGGACTCTGCAGAGGTAGCTGCACAGTCCAGCAGAGGACTGAGGCAAGGGTGAAAGTGCAGAGCGATCACCCTCGAGAAAGGAGGCAGTGCATGTTCGACAGGAGCAAGTAGACAGAGAGAACTCAGACAACGTGTCTACCACCTCCATCGATATTATCGCTACTTCTGTGCGTCTTTCTTTGTTGTTGTTGGTATGAAAACACCTAAACTGTGTATCACTTTTACCATAAACTGGGGTGTCTGTACTAATATGGAAGTGTTATTTGCATTCTAGCTATGGAAGTGCAGGCAGGAAACATACATAATGACCTCTACTAACGCTTCGAATTTTTTTACGACCAATTTGTTATGCGCAGTGAGTAGTGTAGGAACGGCCACCAAAGAGCATGATATGCCAAGAGCGCTTTCAGAGTAGCCTGTGAGATCGTCTGCTCTGCATGCCGCGAGATACGTGAATAACAAAAAAACAAACATTATATGTAAACGTATTTACACAACTAATTACATGTCGTGTGCTAGCAGGGCGAATGTCACTGCTGTTGTTTCGCAGTTGTACCACCAACGTATGCCTGTTCATTACTCCGGTAAGTTTAATTTTTATTTCACCTGACAACGCAGCCGCACAACGATAGCTTACACATTCCGCTTGTATTTCATCTGTGGTTTGCATCATAACATGTCTTTAGCGCAGCGTGCTAAGTGACCACTGAACCCAGAACAACGTTTACCGGACGCATTTTACGATGAGGCTTATCCAAACTCTCAGTATTCTCCCTGTACAAACGTAGCTGCAGTTTGGAGGCGATCATTCACATGATTAAAAAAAAAAACTTGCACTTTGTGCAGCGGGTAGCTTATGGCTTGCCGAGAGCCATGGGTGCTTCACTCACTTCTGAGATCCCTCGCAGTGGATTATCCCTGAGCTAAAGAATCCACTGGTATTTTACTACAATACCAGCACCGCCAACAATATATTGGAACACTGCACAATATACCTTGGGCAAAGTACTTACTGTCAAAAGAGAGGAATGCAATAAAGGAAATAAATGAAAAGTCAGCATCACATGTCCATGCCCGGTAGCTGTAATCACTTGTGTGACCTATGCAAGTAGCGTCATTCCAGCTTCCGCTGAATGTTTTTTTCTTCCACGCGCATTTGCAGCAAGTTGATTCTTGGGTCGGAAAGTAGGTCAGCTGCTTTTCCCGTCCCCATCCATTTGCTCCAAAATTGGTTTCTGCCAGCCCTTCGCTGTAATTTATCACGTTGTACATGAAGTGATGCCGTAGTTTCCTACAAATGAGGCAGAGTTCATTGGTTTACACCGGAGAGGAACACATAGGAAACAGGAAAACATAAAGCCACTGCAGAACATGCTTCTTTTACGTGCTTCTGTTTTGTTCGTCAGAAGCTTCTTGCATGTTCCTCCTCTACTAAACAGCAACCGAGTGTTGTGCGCGTTGTGCGAAGGCATGTGGAAATAATTATCGCTCGTTTCCCTTATCTTAGATCCAATTTCGGGAAATGCATTCGAGAAACCGTCCAAGATAGTGAACTTGTAGAAAAACATTTGGTTCCAACATATTCATATGAAGTGGGAAACCAAGCTAAGTTCAGTTGGTGCATGTTCGTATTTAGGTTAAGTTTCCAGTTCAATGCTAAGCCTTACATAAGAAGCTGGAAAGGATAAAAGCCATTCGACTTGACAGGCTTTTGCTCCTTTTTACGTTCAGCATACAAGTACATTTTCGATTTTATACAGTTATCTTTGCATGCATGCCAAAAAAAGTGTGTGCATACTTTCTCGTGCGTGTTGCAGACAGAAAAAAATCACAGGAATTATTCATTTCGCCAAATTGAAGAGCAACCGAAAGCTATGCACATATGCATATACATCTATTTTTTCTACAATGATGTACGATATGTCATGAATGATAAATTAATTTTTATGCCACGTCTAAACTAGCGTGCATCAATGTCAATTTCTTGCTCATCAATATTTACAGCCGAGTATTTGATAGCCTAGGTATGGACGTCCATAATTTACACGGGTGAATGGTTTTAACGCGGAAGCGTTAAGGAAACCACATCGCAGAAAATCCACCGTCGGGGTCGCATGGGCAAAACGATACTCGTACCACGCATACCCAGGCCCTCCACGATATGCAACGACTTTATAGAATTGAATTTCTCAAGCTGAAATATATGGAAAAACCGTATACTACGACTTACGCACAACCTATCGACATGATAGCTCTCGGACAGTAATTTGACTCTACGAGAAAACGTCTTTCTGTCACGCAAAAACTCTGACAAACACCTTTTCTAGTGGTTCTACACTTAATAGACCGCCGACGGCATCCGCCATTAGTGGGCGCCCGCGCGTGAATATGTCCGGGTACATGTAGCGGCTGGCCCGCTTCCTTGAAACACTTGCAGATGGCGCTCGGCTTCACCGACTGCGAGGGCGTTGAGCTATTTGTACAGGAAAAACATTGACTCACAGTGGAGGAGAGTAACTAGCAAGCTTACCAGCAAGCATGCGGCCTCTGGGTTGGGTGACACGGCAACAAAAAACGTCAATCGGAAACTCAGAAAGGCTGAGATAATGACATGCGTGACGGCAATGGAAAAGAAACCTGCCATGAGTGACTACCTTAGAGGAAAAAGAAAATCAGGAAAGAAAGAATTTATGATAATTCAAAGGGAAGCTCATTACTTTTCGAAGCGAGATCATGATGCCTTATAACTCGCACCTATAAAGCGAGATATCAGAAGGAAGAAGCATGTACTTTCTGCGGTAAAACTAGGGAAACGTTGGATCATGTTTTATTAGAATTTGAAGATATCTACCCTGCGCTCGATTCAGACGCCACTGGTCTCCTTGAAGCCCTTTGGTTCAGAGAGAGCAGGGGGAAATAAGCATGTCCACACTAGAGATTAGCAAGATGTGATTAAACGATTGCTGGAAGTGGGGAAACGAGAGAAAAATGGAGACGTACAAAAACAAAGTTCACAACAGGGGGTCAGGCTTCGGAAAATTTGGGTATGGGACCTCATCATGGGTTTCTTTTTCTTTTTTAACCTAGGTAGGACTTTAAGTAGTATTTTAACAAGAGCTTGGTGGCGCAACCCATCGCCTTGATGACAAGGGGATGCTGATAATATAAAATCCATCCACCATCGCGGCCCGCGAAAGAGGCCGCGTTTCTACCAGAAAGCCCACCGTCGTGCAAAGCGTTCACCTCGAGTGTTTCTCGGCCAATATTAAGGTTGCATATCGCGTTGCGCACTTGAAGGTGAAGATTTTGTTCTCGTTTCTGTGGATATTCAGTGACGTGATGGAGAAAAGCACGTACCAGCAATGCGAAGCTTATTGCTCTCAATACATGTATGGATTCATGACAACCAGAAGCAGGTCCACTGCGACATTCCTTGCTGTCAGGTGGGCGAAGGCAGCTCTAATATATATATATATATATATAACTAAGCCGCATAGCCTATCACCTTATCAGCTCGCCATATCACAGCTGATTTGCCAGCAAGACAAACAAAAAAAGGAAACACAATGGCAGCGGAGGGCATCAGCTCAAACTGCCACTTTGCGCATCTGAAAGCACGTTCATGGGAGTAAGCAAAATCGTAAGTGGAAATCGATGCGAAGCGTCGATTTACGCGATTAACGATGGAAGCGGCAGCGGCTGCTAGATTTTGCGAAAGCTGCCTTCATACAAATCCCACAACATGACGAAATATATATATATATATATATATATATATATATATATATATATATATATATATATATATATATATATATATATATATATATATATATATATATATATATATATATAAACGTTGGCAGTCGAGAAAAAGAACACCAGAACATTGGAGTAACTGTGATAAACGACTCCAGGAGACAGTTTGCGCGAAGCCTACTCGTAAAGATTGTTTTTGTGTGAGGCGATCTTGTGGTGTGGCAAAGCTCACGAGTGCTCGGCGTTCGGCTCGCCTCTTCACGGTGGATTACAAAACGGCGAGCCACCAGCGGCCTTTTTTACGACGAGTCATTTCACGCCATCCCGCAAAACCGTTTCCTTCATAGACCCATCAATGTCAGCCCATGTGCGTTCGTAACAACAAGAAACAAAGAAACGCTCCTTAAATAACCGCACTTCGTCAGCTGGACACTAGCAAAGACGGTTGTCATCACTAATAATGGTTCGGCACTGTGAATCGAGACCCGCTCGTGTTACGCCGCGGATTTATTGGACGGCGTACTTCCTATTTTATTTCTTCTGCGCGGGCCACAAAATGCCGTTTGTTTAAGTAGACGTTGCTTGGCTAGTTATTCCAAAATTTTGCTGGTGTTTGCTGTCTTGGTGTTGCTGATTGATGAAGTAACACTGCAATTTCATGGCCTAGATGCAATATTCCAGGCTTTCTAAACTGGAAACAAATCAAAGATACATCGAGCAACTGTAATTATGGTATAATTGGCATGAAAGTGCCGTTAGGGGTGTTTCTTGAAAGCGTCCAGTTCACACGCCATTCTTTCTCTTTTTTGTATGTGTGCTGTCCACTGTTACCCACGCTTATGAATCAACTTCATCATGCATAATGCAGCAATTCATTTTATGCTTTGGTTGCAAAATATTAACGAAAACCTGCACCGTGATATGAAACAGAGGTTTCATTCGAACTTTCATTCGAATTAGTTGTTAGCCTCAACGAGGGTTTTGTAGCTTTTCATAAGAATGTGTTTACTGCAGTCACCTTCGTGGATGCGTTGGTTTTGGTTCTGTAAAATGCGGCGAACCCTAAAGCATGGAGAGAACATATTGCCTTTAGAAGTACCTGTACGAGAGACAAATAATTGAACTGCCTATGGAATGGATGAACTCAACAAAAAATACAAATACATGAAACTCCTAATCAGGCATTAATACTAAACCTCTTCCCATTTCAGAACCAACTGAAACAAAAGCGGCGATTATAGATATTCTGCCTCAGTGAAATGCGCCTTCATCTGTCAATATTTTATTGACGTTGCAGCCACTAGCCCTCCCTCCCGGGGCATGCCAAGATTGACTTCGTTTCGCTGTCGAGTTGTAAAGTTGTTGCACAAGCAAGCCTTTCTTGAGGGCAGGGTAAGAACATGCAGCTTATATTTCTAAAAAGTTTCCACGCCAACGCATTTTTCCAGTAAAGATTGTTTTCGATTATACTTTGCGTTGATTTGAAGGCTTTTCAATAGTGCGCCAAATTAGAGTGAATGAAAAATTCTTTGAGAACCCCCCAAGAAATGACATTAGGCATTCAATTTTTTTCAGCTATTCAAGGAAAATGGAAAGCCTCTGTAGTCGACGGTAAATCTTGCAAATACATGTATAGGTCGTCACAGCCGTAAGAATCGCAGTAAGTAGAACCTCAAGTTGAATTATTTAAAAATAAGAAAATAAATAAAGCCCCTAACCGAGCCCACGAAATAGCACCGGCTGGAATCAATAGGAGAGGGCGGCCGCACATGCAATGTCAGTCGACAGTATATGTAATTACTTGTCACTCCGCTGACTGAGAGACTGTCGGTGGGGGCCACTATTTGTGTTGCGACTCTTCTTCTCTGCTTATCATTGCTCTAATGGTGAGCTGTTCCACTCGTGGCATTCAGAAAGGCACTTACATTACTTCACGTAATTACTCACCGTCCATCGGTTCACCTATTCTGGTTTCGACCAGGTCTTCACTGTTGACATCACTGGCGGTTTCGCTGGTGGTTTTACTGGTGGTTTCACTAATGCGTTCACTAGTGTATTCCCTAGTTAGGTTGAGGCAAGACCATTGTGCGTCATCGCAGACGTCGATGATTACTTCCAAATGAATCGACTTGTGCTTTGCCTAGAACTCGTGAACAGATGTGTCAGACGATGGTGTAGATTGTTTGCTCGGTACTCTACCGAGTCGCGTAGACACATTTAGCTCTGGCTACGTGTTTGAGAACCACCATGCAATCCGAATGCATTGCTGGATCGTGGTTTGGGACGCTGTTTTAAGCTTACCTGGTTTCGGGATCCGTCCACGGAAACGGTAAGAAAAAATGTAGGTGTGTGCACAGTTTCGGAAACCAAACTAGCGATGCTGTGGGCCGGTGGAACGCTCCAATGGTGGAACGAGTGCTGGGGCTGGGGCCTTTACATTCCTTTTGGGAAGATAAACTACCTCAACGCGTCGAATGAGAAAACAGTATTTTACGCTCAAACCGGCAAAGTGTGCTGTGAAAACGATATATCGCCTCTCGGCATGAGATGTTTCATGATCAACTTCAAACCTTACGAGGCAGTTATCATTCACGTTACCGTACCTGCAGGCAAAAGTACATTAGTAATAATATTCCTGCCGCTTAAAGCATTAGTATATCACTTATGCGGGGGCCGAAAGCTATAAAGAAACAAAAAGTGAATGAAGCTTAAACTTCAATCATTAAGTTATTGAAGTGCTTGCTTAAGCAAAGCACAATACACGATTTGAAACGTCTGAATGTTATTTAAAAGAAATAAAAATATAGCATTCTACCACCCATCGGGAAGGAAGAAGTGCCGGGTGAAGTGTTTCGCACAAACGGGTATAGTATGATTCATCTTTTCCCAATGCGAAGTTTATTATGCAAGCCGTTCTCTGATGCGCATCGCCTGCTTCTTTCGCAAAAAGACGAAATCATAAAGATCTGTTTTACCATGGCACACAAGAAAAAGTCTTTCAACATCCATGGTTTCTATTTCGATCTTTGAGCTTTTGCGCGGCGGCATCATGACGATTTTAGAACTACGAGGGATTCAGCGCATGGGCTGATGGGAGGCCATTTCTCACTTCAAACTTGAACCCAGACTGGTTGTTTCTCGGCTTGGCTACTAGGGACGATCATTTATTTGGAGCTGCCAATGACTGCCTCACTATTAGGGCTGTCTCAAGTATAAAAGGTGTACAAGCACGGTTCTGCGAAAATTCCTATTTCGTGTAAAATTGAATAGGGTTTCCCATTTGAATAGTTTTTCTTTAGAATGATGATTCCAAACTGTCAAATATTCGTTTTTCCCTCGTATTGGAAGAAATAAAAACACCCATTCAATTCTTAGGATGATTGAAGAAATTATGCAAGTGAGTACTTTTGCTAACAACAGTGGCCCAGGGCCACTGAGGTTGCGGCGCAGGGGCACTAGTTCCTTATCAAACGCACAATGCAGACAACATTTGCTCAATGATAATTGTCAATCATACCTTATCGACAGTACACTTTTAGGAATCCGAGGTAAGAATGTGGTGTTTGGATTGAGACACGCGTTCAGCTGTTCGTAAAATATCTTCCGCGTGCAAGACAATGTTATATGCTACTGTATCCAACTTCTCTCTTTGAACAAGCTGAAAACTCTGCTTTTGTATGGTGACGTGCTGTCCTACTTCTTTTCATTACTGTTGCTATAACGATGAGTCAGATAATTGAAAACAGTTGTTTACAAGAACTTACAGGTACATTAATTTCCTGGAAGACTATTTGGAAAATGTATTATATGCATTCATAGATACCAGCAAGCTCACCATGTAAAGAAACAAACAAAAAGAACGCTACTAGGCCTCTTTTTCTAGCGATTAAAAATTTTGCGAATGCTCGAGGCGGATTCTTGCCGCTAATTCCCAGCTGCTGACGGCGAATGTGTGGCTGGCGATCAGACATTGAAGGCACCTTCGCGTGGTCGTGTGCTCCACGCGCGGTCAACCTGCTTTGTCATCAAAAACGGGCGCCACACCTATATTGGGCTGGTTCTCTTATATTTCTGAAATCCGACTTAGAGCGATAATGAATGCCCCCGCCGACCACGCCGAAGCAATAGCAATGAATATTTTTTCGGGTTCTGGTCACGTGAGCGCCATGCAAGTTCCTTCATCGCGTTAGGTCGTTACAAAACCGCACAACTACAACATCGCTGGGACACGCTATTGCAGTTGTGCTATCGCGCTTTGTGAGCTTGAAGTCGATGACAGTGAAGTGGCAACGTTCGAACTTTTTAACCACATGCTCAGTTCTTATTTTCAGCTGACAGGAAAACAGCGACAACGCCCGCATTACAGTACTCAAAAGTGGCTGTGCCAGCGTAGGTGGGTGCTGCAAGTGGTCGGTACTGTTGGGGTCGCTTTGGTGTTCTTTTTTTGTGGTGCGTGCTCCTGAAACCCCAATTTGTTCACTGCGCCATTTTCTTCAAGCGGTGCCGTAGGCGCGACACGTACATAATCGCTATGGCTTAAGAAATGGATATGGAGGCACCGGACGTAGCGTTCTGGATAAAGCAAAACAGTTTTCCTTCTCTATGAAATAAAGCGGCGAGCTGGAAATGTAAGATTATTCTGTGTAAGTTGTCGTTCCGTTCCGTTATCTACACCGTAAAAGCTTTTCTATGCTTAATTCGAGTGGAGTCGCCTCTACGAGAAATGCAAGAAGTCCCTCTAGGACTTTGTTTCTTTATTATTTTACTTCAATACGCGGGCTTTAGCTTTCTTTTTGCGCACGTTTTTTGTAGCATCAACACGATGCTTTCTAAAAGGTGGACCTTGATGCATAAACATATTTATTTTTTTCTTGGAGATTGAATTTCACCTGCTAGGAACTTAAACTTATCCCTCAACGCAGGACGCGCCTTCATGATTTGAAACTTATTCAGAGGTTATTGTTGACTCTATCTGTTGTGTTTCTTATCACTGAGCCCTGTGTGACCAGATTGCATGCGCAGCACCCCTTGTCTAGTACTTTCTAGAAGGCACGTGGGTTCCATCTCTTACGCTGGAACCCACTTGCTTTTCTGGGCACAGGTTTTCCAAAAAAGATTTACTTTTTGTCATGCACACTTTTCATTAGTGTATTCTTCACCTTCACTACAACCTGACAGTAGACACTTTTAGAGTAGCGTTTGCAACCAAACATACGTGTATTACGTACGTGAAAAAATGGCGTCGTCCTCACTGCGTACGCTGCGAAAATTATTGAGTTTGTGAGGTTTGCATTCATTATGATAACGTACGTTATCTGGCAACTGTAGTGTCCTTAATATTTACGGACGGTAAGAAATAGCGTTGTCGAACATTGCGGCATCCATGGCTCCTCACTTGAGCATGAATGTTCGGGATGGCTACGCTCTCACGAGCGTTGTTCACTAGTAACTATTGAAATGAGCTTTCGCTTACTCTAAGTTCACATGAAAGGTTAGTTACGAGCACAGAGCGCGTCTAATGTCTGAGATCATTCGGCGATTCGGGCACGCGTAGGCTAACGACACGCGTCGGCATAGCAACAACCGGATGGTTTCTAATGGATGGTCTTGGCTTGGATGCGTTTGGCACGAGACAGCAGACGGCGCTCTCGTTCGTAACGTCTTCGTTACGTTTGCGTAACGTAAACTAAAGCTCTTGAACGGACGCGCACCGTAAGCACCGGCAAAGGTTATTACATTTAACGTACGTACGCCACAAACGCTATTCTAGAACTCTCTAATATATTGGCGCCAAGGCCGCTGTTTTCTACCTTGAGACGCAGTCTCCAATTCGTAAAACGCAAGTGAATCAGGCCTACTTGGAGGCGGAGAAGTGGTCGAATATCACCGATGGCGATGCGCGCTCCTGGCGCGATATCGATGTCCCATCACGAGAGCAATGCATGACGCAAGCGCCGGCTCTGCTCTCTCCCGTTCACTTCGCTGCGTACTCGCATCGCGCAACGAAGCTTGAAGGCGTGCATTTCTTTACATACCTTCTTGATTAAAACGCATTAGCGGGCTACTTGGTTGGAATCCATGATAGAGCGTGTAAGCACTTCTGAAAGAGGACTCAGAAAGAAGCACACACTGAGATACAGGGTGACATCTGTTTCTGTCTACGTCCTCGTTCAGACGCGCTTACACCTTACTGAGCCACCGAATAGAATGGAAACTTTGTTGCAATGGAAAATATTTGAAGGAGGGGTGGTCGGAGCCTCTCAGTCCAGGGCCCCACTGGCCTCTGCCGCCTGCCTGACCTTGCTAATTAAGGACTTTTGTCCTGCCAGGTCGGAGCGGGCAAGCTGTGCCTCCCACTGGTCCATTGTGTTGCTGGTATTTGGCCTATGAAGGTGCTTAGTACACTCCCAGGTTATATGTATTAGGCCAGGTATGCCACCGCACCAAGGACAGTTGGCCCTATAACGAGTGGGATACATGGCGTTTATCAATATTAAATGGGGGAACACCCCGGTCTGTATTTAACGCCAATCGGTGGCCTCTTTCCCGCTAAGTTGTGGGTGAGGCGGCGGGTATTTTCTGCGGAGTCCGCGCTGATGAGCAAGGATGTCTTTGGCATTTAAATTTGCGGAATTTTGTGAGGGATAATGCGGGTTGTTGGGGTTAGAAGAGGACGCCGTCGCTCGGTTAGTGAACCCTCGAGCTAATGCGATAGCCTTTTCGTTCCCCTTACCCCCGCGTGGCCCGGGCACCACAGTAGGCGATGATGGTGGTTGAAGGATTTGAGGATTATCGCGAGGCTAGCCGCAGTCAAGTGCCCCTTGAGAAACATGTGGCATGTCTCCCGGGAGCCCGTGACCACAACCGAGTCCCTTTGTGAACGCTCCGCGTGAGCGAGTGCGATCGCCACTGCTAATATTTCAGCCGAGGTGGGGGATCCCGCCATGGCCGATGCGGTAATTTGCAGTTGGTTGATGGCGTTCTCGACTGCCAGGGCGTACCTCCCTTGGTAGCGCTGCCCGGTCGCTTCTGCGTTGTCATAACTTTTCAAGACGTGAGAAGTCATTAATATTGATCACAACATGAATGCAGCAGTGCGAAGTGTACAAAGTCGCACATGGTTTTGAATGTTATAAGTACTAAAAAAATAATGAAAATAAAGTTTATTTGCTATCCAAGAATATAGACGGGAAGGCTAAGAGAAAAAAGCTGATACCAGGCAGCTTGATCACACCACAGCCCCTGATTTGTTAATTTTGACAGAAGCAGCACAGCAGCACATAAAAGTACACAGAAAATTGGAACAACATGTAAAATAAGTAAGTCTTGAACAAAAACAAGTTCTGCGGACAACACGAACCATGGAATAGTATGAAATCACAGTGAAAGGAAGTATGCAAAATTAAACACTATATAATGCGGAGATATTCATAAGAACTATAAATCAAAGCCATCTAATTTGTAGGCGTTCAGAATCCAGAGTAACCTGTATGATAAACGCTGCTGTCATGGCATTAAGACGACAAGTAGGAACTAACTAGCTTGCTGCATTTTAAGTGGGCTAGCACACTAACGTATTTTGCTTATTTGCAAGACGTTGTAAACTACTGAGGTTTTGCCTCATCCCTGTTTTGAATTTCACGCTCAGTCTGTAATTATACAGTGCGTCCCAACTATGATGCATGAACAATTAAAAATATGGAAATGCCACGTAGGCGGAAACAACAAAAGTAATATTGTTTGCTATCGCTTGGAGATACTTGGATTATTTTTTTGAATTCCACCTAAATATATATTTAGCGGCAATTAGGTAATCAGCTTCTCAAATATTATCATTAGATGAAAAGAGTCAATGAGAAAATTGTAGAGAAACATGAAACAACATAAAAAGCTCACGATATAACTTTATGTTGCTCAATTCATGCTATAAAACAAAGTGTTCTTCCGGGCGTGAAAGAAGCCCGCTAATTCATGCGAAGTGCCTCGAGCGGCTATTGGCGCGGCGATTGTGGCTTGTCCTGAAAGCAGCAAGTTATTTGCACAATTATATAATCCACTTGGACATCCTGGGGCTTTCTCTGACAGCCCCGCAAATTTAAAGTGTCGTCTCAGCTTTGCAGAAATGCAATTCAGGGTGCTATAAGGTAAAGTGATTCCAAGCATTCCCATTCCAATTCTGCGATCTTCTTGATGATTGGTCAAAAAATGTTCGGGTCACCCGTTTTTTCACCTGTCTGTCACGAGACGTCACGAAAACCGCGAAAATTGACCTGATATCATGTGTGCACGCTGATTAGGCATTATTAGACCCAACGGAAAAAAAACAATTTCTGATTTGACGCCTTTTTCGCCACAATAATGTGCCATTTAAACAAACGTTTCCGCGCTGCGCCCACATCCACCTGTCCGACACGCAACGGCGCAAAACCGCGAAAACTCATCGCATCAGAGTGACGTGTACGCGCTCAAGACTTATTATTATTTCTGAAAAAAACTATTTTTTTTCTGAATTGCCGGAGGCAGCTGTGTTCCGAACGCAATTGAAAATGGCTGCCCGCCGATTGCTCGGATGCTAACTATTCGGAGGGGCCGGAAGCAATGATTAATTTACGTATAATACACATTTTTTCGTGCCAGTTTAACGTTATTGCGCCCTTTCGGCGCGTATACGACATCGCTTTGCCAACTCTTTTGAGGATTAGTTATGTCAGCATGTTTAACGTTCAGTTTCACTCCACTGCTATTTCCGACCAGCCATCGCAAGCTATGTAAGGGGAAGCGGACCAATCGCAGACGCCGGCACCACCCTTTTCATCCGGTTATCTAATTTCATTGTGCTGGCTCCGCCCTGCCGAACCCTTTTGCTTTTGAGCGTGCTCCTCGCCACTTTTCAGACAATTCTGTAAGAAAATCTGTCCAATGTAGGTCAGGCTACTCGCCATGAAAGAAAAAAAAAGTGAACTTCTATGAACGAGGAGCGCGTTTAATTGAACTTTTCAAACAACGCTGAGGGTTACCGCCCGATGCTTGCGTTGGTGTTTACGTAAATTTGACATCAGGAGACTCCAAGAAAAACAGATAGGAAAAATGTCGCGTTATAGGGCCCCAGTTTTTTGGAAGCCTCAAAGTGCGAGTCAAGTATTATAAACGAGAAAAATTACACTTAGCCGTCTTCTCACACGAAGCTACAGAGGAAATCCATAAGGGTTCCTTTGTAGCTTCGGGCTACAAGAAGGGTGCATGCCATTTTGTTCTTCACAAAGCCCTTTTCAGAAAAGTAGGAAATTCTTACTATGCAGAACATCTCTTGATTCGAACAATTTCGAACTCATTCGTCAGTCATTTATTGACCTTACAAGATCAGGAACCGAAAGAGAACCCTGTTCACAAAAACCATTTCCGGTGTAAAAAGTCTCATTCGCCCATACTTCCTGAGTGAGCTCCCAAAGCTTTCCTTGAATATACTGCAGTGTGAGCGCCACATGCTTTCAATACTATGACCGAGCCATAGTGTATTTACATGCGCATTAAATTTTGTACTATGCTTGATGTGTAAACACGACATTGACACCGCATTATTTTTTAACAGTTCATACAATTCAGCCAAAGTAGAAAATATTCACCACGTATTATTTTGAACCAATGTGCAGTGACGTTATTAAAGCATGTATGCTGTTACTGGAAGGCTCGGCGAGCAAACGCACAAGGGAAATTGTTATAGCTGTACTTTCTCACATGATTCGTTTTGCCACAGCTTTTGTTTTCCGAGTGCTAATAAATTTTACTACGTTCTCATTTTTTTGCGAGATTGAACTGCGTCGTTTCAAACATTCTGCGCCAAAAGTGGCCGCTGATTTAATTCAGTACGATAGCTCTAACAAAGATAACGCCACACATGCAAAAAAAAAAAAATCCACAAAACGCTGCATTTACGTACGACTGATTTTGAATGTTCCTTTTGCAAGCTATATCATACTCATTCTTAGGTTACGGAATATGCCGTCGTTATCACATTCACCAAGGCGTGTACCTTTCTAGGACGCGCGCGCAATAAAAAATTTCCCAAGCTCCTCATTATCCGTCCGCGCGCCACCGTCCGTCATACAACTTGGCAGGCCGCAGAAATATACGGTGTCGGTACGACTCTACCGTTAACGTACTAAGCCAGGTCACGGCGAAGTTGAGCAACACGACCAACTAAAACAGCATTCTATAAGAACGCTGTGTTGCCCAAATACGGTACCCCTCCCAAGACGGCCCGCTCTTCAACAGGGACAATATGAAATACGACGGGAAGCCTGCGACACATACGGCTGGTATGCTTCAGCGCTGGGAGAAGGCAACATTTTTCCACCGAGCTCGACCTCACCACGACAGCCTTCAAAGTTTACCCGATCAATTCGAGCGCGTGGCGCCGCATAACAAGTGGGAGAAAGGCGGCCCGGTGGTGCCAAGTTATGGCTCGCCAACATCGCTTCGCAAGAGTCAGCGCAGACGTGGTTTGTAAACCGGGCAATCCTGCTGGCGACGTGTATGATTGTCAAGGGAACGCTACCGCAGAGTTTTAAAAAAAGTCGCATAATATGAAATAGTGAACAACTGTTGCAAATATGACTTCTATAGACCAACAGTAGCGTCATAATTTTCGTAGAACCGTTGACAAGGTTTCTCGTGGAAGAAGATTGTGACATGCCGGAGAAAGATCATGATTTATTTATCCAAAGAATTATTTTTGATTCGGGCCCTTGCAAGTTGGGGCTAACTCGCTAGAGATCATCGCCTGATTTGTCACTTAAACACTGCAACAGAAAAATCAATACACATACATCAGAAACAGTACAGCTACCAGGCCAATAGTTACTCAAGCATAAATTTATGAAAACATCTAACAGTTTGTGACATATCATCCGTCCATACACGTATAAAAAACTACAAATAACTTCTATACCTTCTTTGCATTCCGATTGACATTGGATGCAAAACGCTCCTGTAGAGATCGAAAGACACACAATCATTATTTATTAAAGCAGGATGACGCATTGGCCAAAGTATTAGGATATGGCAGACTACGTAATGAATAAATTTGTACAAAGCGAAACTCTTATGCAAGGCTAAACTGGATGAGATTGCTAAAGAATCTGTCAAGGCAAATTTTTGTTAATAGGGATTATAAACTGAATCAAGCAATAACATAATTCCTTTAACCCCTGGAGCGAATCAGTGGTGCCCTAGCTGGCAATATGTAATGCGCAGTAATCGTTAACTGTTGTGTGCAGTTTTCTTTTTTCTTTGTTTGAATGAAGTCTCCCAGGTGTGACCAAGCACTGTTATTTGTAGAATGCCGTCACACTTACATGACCATCGGTGTCAAGCGCAAGCAAAACATCACCACAGAGACAGGAAATACATCATGCATGATATGCACAGACGCCACACGCTCTTGCATGGGCCATACACGTATGCAATATATACACCCGGACAGACAGCACCAATCAGGCAAATAGTTGGGTCATTTTCCAACGTTAGCAACATAGGCAGTCTAGAAACTCACGCGATAGTATATGCTATACAGGTACAAGAAGCCTCCTTATTCAATAAACACCACTCCAATGATATCAAAATCTATGCTGACTGCAGCAAAACCATTCGCAACATACAACGCCAACTACTGGAAACCCACCGACATGCCCTTCTAATAGAATTTTGTAACTACCACCCCGAACATTAGAATCATCCTGCGTTGGGTACCTGGTCATGCAGGGATCGAGGGAAATGCACCGATTCATCAACGTGCCCGTGAAGTTAATCTCCGTGCCTGCTCGATTTCCTGGCAAAATCCAACTAGAGTGGAAATTGCCGCCACGTACACAGAGCAAATAACTAAACAACAATAGAACATCAGCAAAAATCGCACTATTTTACCTCAACTTTACCCTTCAATCTACACGGAACGAGCACATTTACTTCGCAAAGTTCAAACTAACACTCTCCTTACCCACTAATTCTGTAGAACTTCGTATCGCGGAGCACAGCTCATTGCCCCAAATATCCGGAGATAAGGGCAGATACACAGCACATTCTGTACTCGTGTAACACTGGCATTAGCTTAAAGCAAGGTAAAATAATGGGCTAATTGGAAAGGATGTATACTTATTAATGAGGGCAAGGTAACGCAGAACACACAGCTAGAAGGAGACAGGACGAGCGCATTCTAACTGAAATTTATTGAACAGTACGTTTGAAAACGCCATTACCTCTTCTTAGTTCCTTAGCCTCCCCCTCCTTCCTGGAGTGCTCGGCTTTATTTGGGCTCGACGGATCAACAACGGCCCTTCACAAAACATGCGTTATTCTTCACTAGGTCTTAGCGCTGGCCTTAATTTTTTTTTCAGGTTTCTTTCTTTTTTTCTAGAAGTAAAGGAACTGTGATTGGTATTCAGTACTGCTACGTGCACGTACTGGTGGCCTTGTTTGGCCTTCTTTTTCTCCTCTAGCCTATCCTCAGAAAGCTATTTGTTTCTAGTGAAACCAGCATTTAGCTTATTACTGTTGGATACGTTTGGTTCTCATAAAATATACGTTTTCATATTCATTATTACGTCTCCCAAAAACTTTAAAGAACATAACAACAATATAACAGGTTGTTAACGCAACCCAACAACAATGGCAAGTCCAGCGCTAAAATATTTATACTAACGACAATGAAACAGACGCCATCAATTGTCCTTAAATGTAGAAGAAAACCTAATATAGAACCGCGTTGACAACAGGGAAGGCCCGATGTGGTGGAACATGAAATAAGCGTGAACACTATCTCAATAAATTACACATTTCCAGAGCGGGTGTTAGTACATATTGCAGCCGATGGTGCATTTTCCTCCAAGTGCACTCTGACCTCTACTGTTACATCAGAAGAGTGGCTGAGAGGTGGAGTATCAAGTTCCAGTGGCATATGAAATACACCTGCGTCCCACGACTTCAAATTGTATAGAATTTGTTTCCTGAAAGTTGAAAACATGGGTGGATCACCGTACGATATTATAGTTCTTCTGAGCCAGTAATGTTTTTGGAAAACATGGATGCAGGTAAGGAACGCTTATATAAGTATGCGCTCATTTCTAATGAACTTCCCGGAAAACGTATCCTGCGTGAGAGTAGTGTACCACACACTTGCTGAATTATTATAGTAAGTGAGTGCATTGCGTGTTCTTTTTTTTCTTCATAATGTTTGTCTATTTCAAGGCGTATAAATAATTGAAGATTTGTATAGGTATTCTGCAGCTTCTGTTGATGTGAATCGCGAAGAAGCAATAAAGCAACAACAACAAAATAAGTCCAGTGGAGGACAAGTAGAATCCTGGGTTGGTAATCTGTGGTTCGTAAGCTCATGTGGCACAACAAATAATGCTTCGTTCTTTTCTTTCTTTGTGTTTTATCGCAGAAGGACTTGAGTCATAGAGTGACAGAAAGTCAAGCTAGTTGGTAAGGGTGTGTGGATGTAAGGATGTGTGGTGGTAAGTTGTGTCCTGTCTGCACGCATCACCTTTTTAGGCAAATGGTCTTGAGTCACCCGCGTCCAAAGCGTCGCAAGCTATGGGGACGTCAAGGTAAACAGTAAACTGATAATAATGAATAAACGTGGGATGATAAACCCACCGCCAGTGCCGAAGTTACACCTCCAGGTGCACTGTTTAATTATGCAGACGTGCCAGGTAACATCAACTGTGCGAGGTCTTGGAACGACCTTTACAAGATCTACGTCCGTTGCGCGAAATATGACGTTATTGTGCAGTTGCCGCGAAGACATGCCCCATCTCAGAACATGTTCAACAAAGACGCAACATCGCGCTTTCGCTGGTAGTTGTCTGTTTGACATTGCGCTGTTTCGCCGTTCGAAGGTACTGGCAGCATGGAGAACCACCCACTGTATATATGGGCGCTGAAGTACTAGCTCAGGCAAAACAGCGACAAGAAAGTGCATTAACTGAAGGGCCCTATTTTTATTAGTCATATCATAAGAAACCAATAAACACTAACACCAAGAAAAACATAGAGGAATTACTTGTGCCTAATAAATGAAATAAACAAACGATAAATTATTAGAAATGAAAGTGGATAAAAAAACTCACGCAGGTGAGGAACAATCCCACAACCTTCGGCAGAGCTTCGCACACGTAATGCGAAGGTTGTGGGATCGTTCCCCACTTGTCGGAAGTTGTTTTGTCGTCCACTTTCATTTCAATTTTTTTATCGTTTGTTTATTTTATTTATTAAGCACAAGTATTTCCCCTGTGTTGTTCTTGGTGTCATTGTTTGTTGGCTTCTTATAATATAGCTCAGGCAAAGCAAGATTTGCTTGAAAAAATCACGTGATCCCACATAAAAATAAAAACAAGAAAAGCACATATCAGTAGTCACTCATAGGTCAATGTGTACAACGAAACATATAAATACTAACAAACACGAGTGTCATTTGACAATAGGAAATTCCTGCCGAAACTATCTCAGGATGGCTATCGACAGCAATGCAATTAGCATTGAAGCAATGTATTGGTACACCGAACTCCCACCGTCGAAAAGCAGCACGTATGAGTCGCGGACTGCAGCCGTACTCTACAATCGCGCTTCCATCTGCACACGGTGCGATACGTAGCGGCGCCGCCACGGAGTCCCCGCATGGCGTGGGCCATAACATGTAATCAGACAAGAATCTCTGTACATACAAGACCTGGGCTCGATTCTGCCCAACGCGGGACAATTTTTAAATAATTATTTTTTCGTCGTTAAAGAACGAACCGTAGTTGACTGTTTCATTCGAGAACGGGGGCATACTCCACGGCACCTACCAAGTAAGCCAAGTCGGCGTCACAGAAGCTCTTTGATGAGCGACACAAACCGGTCGCGCATACCCACTGACCCAAGTTGCCATTAACAAGAATTATTGAACAGCAACACATAATCAGCGTCACATATCCTGTGACCGAACATGGGCTGAACTAGGTTCGTCGAAGAGTGGCACATATCTAGTGTTACATACTCTGCACTCCCAATTCCTCGAATGGCTGGTTTCGAACCCGATTGTCTAAGTAGAACAGCGCGATGCTTATACCTCAACCGTATCGAGAAACCCCAGGGATCCAGCGACCGAAGTTTTAGCAAAAATGTTAGATGCGGTTAGAAACCAGAAAGAGCGCGAAGTATCCTACAGAAGTTCATTAGATAAAACAAGCAAAACATCCAACAAAAGAGCCTCTGTTACAATAATATGTAACTTCCTTTCTCTTCTGTGCGTTGTAATCACAGCCTTCTATATTCAACGCAATGACGGACCAGCAAGTCCAGTTATTGCCCCTTCTAAGACACTACCACTTTTAAGAGCCATTCAAGACAAATGTCACCGAGGGAAAGATCTGAAGACTCGTCGCAAATCATGCACCCGACTAATCTCACCTAAACGGGTGCTCTACTGTGCTGTGGATATGGACTATCGTAGACGAACACTAGTATCTTAAGCAGCAAGGAAACATGTGCGACTCATGCAGACGGCAATTTATTCCTTGCAAGCACCTAGTGATACACAGAGAAAGTAAGTTAGCTTGCGTAAAAACGTGCAGGTAAATCGACATCCACCATACCTCTTGTGTGTAAAGGACAAAATCAAAAAACGAGAAAATAACCCGGTTCCCTCTGAATAGCCGTCAGGGCTCCTCTGCCGCGAAATAATAGACGAAGATAGAAATCAAAAAGCCTAAACGTTTTCGGTAACAGTTTTACGGACGGTCGAAGAACCCAGTTTTGGTTTTGCGACATTATATTGCGGGCGATACAATTTGAAGTTATTCCAATTTGTTTCTAATCTAATTCTGCCATTTGCCTCCCACGAGTAGTAAAAATGTTCGGGTCACACTCACTTGGCCTTTCTGTCACACGTTGTCACTCAAATAGCAAATACTTCCAATCTGATATGTTGTGTAGGCAAACAATGCGAATAATTAGACACAACAAAATAAAAAAATTAGAATTCGAAGCTTCTTTTCGTCATTAGCCTTCAGCTCAGTGTCACAAATTTTCTCGCTGCGCCCAGTACACCTGTCTGTAACGCCACGTCACAAAACGCCGAAATCTCACCACGTGAAACTGACGTATACGTAGTGAAGATGCCACGTTATTGATTGATTAATTGAGTAACCTTTATTTTACAGTCCTGCAGAACACGTATTAGCACGTCGCGGGCCACTCCCACGTCGGGACCGACAGGCCTAGCCTGCCAGCCGCATCGTGGGCCTGCTGGACAGCCTAACGTTGCTCAGCCAGGAGTGGGTTCCGGAGGGCCGCCTCCCACCTAGCTGAGCTGAGGTGAGGGCTTGCCATAGAGATACATCCCCATAGCATGCGCGAAAGTGTTGATCTATCCCCGCAAGCAGGGCACGCGTCATCAGTTTAAATCCCCGGATATATCGCATGTAACGTGAACAGGTTGGAATAGGTTTCTGTCTGCAACAGTCTGAATGCCGAACAAAAATTACGTTTTTCTTCCGGAATAACAGGAGACTGCCCTCTTCCACAAGAAACAGAAGATAGCAAAGAAGAAGGGATTTCGTTGCGTATAATAAAGAAAATTGCGTGGCAGTACATTGTTCGCGAACGCTTTCAGCATGTATACCGAATTGCGCTGTCATATGTCTTGAGGGTCAATTTTACGGGCATTTTTAAGTCCTTCTTGCACGCGTCGTAATGCTGGAGCAGCCACCGGAAGCTACGCAAGGGGAAACAGACACATCGCAGACACCACCACCACTATCCTTAAACAGACATTTCCTTTCAGTAAGATAGCTCCGCCCCACCAAAGCTGCCTTCGCTTCTGGGAGCTCCTCGTTCCTTGTAAGCCAATTACATACGGCGAATCTGTGAGGGTAAGCAAATATATTAGCTTTGACAGGAAAAAAGTGTGACCGCCAGTAAACAAGTAGACCTTAATTGCGTTGTTCCAACAGAAATGCGCACCATCTCCCGATTCCTGCTTCAAAAGGTGCGTAAGTTTGACGTCAATACATTGTAATAAAAGCAGAACGGAATAGTTTTACGTTATGGGAGCCCATATAAACATCACTTTCAGCAACAAAATCATAATAAATCATTATTCCCTCTCAACCACTGACGACAAAAAAAGCGAAAATGAAGATCTTTACTTACTTTCCCGAAGTTTTGAAATTCCCACATCACGCGTGGTACTGGAGAATCACTTGCTTTAGACAGATATGGACCGCACACTGTTACGTTGATATATCTAGAACTGCTCCAATAGAGTATTTAGTCATTTTGAAAGAAACTTTTTTTAACTCATGTGGTAACAGATAACTTCAATATATGATATATTCTAGTACTTCTAAATTTCAATGCACTCAGTCATTTCTCATCCCGGTGTCGCCTGCAGAATATCAACGAGGTTCGCTGCAACGAGCAAATAAGACTTTGAGCGACCGACGACTTGTTGACACTAATAATTTGTTTAAACCAACGCTGAAACCTGCGAGATGCCAATTCCCCATACGTAAAGTAAAGTTTGAATGATCCCAAGATCACAGCACCACATGTAAAATTTTTAATGCACCCAATCATGATATATTATTCATCAAGCCTTTAAAAGATTCTGAAATATACATGCTAATAAGCGTGTTTCTCAGCCTTGTGGAAAGTTCTGCAGTGGTCTTTCGAGATCTGTCTGAGACAGCTATCACTATAGCATGCCTTATGTACCGCGATAAGGAGTCTTTACACTTTCTTGAAATCTTGCGACTATAGCACATGTGATTCGTTGATATGTACAGGTATTGCAGTAGCGCTAGCGGCACTATGTAGTGCTACAAACCACTTCAATGCCGCTGAAAAATATTTACTAAAGCTCCGCAGGGGTTAAATTACAATACTCATTTTTGCTGCAATTGCAGGACAACAACACCCTCAATTCAATGGCAACACAAGCAATGTTACCAGCCGCGCTAGATGCAAAAAGCAGGAAAATGATCTGTCATTTGCTATTTGTTCTTGCAGCTATTTGTTGTCGAAAGTTTAGTAGCAGTTCTTGAAGTATGATGATGGCGAATAGCAGCAATTTCAGCTTTTTCTGTTCGTTAGAAAAAGAAAATATAAATAAACGAAAAGGCTGCGACTACAGTGGCAAACTATTGCTGCACAACAAAACGTCTTACCGTAATGCTGATAAGTTACAAAATATTGTACATAGCTTCACGGCAGTTTCTCCAGTGTAGTGACTGATGATCACGATTATTTTGGTTGGGACATCTGAGGCGCCATTCCTTTTTGTTTCTTACCTTGTTCAGCTACGCCGTGCCGTACTTGGCGGTAGTTAGTAGTGCATAGGATACATCGGAAGACCCACAAGCGAAAATTCGCTGCTACAATGTGTAACGGTATCGCTATCTTTACACAAAGGAGATCAAGTTGTCTCTGCGTTTATCGCTTTTACATTCGGGGTTGAAGAAACGATGAAAGCTGTGCATAAGAGGAGCGTTTTGAAGAATCATGCAACATCATAGTATCGTCATTTCAGAGGAAATATCTAGATTTCACAAGTACTCAGGATAGTGTGTGTTCACCGTATCGGTGTTCTAGGATCTTCTCCTCAAAAGTTTGGGTAGCACGTTGAAAAAGTACCTTCCCGCGCTCTCTTTCCAGCGTAACAAAATCCCACCGACCTGCAAGACAACCCAAATTTTGGGGATCTCAACCCTTGCGAACACTGACGAGTGTTGAGATTGGTTGGGGGTTTGGTTGGAGAATGGCGAGAGATTTGTGATGCGTCAAAAGTGCCGACTGCTGACACCTTCCGCACCTGCCTCATCGAATAAGCTGCTCACTGATACCCTGATAGCAAGAGCACCCATCCCCGACCCTTTAACACGTTTTTCAGCAATTAAACTTGCAAAAGATGCTTCCACGACGTCAGGTAGAACATACTACCAGCTGGAGGAGAAGAAATTGAAGCCGCATCGGTCCATCGATGATTAGCGACGCTTTCTGCTAATAGCAGCATTTCTTATTATGGGTGTGCAACTGGTGATGGCACGTCTTATTGGATATGATTATTATGATTAGAATTATGCAGGTATCAAAAGAGAGAAAGAGCGTTATATCACGAGTGCGGACTGTTTATTATAGGAATTGAAGCATGTAGAGTGTCAAGGTTGATCTATCTCGTTTCTAGAGTGGTCCATACCCAGTGATCCCAGATGCTGTGAAAGAACTGTAGATGCGTATTGACACAAATCAAGCGACCCAGTCACATATGCACAGTTTCACATGCACCCTATCACCCAAACTGCTTCTTCCCATATTTTCTGTTCCCACAAAGACCCAGTGGCACATACTTAGTGGCATGTGCCGAGTGGCACAAGTTGGCGTGAAAAAGGTAAGAAATGGACATCATGCTGAAAGTTCTGGCAAAACCCATCTAACAACGAATGTTGGCGATATTGCGATTAGTTATGAAGCAATTTAGCGACATACTATATTGCCACCACCACAAAATCGTATAATTTTGGGTGCGTGTGCGCCGCCGGACTCCTCTCTCGTGCGTCTCCAGAACAGCCTGCGCCATCGGTTCGTGCAGCCATGAAGTCCACGCACGGCTTTTACTACACATTCACACAAGTTTGCTTGAATATATATGATGCGGATTCGGTTCCGCTAAGAGAACGGATGCATTTTAAAGGCTCGTTTTCCTAACTAAAGGGTGGCGCGTACCCTGCGACCAAATTTGCCGTCAATGTGGTTCAACGAAGAGTGGTCCCACCTATTGTACAAGTAAATCCCAATGACGTTCGGTGAAATTCCATTCATACCCAGTGGCACATACAAACCAATTGAGCCAAGTTGGTGCCAAACAAGTTCAATCAAGAGCGGTGCATACACAAAGGTCTATAAGAAGTGATACATGATAAAAAGAAATATACTAATTCAGAAGCGGCGCATTCACACTGTCGCATGCAGAGTAACCCACATTTGCCAAGTGATTGTTGTTGAACCTGGATCTCTCAGCACGTCAGCCCTACGCTCAAGGTATTGGATCATGGACTATACAGTGCCCAAGGTGGCGGGAAAAGGTTTAGATGGTTTCACAGAACGGCATGAACAGAACGGCCACCTAAATACTGTGAATGTATGGTGAGTAAGAACACGAGAGGTAGGCCAAAGTGATTCTTTATGTGCATATCTCATTTATTGTGGCTGTCTGCAGCAGTAAAGGTGGTTTGCAAGTTTTAGAGGTGACTATGGCTGGATCACAACGCATACCCTTAGCTCCCTGTGATAACATGTCGAAAGGAGATAACTTAAAGTGCAACAGAGCGAATCTTTTATAAAGCGCACAATCTAACGATCAGTTTTCAAAAGGAACGTTTTTTGAATGTTTTGGCTTTTTACAGCCTACTAACTGTTAATTCTTGGCGATCATTCATTAATTTGATACACAATACCACAATCTATACTTGGTTAGAGCTTACACACTTTTACTTCTTGACGATCTTTCATGAATTTGATATATAATGACACAATCTATATTCTATACATAAGAACACATTCGAACAGGGTATGTTACATGAATATATAACACAAATTTGTTCTTCTGCCGTCGTGAATCGTGAAAATTGTCGTCGTGAATCACGCTTAATGTCTGTTCCAGCGAGGACAGGGAGCGAGCAAGGCACTCACCTTTTGCTCTACGGGGTCTGGCGAGGACTATTGAACGGATGGATAAAAAGCATAAAGTTCACAAAGTATTCAGGTATACCCTATTGTAGCGATCGGACCATTGCCTTCAAATCCACGAAGAAGAAGAGGGCTCGCGTACACGTAGCGCAAAAATAGAACACGCTAGAGTGCTTGACCTGAGTGGCCGTTGTGTCTGCCGCTCCCGAGATCCCACTGCACCATGGCTGGCTGGCCCAAAGAAACCGTGGCTACCGCGGCTGCCTCTTCGTCCCGCCTCCTAAAAATTGGTGAGCCAGATGAACAAGCCCACACATATGCCAGCATCAGCGCACAGACTCTACCAAGGCGAGAATGGCATGGCCTAACGCGGTCAGGCAGCCGTCCCGCGGTTGTAGGGTGTCCGACACTTCAATATCGGCATGTCACACATCTGATTCATCCAGCCGGACAGCCACTTCCGTATTAACAAGGTTCTATGCTCTGGCTGCCACTCTGCGCCCGAACGTCCACAAGAACTACAAGAACTTGCGGTCAGCCATTCTTCTTAACAAGGTTCTATGCTCCGCTGCCACTGTCCGCACACACTTCGACAAGAACTTGCGGGCAGCTGGGCCAAACGCCCAACGCCACCTCAAAGTCTCTCACATGAGCCTCCTGCCATTTGAACCGCTACTTCATTTCGCGTCTTGTCGTCGCATAGCACCTGCGTCCACCAGTGCCGATCGACATCGAGCACCGTCCCCAGCGTCAAACCTCTACTCGGTCCATGAGTCTCCACCCCATCTCAAAGGCAGCTGCCAGACGACTCTTGCCAAGGAATTCACTGGGCCAAACGCAAATGCTTTCGGCTATTCAACAACTCGCCGCTCCCTTTTCTTGAACTTTCCTGCAAGCTGTCCCTTCCCGTTCGGGGGCACCTCACTCAACACCGATTCAGAGATTCCTCCGCCAACTCCACTAGGCACACATTTCACTCTCAAAAGCAGGGCCACACCTCAAGGACAACCTTCTCGAAGCATGCATCGACCTTCGCAACCCCGATCCTACCGGTATTCGATGTGTTACCGCAAGCAGCCACATGTGAGCCTTCCGATGTTCTATGCTCACACCTTCCACGGATGCATGGCCCACCGAAGAACTGCAGGACAAGCTCTGCCATCTGATTTCTTGAGCTAGAGAATCTATTCTACGTCAATTACATGAGTGATCAACACTTGCGCTATCTTCACGCAAGTCCCGAGCTGCTAGCCCACCTACTTTGGATCTTCGACTTCTACAGGCCCGGCCATCTACGAGAACCTGCAGCAGGTCTAAATTTCGCTCTACGGTATCACTGTGGCTGCGTCTCGCTCACAACCCTCATTGCTGGTGCTGCCAGTTGCATCTCTATCGGACTGTGTGAACCCGACACTATCACCGACGATATAATCTGCACACTTTACTAAACTCCTTTACCTGGACTTTACCATAACACTTTATTTCAAACGCGCTTCAAGGGGGGCGCCATAGCGGCGCGACTATTGCCTCCAAAGCGGGCGAAGAAAAAGAAGACTCACTTGCCGGTAACGCGAGCACAGAACACGCTAGCGCGCTTGGTCGGAGCGATCGGCTATCGGCCAGCTCCACAGCTACCCAGAAGTAGAGAGCTCTGGAGGAACATAGACGAGGGTCTGCAAAATTATAGGGAGATTGTCGAACATTATCAGTTATGCAGGATACTGGTGCCACCGACGGATGAAAGTGCAAACAATAGGAACGCAGTTGCATGGCGGCGCCTGCAAGCTGGGAACTTCGTGAACCCAGTTTGGCCATATCATCTTCAGATAGATGACACAGAAAACGATAAATGCAAGCACTGTGGGACGAGAGGGATCCTCCGCTGCATAATCTGGGAATGCGCTCGCTGTCTAGGAGTTAAAGCGAATATTAATTGTGGAGAGGCATGAGAAGGTCCGCTGTGGAGCGAGGACCCTTCTCCACAGCAACAAGCCATCCACGTGGCGTAAGAAGCCGGGAAGAGTAAAGACCTCTTTGGTTGCTTTTAATCACGAAGGTGCCAGCGCACCTGCGCGATTAAAAGCTGTGTTCCGGGGACGGGGAGTAGGAGGCCTCCTTATCAGGCGGAACATTAAAGTTATCATCATTTGAGCTGCCGCGGTGTAGGCCGCTCCTGAGATCACGCTCGACCATTGCTGGCCGACCTAAATAAACGGCGACTACCTCTTCGTGCGAGCTCCTACAAATTGGTAACGCGGACGATCGAGCCCAGCCTTGCCAGCGTCAACCCACACCTTCTTTGCTGCATGCTAAGCGTCACTGTAATGAATTATGTTGCTACTTATTCATAAGCCTAGTTGTTAACGCGCACACTTCTTTATCTTTTTCGGATGACGGCTTTTTCACCATCTAACCAATGTTATCGCTCAGCACAGGACGCGCCCACAGGTTTGGGAAGTTTCTACAACGATATGAATGGTTGTATGTGGTGCCTATTGTCACGGAAGCTTGTGTAATTCGATTGCATGAGCGATGCGAATTGTGTAGAACTCTTTCAAAGTCACGCGCGCACCACCGATTACTCTGGAACATTCGATACCTCATGTATGAAAGCCGACGCGCTTGACAAGCAGATCAGATTTCGACGATTGCCGACTGTGTTCACCGCTGTCGTCATTCTTTGAGGGTAGCCTGTTACCGAGAGCACAGGGTCATGCAATAAAGCATTGGTTGCGTCACTGACAGTATTTCTGTTTTCTTCACCGTCACTACTACGTGAAATCTGATGGAGGTACTGGGTATCGATCCCAGTACCTCTCACTCACCTGCTTTACCGCATGCTACACGCACACCTCATTTGCCATATGCTAGTCATCATAGTAATGATCCATGTTGTTATTTATTCATTAGGTTACTTATTATGTTTGCAATATCAATTATTTATTCCTTCATGTTTTGTAATAAAACATTGAGAAATGGAGTCCCCTTAGTGCTCTCGACTTTGTATCTCCACAGCAACAGATGTAAAAGGAAAACAGACCACAAGGATTTCGTATCCAGGGTTCCGCTCCTCAAAAACATGCATTAGCACAGTCACCCATTTTCTCAGGCCTCAGCCATGACCATTCTAAGTAAACCTGGCATTGGCCATTTGTACGACGCCGTGGTAAACAGAACTGCAGCAGTGTGTCCGAACAACACAATTCGATACCCACCAGCCACGACCAAAAATTTCTGAAAGTTCAGGAAAGTGTCTTAGGCTAGTTGGTTAAGCTCCCTACTTAAACGAATGCAATATACGCTTGCCGAAACAAAGCCGACCTAAGGTAACTAAGAGTGATGCGATTCCACAGCCAGCTTTTTTTCGCTCTGTTACGCATCGCCAATTTCGTTCACTTGGAGCTGTTTTACACGCATCGTAAACCTCTTAGTCCTTTCAGTCAGTTTGCTTTCTTTTTCTACATGCCTTCGAATAGTGAATAAATGCACCATAGCTGTTTCATTTGTTTGTTATCAGGATATAATTCAGGTTGTCTGGAATAGGGGAGCACGCTTTGTCTTCCCTGCTCGAGAAGATCTAAGAACAGCTGTGGAGCATTTAATAATTTTCATTTCTTGAAAATATAGCGGCAGTGTATATGGCACGTACAAACGGTCAACAGTTCTCGCCAACGCACGGAAAAAAAATTAATTTTTACAGCACTTTCCACTATGATTTCTTAGGCTGATTATGATGTCGGTTCACGGAAACATGTTTCTTCAATAACGACATGCGAGCACCAGGAAATCCAATAGAAACGAAAGATTTTAAACAGGCATGTCATGAACATCTATGCACGCTTTCTAAAAAAAAAACATTTCTACGATTGCCCGACTGTACGATAGTTTCGATGAATACTTTACGTGCGGGGAATGGCTTACCACTCTCTGCCGCATCAAGTGCGTCTTTTCTTATTCTCTTAGTATGGGTCATTGAATTTTGTGGCGTGCATCAGGCATTCAAATCGATCTAGGCCATCAGAAGGACATGGCTGGAAATGGAGACTGGTTCCGTGACTCGTATCCAGTGTTCGTTCTCATCTCTGGGAGCTATTTTCTTACTTAGCGAAATCGCTGCCTGAGATTGCTATGCCAGTGAAGAACAAGAAGAGATTGTCGCGAAGAAGGCAATACTTCGGAAGTAGTATATCTTGGGCGTTATCAGAATCGATGGCCTTGCAATTCTGAAGATTGCCCTGAGAATACATGCACGCAATGCAGACACTCCAAGCATGCTTTTTCGACAATGTTTTAACCATACTAGGGATTTGTTGACCTAGCTATGGCTGGTTTTCAATCCTTTGCTCGTTTCATTCCCTGATTTAATAAAGCCGCCATATGGTCATCTCTCAACGATTCGCTAGTACACTTCATCTTCATTTCTTTTTTCTATTTATTAAAACGAAGTACAACAAACATATCAGGGGAGACTATTGACAAAACTACCCCTCTATGTCCTTGCACAGTACATGCAAATTAATTTTGGAAGCTACGAGCAAAACGATGATTTCTTTTTTAAACTGTGATACCACTTTCTCGAGCGTGGCATGACTCTTCTGTGAGTTCACAATGGATACAAAGGGAAAATTCTCATTAACTGATCCATGAAATAGTGCTGCGGCCAAACTCAAAAGCAGAACACCATCTGGCCAACATATGTTGTCAGTGAGTAATTCCTAAGTGCCTAGTTAAGCTCTCCTGCCTGTGCAAGGAACTTCGGCAGCCGACTCATAGCTTGGTGTGAAGGTTTTCATTAAAAAAGAGAAGTCTAATACATTATGTTAGGACATGTATAAATATGAACTAACTGGCAGCGCTGGCGAGCGACGCCTAAAACGTTCTGTTTGGTTAGTAGACATCTAGAATTTTCTTCGTTCACCTCCAGGGCACGGGTGTTAATTCTCCGCTAGGGTGTCTGCGACGCACCGCCAAAAAAGGTCTGTGCAAGTGAGGAGAACTGCCGCTAAAGAAAGTGGCAAATAGTTCGCTGGAGGCTTCACATGGATGGAAGCAGGCGCGGATGAAACTTCGACAATCCGTACTTACTGCTTTTTACACGAGATATGCATAGAAAAGCAAGGTGGAGCCGGAACACATTGGGGGACCCTATATCGGCAGAGCCTTAGGTGCCTAGCACCGGAAGTTGAGCCCAGAATGCTTGGTAGGGACAACGGGCTCAGGTTTTCTGTCCTTCGGTGCCCCGTATCAATAATTCACAACCCAATCATCATCGAGTGGGTCTGAGGGTGGTCTGGCGGCACACCAATCACCAGTCCTGTATGAGGATCATCGTTAGAGGAGTGCACCAGCCATCCCAGCATTGCGCTTCATCCACGGACCATTTCCTTTACCCCGGTCTATGGTGTTTTCCCCTCTCCATAAACATTGTGGGTGAAGAAATGTAATGGTCACATCACTGTAGCTTGTAGGAAAGCGCTACAACAAGATACCAATAAACGTAAGAAGGGAGCGGGTTACGAACCCATAGCAATTGTACCCTCAATCGTACTACAGCGATTCTTTGTTCGTTCCTCCCCATTTCTACTAAAGTATGTCTCGGTGAAATTAGAAGGTCTGCCATGGCGCCGAGCTTCATTCTCCGCCGCTGGCATGGCGCACTCAAGAAAATCCGGAGCGTTTGAATATGCAATTTATTCTAACCCGAACAAAACTCCAAACACGAGCTTTGCCTACACATTACTCGTTACCTCACTCATACACCTAGCATAACAAGGTACCTCGTTTAGCTCAGCGTAGACACCAGGAAAAGCTCATATACTGCATGAATGAAATCCGAAAAAACGAAGTTCCCGTAACAACTTATAACGTTACTATGTGAGCCAGAAGGGTTACAACTTCGCGACACCTTAAACATAAAATGGCCGCCCTTTTTGCTAAATTTAAGTTTGGGTAACGCAAAGTTGTCTCACGATATTGGGAAACATAGCTGACAACGGCATGGTGACACTTGAGTACACTTCATTAAGAATTTTACCGAATGCTGTGTTTAACCCATACGCATTTACATTGCACACAGATGGCTTGATTTTCCTAATTATGTTCTTAGCGGCTTTCGTATGTATGCCTGAACAGCGTGCTCAATGTTGCACCACTCCTAAAACTCACTGATAACTGACCGGATCACTTACCTATGTAATTTGACCGCAATTGATAGTTTGTCTACACATTACCCTTCCCGTTTTCTTTATTTTCGCGGAATATAAACATGCTGTCTTGCGAAGTTCATCGAGGGCGCTGAGAAACCTTACTGTGAGCCCCTACTGGTTTGGAGTCGGTGGTCGCAGTCGGGAAAAACCAGGGTTCTGTAATCATTTGTAACTCTTAATAGTGAGCTAGAAACCTCAAATTTCGCCACAACAGAAACATAACATTTCCTCTATGTTCACTGAATTTGAACTTGGGGTCGTGTGGAGCTGCTCAAGGACTTTGGTTAATAAGGTAGCTAAATGGCAGTATGATAATTTTGTACGTTTGCCGATTTTTATTTGCTACTGCCGCATTCAACCCGAATACATTTATCACCGGAATGAAATTTGCGCGAAATTTCTTCCGATGCATTAGCGCATGCTCTTTGGCCAGTCGGTGCATGATGAACTTGAAAAAGGGGTACCAGCGAAACACAAAGGACGCGCACACATGGAAACGAACGGACACGAACGGATGCTCATCCGTCCATGTCTAACGCTTTTTCCATGTGTGCTTGTCCTTTGTGTTTTCCTGGCACCCCTTTTTCAACTTCTTCCGATGTTCGCTTAATCTGATTTCAGTCGCAGTTGTCACTACGGCTACACAGAATTAGATATTACTGACACTCTCGAAAGAAGGCAAATGATCCAAGACTTATCCTTGCAGTAAGCCTGAGTGACGGAGCAAGAATTTTTTAGGAGGTATAAAAAGGCTCGCATTGGTGTCTCAACGAAGTTACAATGAAGTGCACTGCACAGACAACGGGAGTACGCTCCCCGCACGCTGTTCCCAAAGGCCCGGCTGTTCAAGGAGAGCTAGTACCATGAGCCGCTAGCCACCTCCACAGTGAATGGGGGCGCTCATTTCTGCCACCTGCGCCTACTTTAAGAAATTTTGAATGAGTGGCTCTAATAATAGTCCCTAGATTCGCGGCGAACGTGGGTGGTGGCATGACGCCCCTGGACATCTCATCTTACTCCTTGTCCCAAGCAGCGTGCATCGCCGTATCTTGAGCCGCCAATGTCTCGGTCTTAGCATGCCTCACGTACTTCACGTCGCAATCAGATGGCTTTCTTTATTTTACGAATGGACGACAAGTAGATGTGATTGTCCAGATATATGACGCTGTGGTATCTGGCAACAGAACAGGCCGTTTCGGCTTCACTAGAAGGGCCTTGACCCCTGGTTCGGCGTCACATGGCCTCCTCTTTCTGTCACGCACCTACAGGTAGTCGTAAGACATTAGCTCTCAATATTCCCTTGGGACCTTAGTGTTGAAGCAATGAACGAGAATATTGTGGGCATCATTAAGGAGTGTGCAATAGAAGTCGGTGGTAACTCCGTTAGACAGGATACAAGTAAACTCTCGCAGGAGACGAAAGATCTGATCAAGAAACGCCAATGTATGAAAGCCTCTAACCCTACAGCTAGTGTTGAACTGGCAGAACTTTCGAAATTAATCAACAAGCGTAAGACAGCTGACATAAGGAAGTATAACATGGATAGAATTGAACATGCTCTCAGGAACAGAGGACGCCTAAAAGCAGTGAAAAAAAAATTGGAATTGGCAAGAATCCGATGTATGCGTCAAGAGACAAAGCCGGCAATATCATTACATATAGGGATGAGATAGTTCAAGTGGCTGAGAAGTTCTATAGAGATTTATACAGTACCAGTGGCACCCACGAGATAATGGAAGAGGGTAGTCTAGACGAATTCGAAATCCCACAGGTGACACTGGAAGAAGTAAAAAAAGTCTTGGGAGCTATGCAAAGGGGGAAACCAGCTGCGGAGGATCAGGTAACAGCAGATTGGTTGAAGGATGGTGGGCAGATTGTTCTAGAGAAACTGGCCAGCCTGTATACACAATGCCTCATGACTTCGAGCGTACCGGAGTCTTGGAAAAACGCTAACATAATTCTAATCCATAAGATAGGCGACGCCAAAGAGGTGAAAAATTATAGACCGGTCAGCTTACTGTCCGTTGCCTACAATGTATTTACTACGGTAATTGCAAATAGAAGCAGGAACACCTTAGACTTCCCTCAACCAAAGGACCAGGCAGGATTCCGTAATGGCTACTCAACAATAGACCATATTCACACTATCAATCAGGTGATAGAAAAATGTGCGGAATATAACCAACCTTTATATATAGCTTTCATTGATTACGAGACAGCGTTTGATTCAGTCGAAACCTCAGCAGTCATGGAGGCATTGCGGAATCAGGGTGTAGACGAGCCGTATGTATATATATATATATATATATATATATATAAATATAGATACAGGGAACGCGCGTAGGAAGCGGTTGATTGACGTTTCGGCCGGGGTACGGCCTTCATTCTGATCTGTCTGAACCAGAACTGCTTATATATATATATATATATATATATATATATATATATATATATATATATATATATATATATATATATATATATATATATATATATATATATATATATATATATATATGTATATATATATATGTATATATGTATGGTTCTTGTGTGGTTGAGTGCATTTGCGGACTGTTTGGATATTTACGGGCAAGGGACTGCCGTCCAACCAGCTTTGAAATCCCTACCAATATACTAGGGGCGTAGCCAGGGGGGGGGGGGGAAGCTATGGGGCTTCGGTCCCTCCTCCGAAATTTTTTCGTGCTGTCAGGCGCTGCCGACCAACAGACTCCCGGCGCCGCAAATCATGCTCGATTTTGTCTGGAATGTCCTTTTCACGCTCCAAAAAACATTTTAGCGCGAACATTGCGAAACCGGCCTGCATTTCGCTGCAACCCCCATGCATCAGGAATCCCATATCGTAAAGCAAGGCGCCCCACCGAGGACAAAGTTGCAAGGGTGTTTTTATGGCGAGCGGGCTCGTCTCGGCATCTCGCGGAGGCCGCGGAATCTACGGAGCCCTTGGATTTCAAATTTAAATGTTTATTGGTATAAAGTTCTCATTACCTTCTGATACTAAAGGTGCATTGACATTTCCAAAGTTATGCTTTAGATTTTTAATCCCGGAACTTTGTGGGTTTAATGTTGTTAGGAACATTTGACGCCAAATGTGCATTGACTTTTCTAAATTCGTACATGAGACCACACAAAGAGACAAGCCAAATCAACATACTATCAGACAAGTTGACGAAGCATGCAGCGAGGTCCGATAAAACGAAGGGTTATGGTGGTGCATTTGTGCCGTCATGTCAAAGGAAAGAATATCAAAATTTTTTTCACCTGCGCCAACGCATCCATGTCAAGACACTATAGCCAGCAAAGGTAAATAAGTTCTTATTTATTTTTCTCCTTGGACTTTTATTCGGGACGACATATTGAACCACTTTTTCTTTTCTTCTTTTGTGCTCGCTACCCGTGGGGTGCCGATTCAGCCAGAGCGCATGACTTTTTCTCGTGCTGCATCGACCACCGCGCGACGCACTTCTATGCGCGTTCGTTTTTCTCTGGCCGATTGGATTTTCGCGTGGCAGAGTTTTGGGCGTTTTCTGGCTAGCAGACGAGAAAACGAAACAATGCATAGTTGCTCACCACCGGCACTGCGGGAACTCGACGGATTGCACCACGTTCGCCTGAGCGCAACCTCTCCGGAAAGTTCTGTCTCGCCGGTGTAGGATACGGAGCAGTATGCGTATTGTTCTCTGTGGACCAAGCGTCTCACGTTTTCTTCGATATTGCTTTGGTAGCCACTCTAGGTGAACAAAGTAGGCATCCGATTGTAGCCAACAGCCTTTCCTTTGCGTTATATCATTTCGGTGCCCCCAACCCCTCAAAGGAAAAAAAAAAGACATTGTTGCGGCGCAGGGAATTGTCGCATGGTGAAAGTTCGATTTTGTTACTTCTTTTGCGGAAAGTACTGGGCCACGGGATGCTTCAGTTGCCGCAAACTCTTATTATTGCTATAGCAGCTATATGGAGACTCTAGGTGCATTCCTGCCGTCGCCGTCGGCCTCATGTACCGTATAAGTAAACTCCATGAGCGATAACATCGTGACCACGCGCTGCACGCTGTATGTCCGAGAGAAAGCGTAAGGGGGGGGGGGGGGGGCATCGGTTAGCCGATGATGCTGGCTCAGTCTTGTGTACGCAAGGGAGAAAACGGGGAGGAAGCGCACCACCTTCCGTCACGCGCGATGCATCGGGGGGGGGGGGAGGGGGGGGTGGAGGGAGGGGGGGTGTGTGATTTGAATCTGTTGTAGCGGAACATGTTTATTTGCCTCTTTTGACGCATATAGCGACTTTTTCTTAGACACATATAGTGACTTTTTCTTAGATACGTAGATCTATTGGAGACTTGTAAGTATATTTAAACATTTTGTTGCGAGGTTTAGTGCATGGGCGCAGTGAACTTTGTTTCCTGTGACACTCTTTTGCCCTTTATGCAGCTGTACCTTCACATTTGCATATTCCATTGTATCTTCGCCTTTCTAACGTACGAAGGTGAGTCAAATGAAAGTTAGCCAACCCGCCATGCGCAATAATGGTTTGGTTCATTATGTTCGGGGCATACGCATAGCAAATAGGCATCTCATTTACAATATTGACATGCAGAGGGGAGGATAAATGTTCTTTAATGCGCTCATACACAGCATTGAACATGGTTGCGTGACATAATCGACACTGCAAAAGTTGAAGATTGTGGTGTGGTGCAGTTTTTGACAGATGAACATGTTTCTGAAAAATAAATTAGTCGTGTGTGGCTGCCGTGTGCGTTGAACATTGTATTTATTTGGCCACATTGAATGACTGGAGCAAACGGTTCAAAGAAGGACGTGAACGTTGCAAAAACAATCCATGGCCAGGCCAAAGCCACTATGGAATGACCCCAACACAATTTCAAAGGTTGAGTAGACAAAACTGAGGATGAGCATTGATGAATTGGCCGGGCGTGTGAGCATCAGTCACGGCACGGGTCACACCATAATTCATGAACATCTAGGTTATCGGCTCTTGTGTGTGCAATGGATGCCCAAGATTTTGAACCATCACCAGAAGATGGAGAAGTTCGGCGCTGCCTTGACTCATGTAATGGGGTATCACAAAGAGGGTGACGACTTTTTTCTGCAGATGTCATCAAGGACGAATCATGGTGTCTCTACAACTAGCCTGGAACCCAACGGCAAAGCTTACAGTGGAAACATTTGAATCCACCGCCCACAAGGAAAGCAAAGGCCGTCATTTATGCCGGAAAGGTGTTGACTTCTTTTTCGATCGTCAGGAGTCATTATCCATTGAATTTCTTAAACCTAGAGAGATTGTTTCCAATATTGTGAAGCGTCGGACCGCCTGTGTGTCGCAGTCAAGGACAAACGACGTGGAAAATTGTGCAATGGGATCATCTTGCTTCACGACATCACCCATCCCCACGTCGCTGATGTGGTTACTGCAAAACTGGCAAAGTTCAAGTGGAAAAGGACCCGCCATGGTTGCTCAGTGGCTATGGTGTTAGGCTGCTGAGCACGAGGTCGCGGGATCGAATCCCGGCCACGGCGGCCGCATTTCGATGGGGGCGAAATGCGAAAACACCCGTGTACTCAGATTTAGGTGAACGTTAAAGAACCCCAGGTGGTCGAAGTCCGGAGTCCTCCACTACGGCGTGCCTCATAATCAGAAAGTTGTTTTGGCACGTAAAACCCCACAGTTAAAATTATTAATTTAAGTGGGAAACTCTGCAATATCCGCCATACAGCCCGGATCTGTGGCCTCGCGACTTCCACACTTCGGAACATTTAAAAAAACTGCTCAAGGGAACCAGATTAGTGTCGGACGATGACGTAGAGTCGGTTACAGATGTTTGAAGTAGCAATCCAATGAGTTTTATGAGACGGAAATTGCGTGATTCGTTAGTGATTGGGACAAATGTCTAAATGTTCATGGAGACTGCTTTTAAACAACCCGCCGTGGTCGCTCAGAGGCTATGGTGTTGGGCTGCTGAGCACGAGGTTGCGGGATTGAATCCCGGCCACGGCGGCTGCATTTCGATGGGGGCGAAATGCGAAAACACCCATGTATGTTGATTTAGGTGCCCGTTAAAGAACCCCAGGTGGTCGATATTTCCGGAGTCCTCCACTACGGCGTGCCTCATAATCAGAAAGTGGTTTTGGCACGTAAAACCCCATAATTTAATTTTTTTACTTTTAAAGAAAGCACCCTGTTAGTCATATATTCGCACTGGCTCACTTTCATTTGACTCGCCCTCGTATATTTTCCAGAATCCTGCTTTTTATATATGCTCTCTGCTGCGACTACAATTTCAGAGCAATTACTCGCAATACACGACTGGTGGCAGCTGCTCCTGCACAATACATTCTAACAAAGGACAGCGTCATTGAGATTTTGCCCGGGTTGTTGCATATGTACAAAAATGTAACCAAGGTTCCTGAATGACAGAGAGAGAGGGAGAGATGAAAATGAGAGAAAGGGCGGGAGGCTAACAAGTTTTCATTAAAGTATATGTCCTCAACTTGTACATTTCATGGCCTTTACATTTTTCTTATCGGTGGCATGCACTGCTTCGCTGGTTTCAAACCGATATAGTTCTAAAGTTCGCGTGACATTTGCTTCGATTATTAAATATACAGAAAACATGGAAGCATTGAAATCACTTATTTCAAGCACAATTTTCAAACTTACGAGTATATGCGTGTATAAAAAAATACATACTTCACTTACCTTGAAATAGTTTGCAGCAGCTTTGGCAATGGTAACACCGTTATTATTAAAGGCATGTGTATTTGACCGCTCGACTATAGAAAGAGGAGACCGAGCTGCAAAGTGAGCCCCCCGAGCGAAATCTCCCTCTCTCTCTCTCTCCATATATATATATATATATATATATATATATATATATATATATATATATATATATATATATATATACATAAACATATATATATATATATATATGTGTGTGTGTGTGTGTGTGTGTGTGTGTGTGTGTGTGTGTGTGTGTACTTCCCGTGACCGCGATTATTTGTTCAGTGAAGCGACGGCCGTGTATGAGCGCTTAGAAGACCTCATAGCCGACGCGAGTTCAATGTTCCAGCGTCTGCCCCCTCGCACCACCAAGCGACCGGAGTCTCTCGGATGAGCCATGTGACAAGCGGATTCAGTTAAATGCGTTAGGAAGAGACATGTGTTTTGTGGGCACTAAGCCGCACAAGTGCACATCATTGAAAAACGCCACGTAACACCCAGTGAAAAATTTAATACGCCAAGGTACAATCAAGAAATCTTTTCCTAACCAAGGTTCTGTTCAGACATAACATATATGCAAATTATACAATGTAACCAACTTCTGAGCAAATCTTATGCCTAGAATTATTAGCGCGACGCATTGTGACTTCCTAACACAAAAGTGCAATTACTCATCAAAGTAAATTCAGTAGCGATGCGCAAAAGTGTTCTACACGCAAAAATTTCTTGTTGAACGCGATTGGTTCTCGGCTGCATTTCTTTTAATATTGGCTCACAAGTTGGGGAGATGGCGCCTACACGCATTCGCCTCTTACACGGATTTACAAGGTAAGAATATCCTTTGTCTAACTGCTTTATACTTCGCTATCACTAACACGGCTTCCCCATTCCGGCAAAACTGTAACCATTTTTTCACCTTTCTTTACTACTAGTCAGATTATAAGAGCTGCGATGCGTGACTGCGGGTGATTGTGATTTCTATTGCATCCGGCTTTGCCTGATTTCGTTTACTGAGTGAATTAAACATATTTGTGAGCTCTAGGTGCAAGTGGCCACGTTTCCATCCCTAAGAAATGTAAATTTTCAGAAGAGCTTTTTTTAAGTCATTGGCAGTGCCTGTTGAAAATATGCAATACTCAGGCGCATATCAGTCATATGCATTTCGCGCACCGTTGCTAAATGACTCTGCCGAAGGAGTAAGTAAAGTCTGCAGATTTTTCAGGCTGAAAAAAGCGGGCAAAGCAATTTGAAGTGATATGAACATACAGAAACATGTTGGTTCTCTATATGCAATAGGCAATCGATACCCTTAGAATTAATCTTCAATTGGCTACCTCCTCTTTGAGAAATATAAAAAGTTGTGTCCAGTTTATATATTTAAATATATTGTGTCTGTGCATGTGTCTTTTTATAGTCGGAGTTGCCAAAATGTTGCAATGAGAAAATACAACTGATTGAGATTGTCATGCGCTTTTCCTCCTAACGTCAGGATTTGCAGAAATAAAGCGAAAATACGAATTAATATCCCTGAACGTCCACGTCAACACTGATGCAGTAAGCTTACAGCCAGAATGAAATTTTAACTGAAAAGGTAGGGGCAAGTGAAAAGAAATATCAAAATGACATGGGTAACATAACTCTAGTAATAACACTTTAGAGGGGGGGTGGGGTGGCTTCGGCAGCGCGGGGAGTTGGGGGGTGGGGCTCTGTTCTCTCGGAAAACTTCGAATGAGCCTAAGTCCCCGATGCTTCCCGCGTCGTCGGCGCCTATGATTATGTGTACACATCGCACGAATATAACACTTCAAGACTGCGCATAATGCGTGAAAGGGGAAAAAAATAAAGCCAGGCATTCGTCCATGCGCAGCCGTGTTTCTGTGCACAATGGGACACTGGAGACATAACCCTCATGTTCGGCGCCGCTTTATTTAGTAGCCATAAGGGAGCAATCACTTCGCGAGTAACGAGCGAAGTTGACAGGAACACCCGAACGCTTTCTGCTTACCTTTATTTCGCTACCTGTACCTTTATATTGCTTAACCTTGTGTTGCTCACCTTAACGCACATTTTGGTATGGCTTGGCATCCGCTGGATAGTAGACCGAGTTGACCCAAAATGAGGAGGCCGAAAGTCTTAAATGACGCTGCTGTGTTTTATGGAAGGACGGCTACGCGGAAAAGCCGGAAGCACACTGTCAGGTAGTGCACGACAACGAGGCGAACACCCACCGGAACCAGGTTGTTGGGCATTAGGTGTTTTTATTTGAAGCCACCATCCTATATTGTCGTTTCTCAAGCACCGCACACACCTTGTGAACGAATGAATTCTGGGGTTTAAGTGCCAAAACCACAATTGGATCATGAGACAGGCTGCAGTGGGGGACTCCAGATTTATTTCTGACCACCAGGGGATCTTTAACGGGCCGCCAATGCAGGGGACACTGGCAGTGGCTTTTGTGAAAAGACGAATGGGCTCCACACAAGCACAGACCCCTTGTCTCTCCGTGAAAGTCGGTCGAAGGGCTCTTGCATAAGCAGCTTCCTCCTTCACTGGTTGTTCGTGCAGCCAATGAAGGCACCACGCCGCTCTAAAGAAGAAAATTTGTACATCGCGCTCAGAAGAAGCGGTAATCAGCGTTCACCAGTGTCTATGCGTTAGTCCTAAGTTTGTTTAACATTGTTTCTTCAATGCGTGAGCACGTGCCCACGGTCAGTTCTCTAACCAAAAGTGGCCACTGCCACGAATGTACGAGTGTAAATGCTCCTAGTGCTTGCAAAATGCATCTGTGCACAGGCGGCTCAGCAGGCGCATATTCGTAGGAAATTATTCGTAGCTTTTTGCGTGTAAAAGGCTTGTGACGCGCTCCTATGCACACCGTCTTTGGTACCTACATAGAAAGAATTGCGAAAATAACCTTCACGTCACAAATTTGTAGTGGCGTATGTTCGTGGCTTTTTGTATATTGCTGCTTTGTGTGTATATTTGCGGACCTTTCAATCGCGCACACCATGTCTGCGCCCAGCCCACCCCACTCCATCTTCCCTGCATACCATTGGCTTACAGAACAAGTAATTTGAAGTCGAGTGTTCTACACTCTCCCTTTTTATTATTCTGTTAAGTATTTTCTCGCTAGAAATGATGTCGCAGTAAAAACAATAGCATCAACTATCCCAACTCTCCTTGGCTTAGCAATGCAACAATATATAAGAAGATAGCAATTTAACAATGACGATGGTTTAACCATACCATCGTCATTATATTGCCATTGGCATAGTTCGAATTCCTGTATACCGTATGAGGGCTCAGTCTATAAAAATGATGCAACATTCTTTCGAGCAATACTACAATATTTTGACCGCCACCTAAAGAGGAATATCTGCGTTTGCGTTGGATTTCCTTGAATATTTGAAACCAGCAAAATAAAAAAAAATTATCCCGAGGAATAGAACACCTATAGCTCAAGGTTTCTTCAGCTTTCTTGAAACTGGCTTTGTCACGCAGCTGTTATGTCTTTTTTATGTTATAGTTTATGAATCCTAAAACAAAAAACTCACTGCGCCATGTGTGTGGGTCAACAGCCTTCGCCGTACTCCACGGCTCACGTATACATTACATACCGTGGGTTGAACTCCCCCGCCCTTCAATGCCGTTTCATATTATATTTAGGATCTTTTATGCTTGTTGGCCGTTTCGAAGGGTGAGCATCTTGCACTAGCGTAGTAGCCTAATACGCCGACACCGCGTTTCGGAGTTGCGAAAGTGAACGGCGCGTGAAAGAGAACGAAAAACGTCGGGAAAGGCCGGCTTTTCGCGCCAGAACTATCGAGGCCGGAATCCTATTAGGTTTGCGCCCCTATGTAAGCCTCAACTCTACCAGATCGATTTCAGGTTTTCACTAGCCAGAATACAATTTATATGCAAGGTGCCCCCGCCAAAAGGATAAAGTAAGCGAAACACGGTGGCTTGTACAGGAAACATAGAAGATAGCGTATACAAGAGTACTGTTCAACGTTCCTGTCATTCCTGGTACAACAGCGAACGGTATTTCAGTAAAAAGTGTTCGACGAGATGATTGTTAAAAAGGATTATATATATCCCTTTTTTAAATGTCGAATGTAGTGCGGCCTTGGAATTCACGTCCGGCGGAGACAAACAGTGGGTGGCGCATTCGTCCTTTCCAGCTGATCGGCGACGTCATTGGAATTTGAAATCTACCTAAAGGTGGTTTTGCAATTAGTGATTATGTGGTTATCATGAAGAGCGGAACATCCTATGTGACACAAGAAGAGCGGCGCATGCCGAGTGACACATACCGAGTGCCCCAAGTTGGCATCAAAGAGGTTCATTGAAGAGTGACGCATACCTTGTGACACATACCCAGTGATACATACCCAGTGCCCCATATTCACTCATGCATTCATCTGTGCGTTTTGCCCATTAGGAATAGATCAGTGGTTGGACAAACTTGGATAACTGGGAATGCGACACAGGCTCGTCCCGCTCTTCCCTAAACCACCTCGATGCTAATTTAGGCCACTGAGTATGTGTCACTGCACATTGTCGGGATCCCAGTTGCCGCGTTCGTGGTTCTGATTCCGGCATTACACAGACGGTCGGTGACCTACGCCCTTGGAACACCTAAATATATATATATATATATATATATATATATATATATATATATATATATATATATATATAAGGAAGGCAGATGTATTAACCAGTCAAGAGTGCGGTTGGTTACAATACGCTGGGGGAAGGTAGAAGGGAGAGAGAGAGCCCGCTTGAAACGTGGTAGCTAGTCTGCAATGAGCTATACCGGAGGGTTGCACTAAGTTGACTAAGGGGACCCGCGCCGTCGTCCTTTTCTATCGCCAAGAGTTGCTTGTGCGTCAGGAGACGAGGTCGAGAGATTGACTGACAATAGAAAACGGTGTATTTTGGATATCTACGACTAGCTCCATGGCTATGGGAGCACACTATACTTCAGAAGACCGCACTTCTAAAGTGTGAATATATATGTTTGGAGAAGATTCTCTGAGAATTTATAACGTGCTTTTATAGTTGGAACAAGTTAAACAGACTGCTGAACAAACTAATGTTGCCGAAAGGTGTGCAACTTTAGGCTTCCGCACATAAGCCTCGTTCAGTGAACGGACAAACTCAAACTTCCAGAATAAGTTCGCTTTTCTATTTCCTTAAAACCTCTTCCGCAGGCAACTTTGAGATTACAGTCGCTCCTATGAAGTTTGTATTTTATTTGTTTAGCTGTTGAGTTTCCAGGTATTGCCTCTGTATTCAGTCCTTTTCCCTGGCAATATTGAAGCCTGGTGCTAGTGATCACTGTGCTGCGTGCCATTTGCGCATTCAGTGAGGAAATCGGATGCTACCTTTAATTACTTGATATCGTACATGCGGTGTTTTAGGTGCCTCCCAATATAACCGCTGTCACGAATGTTAATATAATTACAGTCAGCGCAGGGTATTACATATACCACGCCAGAAGCTTTTCTTTAAAAATATTTTCCTTCACACTCATTAGCATCTGGCGATAGTTGTCGAAAGAAACGTGGACCACTTTGCTCATTGTGGCTGCGCAGGGCACATGCCAAAGCTGCGCTTAGATTGTAGACATTAGGACGGGCGGTAAACCTTCAGCCGCCTGCATCACAGGATTATTTAAGACGTGAAGCACGTTGTTCCGATGTCGCGATGAAGTTTCTAGGGATCCGTAGCCGCCAGACTCTCTTCTACGTAAATTTAAGTTAGACGCCAGGCCTGCAGGCGTGCTGCAAATTCTTCAGGCTCTTTGGGTTAAAGCGACAATGAGAGAATGTTCATAACAGGCAAGGTTGACAGAATGAAATTTGAGATTTCACCCTGTGTGCGCGTTCTTTCTATAAACCGGGAAAAAAGTCACTGGTTCCCTGGTTCCACCATTTGGTTTGAATATGGTAGTCACACAGGTGCCTAATTTTAAACAGCAGTTTTATGCATTCCCTGATGCTATTCCATTGATCCGTGAGGGTGGCAAGTGCATAATTTTTATAATCTAAAGCTAGAGCTGTTAATGTTGCCGAGAAAACCTTTCGGGGTACCGTCAAAACAGTTAGAGCATGCTTTTGAAGTGCTTTCATACTGAGGTTTTTGGTGATTGCTGCAATCGATGCACCAGTAGCGGCTTCATGCCCTGGGACATAGTACTGAGAAATGTCAAGCATGTTCTAAGCCTAACTGAAGCAGCTTCACAAGACGTCTATGTCAGTAGCCCTGTGCTGGCTAAACTCATCGCCAGCGTGGTGAGCCAACATTTACGCATCGGCACCTAGGTCCGCAGGAACACTCGGGCAACGTCGAATGGCACAATGGTTTTTTTAGAACAACAGAAAGCTGAGCTAGTTGGTAAGCATTCATTATGCAAAAAAGAAGTGAGGCGTGCAGACAGGCGTGCAGAAGTGGACGTGTTGTCCACATCTCTGCTCTTGTGTCCTGTCTGCGCGCCACACTTCTTTTTTGCATAAGGCACAATGGTGTCCACATCATCCAGCGGGATGTGGTGCATCTTTTTGATGAAACCATGTGGGCTGCGAATAAAAGATGGGCCATGTCTGACCAGCTGACTACAGAGAACATGAATGTATCGAGAGAGCTTACATGGGGTGGATCGCGTTAAATGCTCCATAGGTTACATACGAGTATACGGCTTCAAAATTTTAGGAAGAGCTTACATAGCTCGCGCTGGGCCTTTCAGGTAAACAAGCAAACAGTAGAGCGAATTAACGAGGTACGAAATGGAACACGTCAGCAAGAGCTGCTACTGTTCCCGTGCTACTTTGAGTGTGTGATGCGACTTGAGGGCGGCATAGATGCTCCTGTCGAGAAGATACTTCATCTTGCTTTCATAGTCGTCAATATTCAATAAAGAAAGGTATTTATTCCACTTATCAACTGGCTGTACCATTAGGCCATGATTCCTCAAAAGGATCCTGCTGGTGTTGCGGGGCTGAGCGAGCAAGTCTTTTTTTACGTTTGACCAGGAAGCTTGCCAAGGATGTTCACATTGCGGGTACAAACGTCTCGTCGGAGGGCTTCATTCGGTACATGGCACGCTGCGCTTCACATATCAGGTTTTCACCTTCCTGTGGAGGTCCCCAGGTTGAAGTTCAATTTCTGCAATGCTCAGCTCGGATTGACCAGGTGCGATCGACTATAAATTTTGAACAGCTGAGTGAGCCCGGTTCGGTGGTATCCTCATGGCACGGATGCAGGTGCTTCAATATATTGTTACGTAGGAACACACCGACGAAAAGCTATTTACAAGTATATTTTCAAGGCAATACGCCGCGCTACAAGGCAATACAGGCAATGTTATTATGAGCTGTATATACAGGCAACTACGAGTTGTATTACAAGGCAATACAGCTCGCGCTAGCTTCCAATCGTCGTCGTCGTCTTCTTATTGCTCGGCTCTTCGTCATTGGAAATACTATCCCGTAGCACTAGCCCCGTCGGCAAAAGCGCCGTCCCGGAGCGACTAAAGGCCGGACTCTGAAGCAGTGTAGTAGGCCTCGAGCCTACTGACGTGCACGACATCACTAGATGCCAGAGTAGATGACGAGGTTGAGCTCACAGGAGCAATTTCGTACGTCACAGGCGTCACCTGGCACAGCACGCAGTAGGGCCCTGTGTATCGCGAAAGGAGCTTTTCTAAAAGTCCGACGTGACGAGAGGGCGACCACAGGAGCACGAGTACACCAGGCGAAAACTGTATGTCACGGTGGCGGGCGTTGTAGTGACGCTGCTGCGTAGTTTGCGAGTCCGTCAGTCGAGCACGGGCAAGCTGGCGTGCATGGTCGGTGAGGGCGATGGCGTCGCGCGCCTACTCGGTTGTTGAGGTCGCTGCAGGAGGAAGTACACTGTCAAAGGGCAAGGTCAGTTCGCGACCGTAGAGTGGATACAATGGAGAAAATCCGGCGGTGTCGTGCCGGGAAGAGTTATAAGCAAATGGGACGTAAGGAAGGGCAACATCCCAGTCGTGGTGGTCCTTCGAAACGTACTTGGACAGCATGTCGGTAAGAGTGCGGTTTAACCGCTCTGTCAGGCCATTGGTGTGAGGATGGTATGAGGTAGTCAGCTTGTGTTGAATAGAGCAGGAACGCACAATGTCGGCAAAACTTTCGAGAGGAAGTTACGACCACGGTCAGTAAGCAGCTGTCGCGGGGCGCCATGCACTAAGATAATGTCACGCAAGAGAAAGTCCGCGACGTCAGTGGCGCAACTGGTAGGAAGAGCCCGCGTGATAGCGTATCGGGTGGCGTAATCAGTTGCGACGGCTACCCATTTGTTCCCAGAGGATGACGTGGGAAAGGGACCGAGGAGGTCTAATCCAACACGAAAGAATGGTTCCACATGGACGGTGATCGGCTGGAGATGACCAGAAGGTAGCAGCTGAGGTGTTTTCCGACGCTGGCAGGGATCACAGGCAGCACCATAGCGTCGGACGGAGCGAGCAAGACCAGACGAATAGAAGTGGCGGCGGACGCGGTCGTACGTGCGGGTTACCCCAAGATGTCCTGCAGTGGGTGCGTCATGCATCTCAAAGAGCACAGTCTGTCGTAGATGTTTAGGCACGACAAGAAGATCGGGACCATCAGGGAGGAAGTTCCTTCGGTACAGAATGCCGCCCTGGAAGACATATCGGCGAACGGATGCGTCGGTTGGTGTAGAGCGCAGACGCTCAATGAGTACTCGCAGCGATAGGCGGCGGTACTGCGCATTGGCGATGTTAGCGAAGGCAGACACAGAGAAAATGCCGTCGGTGGTAGTACTGTCGGCGTCGTCAGGCTTGTCTACCGGGTAGCGAGACAGGCAGTCAGCGTCTTTGTGTAGTCGGCCAGATTTGTAGGTGACAGAGAACGAATATCCTTGGAGGAGCAAGGCCCAGCGACCAAGTCCTCCTGTGGGGTCTTTCAATGAGTATAACCAGCAAAGCGCGTGATGGTCCGTGACAACGGAAAAGGGTCGGCCTTTTGGCCGACCCAAAAGGTTTGGGCCGAACTTCGCAACCGCCCAAACTAGGGTCAGACACTCACGTTCAGTGACGGAATGGTTGCGCTCCGCGGGCGAGAGGAGCCTGCTGGCGTAAGTGATAACATGGTCGTGGCCACGCTGGCGTTGTGCCAGTACTGCGCCAATTCCGTGACCGCTGCCATCAGTACGGACTTTGGTAGGCGCAGAAGGATCGAAATGGGCCAGAACGGGAGGCGTTGTGAGAAGGTCGATTAGAAGCGAGAATGTAGAGGCCGCGTTATCGCCCCACTGGAAAGGCGCGTCGTTTTTCAAAAGCTCGGTTAGTGGTCGTGCTATGGCCGCGAAATTTTTCACGAAACGGCGGAAGTACGAGCAAAGGCCGATGAAGCTGCGCACATCCTTGACACACTTTGGAACAGGGAAGTGGGTAACAGCATGAATCTTGCCTGGGTCCGGTTGCACTCCGTTCGCATCAACGAGATGTCCAAGGACGGTAATCTGGCGACGACCGAATTGGCACTTCAATGAGTTGAGTTGCAGACCGGCTCGCCGAAAAACGTCCAGGACTGCTGAGAGGCGCTCGAGGTGCGTAGCGAATGTTGGGGAGAATACTATGACGTCATCCAAGTAGCACAGGCACGTAGACCATTTGAAACCATGAAGAAGGGAGTCTATCATGCGTTCAAAAGTGGCAGGAGCGTTACATAGATCAAACGGCATCACTTTGAATTGATAAAGACCGTCGGGTGTTACAAAGGCAGTCTTCTCGCGGTCGAGATCGTCCACGGCAATCTGCCAATAGCCGGAGCGAAGGTCAATAGAGGAGAAATAGCGAGCACCGTGGAGACAGTCAAGGGCGCCATCAATCCGAGGTAGGGGATGCACGTCCTTTTTGGTAACCCTGTTAGGGTGCCGATAATCCACGCAAAAGCGCCATGAGCCATCCTTATTTTTTACCAGCACAACAGTTGACGCCCATGGACTGCATGATGGTTCAATAATGTTCTTGGCAAGCATTTTGCGAACTTCGGTGTGAATAACTTGACGCTCAGCCGGTGATACTCGATACAGGCGGCGATGAATAGGAGGGGCATCGCCGGTATTATAGCGATGTTTACCAGCTGTTGTTTGGGTCAAAGGACGATCGTTAAAGTCAAAAATATCTTGGCAGGAAATGAGAATGCGGTAGAGCACACGAGCGTGCTCGGACGGCATGTCGGGTGCAATCATTTTCTTTAAGTTGGCGATGGTACAAGTTGCTGACTGCGATGGTAGAGGAGGATTGGCTGAACTGTCGTCTACGGAAATCGATTTTACAGAGTGATCCTCGAATGAGCAAAGTTGGGCCAGAGACATCCCGCGTGGCAGCACTTGTGTCGTCAAGCTAAAATTGACCACTGGCAGGCAGACGCAATTCGCCGTAATAGATAAAACTGTATGAGGTACTGTGATCCCGTGTGTAAGGAGGACGTCTTGCATAGGAGCCGTGATGTAGTTACCGTCGGGGACTGGTGGGGATGACACGAAGTCAACGTAAGTCAGTGACGAAGGTGGCGGAGAGGAAGTCTAAGTCGAGGATGATGTCGTGGGGACAGTGAGCGATGACTGTTAATAGCACGGTAGTGGAGCGATCGGCGAAGGAGACGCGGGCGGCACACATAGCAATTACAGGGGCTGTTCCGCCATCGGCGACACGGACAACAGGCGTCGTGGCGGGCGGGATTATTCTTCTCAGCCGGTTAGGAAGGTCAGCGCTCATTACCGACAAATGCGCCCCAGTGTCTATGAGAGCAGATACAGGAACACCGTCGACTTGCACGTCAAGAAGGTTCAGATGAGTGGGCAACGTCAGGAGAGGATTTGGCGGCGTAGGGAGCAATGCCGCGTCACCTCGAGGCGCTGCATCGTCTAGTTTTCCGGCTGGGAGCGGCGTCCGAAGGGAGTCGGCGAATAGGAGCGACGAGGCTGAGGGGAGCGAGATTGTCGTCGTTGGGGCGAAGGCGAACGAGAATAGGGGTGGTTCAGCGCAGGAGAATCGGTGGCGGCATTATCTGAGCGGGCAGCATAGGGCCGAGAAAGAACACCTGGGGGCGAGAGTAGGCAATATATGTAGACTGGTTCGGGGAACTCCAGTGACTGCGACAGTGCCGCGAAATGTGCCCAATTCGATGGCAGTGAAAACAAATTGGCTTGCCGTCTGCAGTGCGCCAATCAGAGGGGTGGCGGAAACGTGGTGGGTAAGAAGGTGCGAGACGGGGCGGAATCGAAGAAGCCGGGTTGGTATCAGGGTGATGGGCCGAGCAGATGGTGTGAATACCCGCGTTGGCGAACTCCTGGGGGACAACTACCTGGATCAGGGAAACAGTGACTGCAGGTGCATTGGAGGGGCTGGAGTCGAAGGCAGCCGGATAGGCGGCCTCGATCTCACGACGGACAATCCTGGTAACATCGCCAGTGTTGTGGGGACGAGGAGCATCGGTACAGAAAGATGTCGCTGGGGTGTTGGCAGACGGGCAAACTGTTGGTCGATACGTGGGCTTTTAGCGAGTTCCAGACGGCGGCACTCTTTTATAACTGCATCCACCGTCGCCACATTGTTAAATACGAGCAAGTTGAAGGCGTCTTCGGCAATGCCTTTGATGATGTGGGAGACCTTGTCGGACTCAGTCATGTGTGCGTCAACTTTGTGGCACAGAGCCAAGACGTCCGAATGTTCGTGACTTAGAGCTCCGTTGACGTCTGCACACGACCGGAAAGCGCCTTCTGCGCGGCAAGTTGGTGACCGTAGGGGTTGCCGAAAAAGTCTCGGAGCTTTTGCTTAAGCGAATCCCAACTGGTGAGCTCATCTTCGTGCGTCCGATACTAAACTCTAGGTGTGCCACCGAGGTAAAAGACTACGTTGGCGAGCATGATAGTAGGGTCCCACCGGTTATTGCGGCTGACTGTTCGTACAGGCTGATCCAGTCCTGGACGTGTTCCCCATTTTTTGCCGAGAATACGCCAGGATCACTGGGAGCGGGGAGAGTGATGTAGGTCGTCGAAGTGGCAGGTGTTGGAGCAGGCGGAGTCGAGTTATCGTCGCCGGGAGCCATGAAGGAAGGCTCGACGTACCGTCCACTGCGAAGCTCCGTGACGAGGTACAGGGAACATCCACCTCCACCAGATATGTTACGTAGGAAGACACCGACGAAAAGCTATTTACAAGTATCTTTACAAGGCAATACGCCATAGTTGGCTAAGAGTCAACAGCCCGCGCTTGCTTCCAATCGTCGTCGTCGTCTTCTTATTGCTCGGCTCTTCGTCATTGGAAATACTATCCCGTAGCAATATTTCGGTGAGCCAATAATTAGGTGCCTATTATCTCCAGTGAATAAAACGGGACACAGAGGCAACGTCTGTAATCTGACCAACCAGACAACAGGAAACAACCTAGACCAAAACGACGCTATTTTCCATGCAGGCTACGCAAGATGCTTCAATGGATTAGACAAGCAAACTTAGGCTCGGTGTTTGATCATTTCAGTGCTGTGAACGAGGTGGGCACTTCTTGAACACATGTGTATAAATATGCATAAATAAGTTGCCTGAATTAAAGAGTTGATGGTTCCTGCTCTGTGTGTTGTATGATGAGTCCAATTTTGTAGCCGGTCATATCAGCGCATTTTTACAAACAAATGAGAGTGCTGTATGAGATTACAGAGTGCCAGCAACGCAGAAAAATACACAATGTGCTATGTATTGCCTCCAATATTGTAGTTCACGCTTTGTTTATCTATGCTATCTAAAAGATAAAGAACATGCTTCACGTGCGCGGCTAGGAGCATTTCTACGGACGTATAGGCTGCGAGAGCCAGCTTCCGGCTTTTTGTCACACATTTGCGGTTTTCATTTTGGTGACTTTTGCTGATAAAAAGAGCGGGTCTAATAAAAAATAGAAGTGCGTTCCAAGTTTCAAGTTCGTGCTATTTCTTTTTGCTGAAAATTTGAAAGCAAGCGCACCCTGGAAACTTGTGACATTTTCATTTCGCGTCGACCGGTATTATTACCTGGTTTGCGCATAATATATTCACACGTAGGAGTGACAGTGAAGAACACAAACTATATTTTTATTGGGCGAACCTGCGCCCACAAAAGTAAGTTACAGTCGAAGCACAAAGGTAGCGTCAAACACAACCGGCAATCATCGGAATCTGATCTTTGGGCCAAACGCGTCGGCTTTTATACATCAGTCGTCGAACGCTCCAGCGTAATTGCTAGCGCCGGTGCGCCCATGTGCCTTCCAGAAACTACTACTCACTTCATGTAACACGTGCGATACTAATGCTCAAGGTTTGGCGGGAGCATACAAATCAGATAGAATAAACGATAGCATTCCAGTAAATAAACCACCGTAAAATTCAGGTCGAGTGCGGCATCGCTGTGATTGCGTAAGGTCGTCTGGCGTTATAGTCCAGTCCTGTGCGCCAATTCCTCAGATGCTCTTTTAGGGTACGAAGTAGCGCGACAATAGTTTCTTACTGTGTCCTCGTCGGCATATGTGGGTCCAAAACTAAGCATGGCTGCCTGGCTGGTATTCTACGTAGCATTATCGAAGATTGTAGTACCGGCCGCCCGTCCTCTGCCGGTTATTGATGTGCAGGCAGGCGATCTCTCGGGCTTCTTCGGTGCACTGAAGCGGCGGCATCTAAATTCTCTCCGTCGGTGACGTGCGGCAGCACGGCGTCGAGAGTCTTCGTGGGGTTCCCGCCGTAAACCAACTTGAGCGGTGGGATCTGGGTCGTTTCTTGCACTGTACTGTTATAGGCGAAGGCTAGGCATGACAAAACGGTATCGCACGTCTTGTGCTTGACGTCGAGATACATTGCTAGCATGTCGACGGGGGTCTCCTTCAGCCGCTCTGTAAGACCATTACTCTGCACGTGGTAAACAGTTATCCACCTGTGGCTTGTCTTGATGTACTGCAGAATGGCTCGGGTGAGCCCTCCAGTAAAATTCATGCCTCTGATAGTAATGTGGACTTCGCGTGCACCATGTCGCAGCAGTATGTTCTGGAAGAGGAACTTCGCCACTTCCGCCAAACTGCTGTCGCAAACCGAGAGGTTACAGCAGAGCGCCTGAACCAGAGGACCAGCGTAGCAGGCGTTTAGAAATAAGTAGCGCCTCCCCTGCTTGCGCACCGAGTACGCGTCGCCAAATTTTATTTTCATCTTTAGGGATTGCCGACTGACAGCGCTGACACCTAGCATACGCACGTGGTGGCATCGGTGGTCGCTACAGGGCGTCAGGCCAGACGGAATCGTGGAATGTACTCGTTGACGAAGTCGAGATGGGGCTGTCTGGGTTACGTCCAGATCTGCGAATACGCCAGTGACATCCGTGGAGAGCTCCATGGGAGGCATCTCGAGGTAGGCCTGTTTAAGGTGATACAATGAGACTACCTCTTCGGGACCATTTAATAGGATGGTGGCGGACTTCACCGTCGGGCTCAGGGCATGGCTGGGCCCATTGTAGGATGGTGTAAGAGGTGCCTTTAGAGTATCTCGTCTGCCGAAAACGTGGGTCCATGACACAAGGGGCGGATGCACAAAGATGCTGTTGTCCGAAACCTGCGGTGGTGTCTTGCGTTGCTGGCAGTCACGGCATGGCTTGACGTAATGAACGACGTCGGCAGTCAGGCTCGGCCAATAGTACTTCACTTGTATTCTTGCGAGCCTACGGGAAAGCCCAAGGTGCTCGGCTGGGGGATCGTCATGCAGGGCGTGCAGGACTTCTGGCTGGACTGTTGGCACAACGATAAGGTAGTTTGCGCGGATGGGGGAGTTCGTTTTTACGAGGACATCGTTATGCAAGCAAAACCATTAGTCCATGCCTAAATACTCTAGAGATAATGCGGGTCTTACCTTCTACGTACTCGACAATGTTTCGTAACTCCAAATCAGCTCGTTGCTGTTCGGTGAAGTCGTCTGCAGTTATTGTTCCTATGAATGCGTCATCGTCCAGTTCACCTTTCGGGAGTGGGTCAGTAGGGTGTACGACAGGCTGTCGGTTTCAGAACGCTTCCTCCCGTACTTATACATCACAGCGATGTCGAATTCCTCAAGTAGAAAGGAGGAAAGAGAAAAGAAGAAGGCAGGGAGGTTAACCAGAATAACGTCCGGTTGGCTACCCTACACCGGGGGAATGGGAAAGGGGAAAGCAAAGATCACATCGAGATAGAGGAGGGAAGGAAAGAAGGAAATTGCGGCAAGTTCACTGACGCGTGTGGTTTTACAAAAATTGCCTTAATAGTCACAGGTGGTCGCACTAACCCGTCGTCCTTAAGAAACACAAAAGTGCCTTCACCGCTTTATCGGCCGACGGGCGATGGGGGCGGTGTTCCAGCAGCACCTGCACTGAAAGCGGGCGATTGTCCAGTTTTTGGAAAGCTTTGGCAAGTTCTTGTCTCTCTACGACATATCTTGGACAGTGGCACAGCAGGTGGTCGATGTTTTCTTCGGTGCCACAGACCTCGCATGCTGCACTGTCAGTCACTCCAATTAATGTAGAGTATGCCTTTGTGAAGGCCACTCCTAACCAAAGGCGACAGAGAAGCGTAGCTTCACGTCGAGGAAGTCCGGGTGGAGGTCGGAGCTGCAGGGAGGGGTTTAGTCGATGTAGTCGTTCGTGTCAGTCGTAAGTTTTGCGAGTTCCACTCGGTCACTGTGAGGCTATGTGCCAGGTGTCGAAGCTGCCTTGCAGCGTCAGTCCTTCAGAGCGGAATCGGAACGCTGTGCTCTTCTTGATGAGCTGTGCGAGCAGCGTTATCGGCGGAATCATTGCCACTGATTCCACAGTGGCCAGGTGCCCACTGAAAAACGACTTCGTGGCCTTTTTGTTGGACGTCATGGTGAAGTTTCACGACTTCGTAGGTCAATTGGTCATGACATCCGTGTCGGAGAACTGACTGCGTGCACTGTAATGCCGGTTTTGAATCACAGAACACAGCCCATTTTCGGGGTCTTTCCGAATCAATGAATTCCAGTGCTCGACGCAGGGCCGTTAGCTCTGCCGCCGTTGAGGTCGTGACATGCGATGTCTTCAACCGCAGTGTCATTCCTCGCGTTGGTATAACCACGGCACCACCAGAACTGCACGACGTAGTCGATCCGTCGGTATAAATGTGCACGTGGTTGCTGTACTTCTCATGCAGAAGAAGTAAGCTCAGCTGTTTTAGAGCAGGGGCTGGTAGATCTGTCTTCTTCTGTAGTCCTGGAATCATTATCTCAACTTGTGGACGGCTCAAACACCAAGGAGGAAACGCTGGCGTGGCCGCAGGTGCGTACCCTGAGGTAAACGACGCACGATGTGCACTGACAATACCGCTAAATGTCGAGCAGGGCCTTGCAGCAGTGAGGCTCGCCAAGTGGTGGGAAGGGGTCCTAGCATAATGCCTGAGATGCATACGCATTGTCTGAACGGCAATGTGCGTCGTGATCGGGTAATCCTGCGCTAGGGCAATGGTTTCAGCCGTTGATGCACTGCGTGGTAAGCCAAGACATATCTTAAGAGCTTGGGCTTGAATGCTCTGAATCGTACGCAGGTTAGTCTTGCAGGTGCTGGATATTGCAGGCAGGCTGTAGCGCAGGAATCCAACGAACAACGCCATGTACAACTGTAACATAGCGTGTATAGATGCTCCCCAACTTTTTCCTGCAAGGAACCTAAACAGGTGACAGATAGCAGTCAGCCGCTTTTTCACGTAATTGACGTGCGGAGTCCAAGACAGGTCTCTGTCAATTACGACTCCCAAGAACCTGTGACTTCTGCTGTATGGTATAAGTTGTCCGTTAATAGATACGCCGTAACCAGACATTGGCTTCCTCGTGAATGCCACCATTGCGCACTTTCCGCATGAAAGTTCAAGTCCTTGTTAACGAAGGTAGCAAGATGTCTTTGTGGCTGCCTTCTGAAGCCGAGCACAAAGCTGAAGTAGTGTCACACCTGATTCCCAAATGCAGATGTCGTCCGCATAGATGGAAAGTCGTACGGTGCTTGACAGGTTGTAAACTAATCCACTGAGGGTGAGATTGAAAAGAGTCGGGCTAAGCACTCCTCCTTGAGGGACTCCTCGGCTACCGTAATGCTCGGACGTCGGGCCATTTTCTGTGTGCATGTAGAATGATCTCCTCTGTAAGTAGTTGCACACCCACATATACATCTTGCCGCCAAGTCCGACGGCTTCTAACCTGCTAAGGATGGCTTCATGGGTGACATTATCATAAGCTCCTTTAACGTCTAGAAACAGAGCAGCAGATAGACGCTTACAGGCCTTTTGGTGTTGCACAAAGGTTATCAAGTCAACAACGCCTCAAGTCCTCAAGTAGGAGACTTCATCGTGCTAGGCGACCAGAAGGATCCTTTAGGTTGTGCAACAAAGACAAGGATTGGTGGTCGCTGAGCACTATAAAGTGACGGCCGTATTTGCAAGGTCTAAATTTTGCCGTAGCCCAGATGATCTCAAAGCACACTTTTTCCGTCATAGAATAATTGGCTTCCACTTTTGAAATGGCCGGCTAGCGTAAGCTCCGTCTTTCTCCTGCGTCCTAACTGCGAACTAGCACGGCACTGGTGACTAGGCCACTTGCCTCGGTGTGGATTTCCGTTTCGGCAGCTTCGTAGAAGTGTGAAAGCACCGGCGGTGACTGCAGCCCTCGTTTCAGTTCCTCAAATGCGTCATCGTGACATGTTTCCAATTTAAAGTCAATGTCCGATTTCGTGAGATTGGTTAAGGGCTCCACAATGTTTGAAAAGTCTCTTACAAAGCGCCTGTATAGGAACACAGGGAAAGAAATCTATGCGCTGCCTTCTTGTTGACGCGCTTCGGGAACTCAGAGAGAGCAGCTGTCTTGTGCGAGTCGGCACTGACTGTAGACTTGATGGTGAAGTGACCAAGAAGCATAGGTTTCTTTAGGAAACGACGTTTTCTCATTCAAGGTGAGTTCTGATTACTTCATCACCTCTAATAATGTATGAAGCCCCATCAGGTGATCTTCGAAGTTTGTTGCAAAGACTACAACGTCATGGAAGTAGACGAGACAAGTGTGCCATGTCAGTTCTCCCTAGTCTGTGTCCATTACTCGCTGGAAAGTTGCAGGTACAGAACGAATTCTGAATGGCATCACTGTGACCTCGAAGAGCCCGCCTGGCATGATAAAAGCAGATACCTCTCGACCCCTTTCGTCGACTTCAGTTTGCCAATAACCAGTCTTGAAAGTCATCGAGATAAAGTATTTAGCATTGCCTAGCAGATTTATTGCGTCATCTATCCGGGGGAGGGGGATTTTTCCTTCGTTATTTTGTTCAAGCGGTGATAACGGACGGAGAAGCGCAGAGTTCGATCCTTCTTCAGTAACACCATAGGAAACGCCTACGGGCTTTTCAACGGCTGGATGATGTCGCCGCACAGCTTTTCGCCGAATTTCGCCTTATAGCATCTCCTTCTCGCATCGACACTCGGTGAGGGCTATGGTGGAGTGGTGAAGCGAATTCTTGGGTTAACATACGACGCTTTGAAACTGGTGCTTGCCGAATCGTCTGACATGGACAAGCCGTCTTTGTATCATTGGAGAAGACTTTCGAGCTGTTGGTACTCACTCATGGGGAGGCTTGGATTTATTTCTAAGAGTGATTCAGGAGATATGGTTGTCGAGATACGAACGTTATAGTGCGAGATGACCACCGCATTGCTGATTTCTACAGGAGGAAAGCTGTATGGGCTTATTGGTACGGCATATCTTATTTTGTTGTAGCACAAGCTCAACAAGGACAACAAAAAGGCACGTCTGACACACAGCCCTAACTTCCAACAACTGATTTATTTCTCGTTCTTGGCGCTATATATACGCCATCGAAACGTCATGCAGCCCGCGTAAAATTTCGGTTAACATAACCAAAAAAAAACAGTAAGCACACGTAAGCAGCCTTTTGACACATATTCACAGACATGTACACCCTCAGCACGAACAAAGATAATTGAGCTCTTTTGAGGACAGTGAAATGCAAGGTTTACTGACGCATGCGTCGCCAAATGTTGATATGTGTCAAGCTTCTATTATCACGCGCATCATCTCACACCTGCTTCTACCCATAATTACTGTTTTTTTAAATCCATGTTTGCATTTGCATCTCTGGCATTGCATGGCAAGAAAGTTTATTTGTTAACAAAACGACGTTTCATGCACTGATACACACAAGTAACTGGAACGCCAATGGATTTCTCCGCAAAGTTGGGAAATTTATATCACGAAACTGGTGTCGTCATGAGAATTTGTCCCAAGTGGATCCACCTTGCAAGGTCCACTGCTAGAATTTGTAAATTGCAATATGTGTCATAAGATAATGAGCTTAGAAGTTAATTAGTGAATTCTTGTTAATTGGGTGATTTTGCTTTTCAATTTTAATGCAAGTAGGGTCCGGCACTTCAAGTAGACCGGCTCATAAACTAGAATTTAGCTATCTACCACAGGCAACCTTTAAACAAGTTTGTAAGTGTTCCCTGAAACACTCTGTGTGTGTATGCGTGCGTGCGTGCGTGCGTGCGTGTGTGTGTGTGCGTGTGTGTGTGTGTGTGTGTGCGTGTGTGTGTGTGTGTATGTGTGTGTGTGTGAGCGTGCGTGTGTGTGTGTTGTGTGTGTGTCGGAAACCTTTTTACGGGCACTGCAATCTAGTGGCACTTACCTGCGTATCTTCATGCTATCCCCGAACCGAAGCATATCCCCCCCCCCCCGCGTTGAGCTCAGCCACCCCCGTTCGCTTGTAAGAACGCTACACTTGTCAAGAATTTACGTGAATTTGCGCGAGTAAGCATATACGGACCACAGGTGGTCGTCAAAAAAAACTGAAGTTTTTTGTAATTAACGTGCATAAACAAAGTGTCTATTACACTGGAAAGTTCGCAATGCGAAGTTTGGACTGCAGCCTTCAATTTCAAGTTGCATTCAGAGGCAGAGGAGAAAAACTTGGAGCGCCCTTAAGCTTCGCATTTAAGAATGGAACGCGATAGAAATCAAAGATCTCCGACTGCTTGCCACGCTTTCCGGCAACCACAGCATTCTTGCGGATGCGGGGCGCCCAGCGCGTTGGTGTTCTTGCAAGGAACCGAGCGGGTTGCGCCGCATGGAAAAGGGGCTTGTGTTTAAGTTTCTGCGCAATAGAATTACGTTTTCTGGTATATTAAGTCGCTGTCATGTCTGTAGCTTGTGTTTAGGTCTTAGTTTTACGTTTATTAGGTCTTACATTTAGGTCTTACACGGGGCGCTTTCAAAACGCGTCATGTGTACAATGCTTCGTACTTTTTATATTTTACTGTCCTGGTGGAATTGTGCGGTCATTGCGACTCAGTGTTCATGTCGTCTTTTGTTGAAAGAAACTTTTTATTGCGATAGCAATTATATGGACACTTCAGGCGCATTTCTGTAGTCACCCAGAGTTTCCGTATGAGTGAAATCGTGTGAAGGTGAGCTGGCGAACGCGGTTCAATCTCGCGTGTGCGAGCGAGGAAGGTGGCCCGGATGCGTGACCTCTGTGTGGTGCGCGAGGCAGGGGAGTGAGGCGAGAGCAGAGGGGAGTTCTCCGGTGGCTGCTATGGTGCCTCAATGTCATCCTCGCCCGCCGCTCCGTATAGAGCTGAAACAACCGCGGCGTCTTCTACGGTGTTGTCCACGCGAATGGCGGACGCCGTAGTAGACGCGTTGCCGGCGCTCGTTTGTCTTGAATGCGATGTGCGACGCGGCTAAAAAGCACGCCCGCGTTGTTCTCATCTTCAAAACTATCTGCGATGTTTGCAGAGTTTGCGCTGTTACGGTAGCTTCGTATGCGCTGTGCTCTCAACGTTTTGTTTGCGTTGAAGCGAGACATGCGGGAAGGTGAATTCGGTTGCTGCTGGCGGGATTCGTCACTCCAGAACTTTTACAGCGAGTTTCGCCACTTATCGAGTGAGATGTGTCCATGTTTACATTTGCGCACGTGACACCGTGCTGGTTAGTTTAGTTAACATACGTTGACGGGCTAGATGGTTTGAACCCATGATAGAATGTGTAAGCGCGACTTCGCAAGGTGGTAGAAAGAAGCAGACACACAAAGACCGCGCTGTCTCTGTGTGTTTGTTTGTTTCTACGTCCTCGTTGAGTCACGCTTACATATTCTATTCTTGTTAATTTTCTGAGTAAGCGAATATTTACAACTTTACACGGCCGATAAAACTACTAACCTTACTAATTTGCTATCGCAATCGGTGCTTCACCTTTCGGGGCAAAACTGCCAGTTTTATTTCTAAAAGGGCCCTAACGCTAACGCGTTAAATTCGACTACATCGTGCAATCCTTGCTCACTATACTTTTGCTCACCGGTGTACACAAAGCACAATGGCCGCTTTTGCCATGTAGCGTAGCTGCTGCCTACTTTCTTGAGTCGGCGGGAAACTTTGAGTGGACAAACTTTTCAATCTGGGAGCTAGTCCTCCAAGTTGGCCAGAAACATACAAACCGTTAGAGCCAAAGACCCCTATCGCTTTAAGAGAAACAGAGCTGGCTGGCAACTATGGCAGGAAGGCAAAATACCTGCTTGCTCTAGAAGACAGGCAGCTGCAGAAAGAATGTTTTGAAGCCAGAAAGAACAATAACAGTGCAAATGAATTTAATCTGGCTTGCCCAACTTGAAGTAGTTTTCAAACTTCAACAATCCAGGTTGTGCTATATCCATTGCAAATGGCCATCAGCTGGTATCTTCACCCCATGGATTACATTTTAAACGCACCATCACATATATATAACATGCTTGGTTGACGCAGAAAAATACCGAACGAAATTTTTGGCATGTTAGTCGATGTTATTTGCGTCCTAAATTGCATACATGTTCCTTCTTAAGTTTTGGGCTTCCTATAGTGCTTTTTTTTGCGCAGACCAAACACGCGTGCTCATATTTCTGTGAGCAAAGAAAAGTTCCCCCCAAAATGTTGAAAATCTTTTTTCTGAACATCTACACAAGTGGCGAATTTCGGTTTTGTTTTCCTTCTTATATTTATTTTCTGTTTTTCGCTTGACGCGCCGTAATGGCTAAGCGAGCAAGCAGAGGTGCTGCCAGCCGTAACCGTGTTCTTCCAACTTTTCTCTCACGTTTTCAAAGCTGCTCTTTTCTGCGCCCATTCTAGCTGCCTTTTATCACCCCTAAGTGAGCCGACAAAAAGGAGAATGCTGAACGTAGAAAGCAAATAAGAGGGTGTGGAGGAAGCTAAATTAGGGCGCGCGCACTTTGAAAGCGCTAAGACCACTTATGGCTTCCTTCGAAATGCGTCTGGGAGGGTGCGAAAGAGGAGCAAAAAAAAAAAAAAAAGCGGGCACGAGCTATCCACGCTGCTACCTGAACGGTCTTGTTAACTGCTGTGCAACGCGCGCAGAAAGTGTTCGTTCAAGAATACTTGTTTTGTTTGCGTACTGTTGATATTTCATTGCTTTGGAGAAAAAAAAAGAAGAATGAATTTGTTTCCCTGAAGGTTCAATGCTGAAATGGAGAGCAAGAAAACTTTTAAAAAGTCTGCTACTTCTTTTTACCTTTTTTTGGTTTTTGTTCGATTTTTATATCCGCGGTAGATATTCTTAACTTTTCCAGAATTTTTACAAGTTACCCATCGCAGGCAAGATTGCCTGCTACTGTCCTTGAGGTTCATTATTCAGAGAGACAGTCCGTCTTTGAATAATCTTATCAAGGGGTCTCCCCTTGAAATGAATTTCCAGAATGCCACGTTTTGAAATATGCGCCACAAAACACGCACTCCAAAGGCATTGTCGTTTCACTTGCTCTTTCAGCAGAAACGCTCTTTCATGCATTCAATCAAAAAAGTAACTTGAACACCCGTTTATCTCGTTCAGCAATTTGTGAAATATTATCGAGAAATTGATATCATTCTGCATATTCATTTGAAGTGGGTGCGTATTACAAACTCACCGGCTACTATTCGTAAGTTGCAATATCTGCCATAAACTAATTGCCTAATAACTTAATTGGGAAATTTTTCTAATAAATTGAATATATCTTTCGATTTCTCGTGCTAGTGTGGTGCACCTGTTGGAATACTCCGGTTAATGAATAAGAATTATGCTATCTGCCGCAACGAATCTTTCAATAAATCCCCGAAAACATAAATATGAGGCCCCCACGTATGCGAAGAAAGAGAGCACTGACTGTGCAAATTGCACGTAAATCATTTACTAAGTTTTACGTTTGTGCAGCGTTTACGAAAGGCCTATACGAAAGATTCATTTTCCCATGAATTTAAATTTCAGGTGAAGGATAACTTTCGCTGATGAAAGTGTTGAACGATTGAATATATTCCGGCTAAAACTGTCCTCCGAATTGATTTGCAATCTACGAAATACGTGGTGTCCTCTGGCACAATTACCATATTGTTATAACACGTCAACCTTCAAATGAAGAACAGTGCGATTTTCTGCTGTTGATTGCTTTTGTGTTGCAATTGTATTGACGTACACTGACTAATACTTTTATTCACCCGGCGCCCGTAGTAGTGCTGGGTAAACACGATGTCGCACGCTGTATCTGCGGTCTATGCATCAGCCTTTCGCTTGAACTCTACATTTTCGTATATGGAGCAGAGCTCACTTGTCACTTCAGTGCCGGCCCACCCACACTTGAGGGCGGCTGCGTACATTCGAAGGCCATTCACATTCGAAATGACTTCAATGAAGTTACCGTTACGTGGAGCACACGCGTGTCCGATTATTAAACGCAGCCAAGTTACCGCGAAGGTAACAAGTACTCAGGGAGTGCAGTAGCCTAGGCGTCTCATGTCAACAGTTATTCGTATAATATTTTGCAATTCATTTGTGACTGTGATGTTGGCGGAAATCTTTCGAAACCTTTTTGGGATTTTTTTAGGGCGTGCTGTGTAGCAACGAGCTACAACGTGTGGTTTAGTTTTTTTCTGAGTCTATCGGCACACTCTATTCTACGCTGCAGTTTCTTGCGAAATTGCTTGCATTTGTGTGGAACTGGCTCGTTTTGAGAAGTTCTTATTCTAGTTTAGTTCAATTATTGCGGGAAAGTAGAATGGGTACCTGCCACAGGAAGGAAAAAAAAAACAAATACTCTATGTGGCACGTGAAGCTATGCGTGTTGGCTAATTTTTGTAGGCATCTTTGAATGAATCTTTTTCACAATATTTGTTAGAAAAAAATGGTCATTCGCCTTAGAAACTGGTACAAGCTGCGCTTGTTCTCTGCTTACGCATTCTTGGAGTTCTACTTTTAGTGTGCGAGCTCCCTGATATGCAAGAAGGCTGTGGCCGGGCGACGAGGGATTCTTTGCCCTCATCTCCAAGAAGATAAGTTATTCTGGACTCAACTGCAGTTGGAGCAGTAATGCATCATTATTAAATTTCATTTTTGCGCCAAACAAGAAAAAAGCTCAGAGGAAGGTACTAACTTGAAGTGATTGTGGTAGTCGAAGAAATACTGTTACTGAAGCCAACGCTCTTGTAAGAGGACTGACGGAGACAAGTATTCTTCTCAAGACATTGTCTGCAACGACAATGCTTTTTCGGCTACTGCTCGTCAGAAACACATTGGTGGTGGAACTTCGCTGGCTTCATTTGTCTTTGCGCCTGCTGCCATCTGGTGCCTGTGGCAATGCACCAAGGGTTTCGTCAATGTATGGAATGTCACTTTGGGCTTTTCTTAGGCTATCATTTTCTAAAACTTGTCAAAAACACCGTTCTCTATTGCTTGCGCCCGCTATGTATAAGATGCGATCTGAGACACTGAACAACGACTATGTTACTGAAAAATTGACTGGCACAAATAACTTCTTGCGACAGGCTGTGCAATACAGTCATAAGATGTGGTCAGCGCAGGTGACCACTAAATTTTGATAATGTTGAAGCTTGGGCGAGTTGGTGATTCAATATCGACATGTTTGCACAGCGTAATAGACGAGGACTGAAGGAAGAACGCAACACACCACCTGTGTTGTGTACTTCCTTCAGTCCTCGTCTTTTGCGCTGGGCGAACATGTCGACACCTCTGTATCGCCACTGACCACACCTATTTGGAATCGCAAGGAGAACTTCGTCAACATAAACACACCAATAGGCAATTATCGCCCTGATACGAAAAATAGCTCTATATAGGTAAATTCTTCGAAAACTGGCGCTATGGGATGAATGTTTCTTCTTGTTTTCCTGCAGTTATTTCGGCGCTATGTACTCACTGGTGGCTACAACACGGACAGGATGTTTGGGGTTAACATGTAAAGTGACATACTGGACACTTTGTAGAATGTCGCATACTGAACAAGACTAGCGTAATCATTTGTGGTGTGTTGTGTAAATGATGGCCGTAGGAATAGTTAACAAGAAACCTTACTTCTCTACACTAAGCCGTTTAAATATAAAATAGTGGGACGTCTTTGTTTCACTGACACTAAATGTCCTTTCCAAAAGTGAAGCGCATTTGCCCAACTGAGCCACTTGTCTTTTAATGCAAAAGTATGTTAACTACTCGAAAGAAAACTTCTGAGATTCTGTGAGATATAAATAAATTAGGGACTTTGAAGCAGTTTACAAATTTCTCTTCTACATCAGGCATAATGTTCAAGTGACGGAATTATGTGCTTTTCAAGTATGCCACAAAGGAAATGGTTGGTCTTTTGACAACTAATGCCCCTGCAGTGTTCTCTGGCAGAGTCCACATTCTTTAAGTTGATCAAAACTCATTGAAGATATCAAAGGGGTTAACCGTTCTGCAGCTGTACACATTTCATGCGCCTGAACATGAAAGAATTGCCGTTAAACTGAATTTTCATTTGTGAGAAATAGTATGTGGTGCCTGAAAGGAATGGATGCCATGTATTATCATTCAAAAATGTTGTATGTTTTCAGACGCAACTGCCAGCCTTTGTTCCGGCGCATCGTGCTTGTGTGACGCACTTATTACACGAACTGTGATCAAGTTGCCTAAAATAGTTTTCTTGTTATTAAGCTGAGTATGGCGGCGTGCACCGTAAACTAAAATGTTAGAAGGCACACGAAAGCTCCATTTACCGCAGATAACGGGGCATTGTAAACGCATACATTGAGATTCTCAAAATAAAAATGACAAAGAAAAATGTATTTCCCTTCGCAATTATTCCCACATTCCTGGCAAAGTGTCTTTCGCTCATCTTCTTTGTTTTCTGCAGGTGAAACATTACGGTTTTTACACTGAGTAAACCAAAGAAGCCTGCAGAATAGAATTCAATCCATAATTAAGCTTGCTAAAGCTAAAAGAGAATGAGATTACAATACCTTTTCGCGAGAAATTCGCTCTTTCTGCGTGAACAAAAGTACTAAACAAGTATTTTTGTTCGAGGGTGTCGCTGCTAACTAACTGAAAGCAGTTCGCCATCTTTAGTGATCGTAAAGCATAAGCGCGGTAATCCCTTCACTCGTCACTGTGCTTGACTGTATGGATTAAGACGATGTTGTAAACGAGCATCGAAGCGAACGAAGCTAAGCAGTGTTGCCGCATGTGTGAAGCCTCATAAAAGAATGTTCTAATGATTGTTTTACTAATTCAATTGATGCCCTAAGAGCATAGCTTTAGGTCACAATATAGCCCCAGTTTTTTTCATTAATATATATTCATGCTTCTATCATTACTGCTAAACAGATTATCGAAAAAGTGGCCGGAAACTTTTGATTCTGTTAACATTCATAGATTTCGAGCACTTTCTATCTATCTATCTATCTATCTATCTATCTATCTATCTATCTATCTATCTATCTATCTATCTATCTATCTATCTATCTATCTATCTATCTATCTATCTATCTATCTATCTATCTATCTATCTATCTATCTATCTATCTATCTATCTATCTATCTATCTATCTATCTATCTATCTATCTATCTATCTATCTATCTATCTATCTATCTATCTATCTATCTATCTATCTATCTATCTAGCTAGCTAGCTAGCTAGCTAGCTAGCTATCTACCTAGCCCACCTACGTTGCTCTGGAACACACAAAAAAATAATTTATTTCAGGCTGGGCGCATCCGAACGAGCGTCACACGAGCTACCCACGCACAAGAGCCCGATAATGTGGCACTACAGAAGAAATTATTGCGGGTGGCGAGCGACTAATTTTCAGTGTTAACGTGCACCGGCGCACCACCGGTTCACATTCGCAGGCTACGCGCAATCTTCGCGTGCCCATAGCTAGATGGAGCGCTGTGTCCAGATGCAAGCTAGGGAGAGAAGCTAGGCTGCAGTATTTAGCTCATACATGATTATTTTCAGGTGCTGGCAACGCGGTGTGCCGCTACATTGCTCGATTGTTATTCGCAATGATGTCGACAGTCATTGTCTGCTCGGTTCCACCAAAAAAGTTTCTACGCTGGAACACACAAAAAAAAGAAAGAGGAAAATATGATCTCTGCGATTGCGGTACATTTAACAAAGGCGTGCGCCGAGGGTGTTCATGTCCCTTGAACAACTTTGATGGTGGCTTTTAACTTTTGTTGAGCAGGTTACTGCGCTCTCTGCCACTGATACTTCACTCATTCACCACGAGCATTCCTGACGTCATAATTATGCTGTATCCGACAGCTTGAGTATGACGTCTGGAAACGGCGTGTGACCTCTAGGGCCTTTGCTCAGGATCTGTTATCTACAGGACACAATACTGACAGCGCAAGTGCATGCGGTTTGGTCAAGGAAAGAAAGATTGCGTTACACCTGCATCTGGAATCTTTGAACATACAGACCACGGCGCCGACACGGAATAGGAATGAAGGGACATTTCCGACGGTATACACCCGCTGCTGCTTCAGTCGCGTACTGAAACGCACTTAAATACTCCGTGTCTCTGTTATGTTGTTTTTGTGAACAAGGCTCGCGTATGGGAGCCAAAACATCCTTGAATATTCAGTCATATTGGGCGGTTTATTTGTGCGCGTTTCTACAATATCTGCTTCCTCGGCCAGGCGGGCTGCCATCAAGGTTTCAATCTGAGACCTAAATACATTTTCTTTAGACTTTGTTGGGCTTCCAGACTTATTATTTGGGCATATACTAAATTTTGCGCTAGGTTCTGCATGTTTCTGACGAGATACTGGTCCCTGTCTCTGCCGAAGACTTCTGTCTACTAACACAATGCAACCAGGACAAAAGAAATATATGAATGTTTGGAACCAAACAATGAGCAAAACGTGAACAAGGTGGATGCTCAACGTTTTGCTCATCGTCTTGAATTTCCATCTGCCGCATTCCCCGTCTTTTCCCTGGAACCAAACAAGTAGCTCGACGCCCAAATTTTTACAGCGAAGCTGCATATCGCTAGCCGATTCATTCGTCCGTCCGTCCCTCTTTCAGTCCCTTGTACGCCGAAAACAGCTCCTGCGGAACTCCATGCGCAGGTGCGAAAAAAGCAAAGAGAGAAAGAGAGGCCCGCGATTAGCCAACATCAGGTCGATAGCGCAATTACGGTTTACTCCTATCCATGACGTCACGATACCAAGCCCGAAATTTCTATTGACAAGGCTGGCATGATGAAAGCGCCGACTTCAACATGACTGTTGCCTACTCGGGAGCATCCCCATTAGATTCTATAGCAGTCGGGCCATGTAACATAACGAATGTCATGGAACCGAGTGGAAAGGCCTTCTGATATCGAGGTGGCGTCGGATCAGCTGCGCCAGCAGTGACTTCGCTGCTCTCCGTTGGCTCTGCAGCGGGCTCTGCAGTTTCTCTTCGGCTTCGAAATAGGCAACGCTCCATACGTACTCATGAGGCGCAGGAAGCTTTCAATGAGCAACGCCGCGAGCAGAACCAGGAACGAGCTCGTCTACGATGTGCCGATGGTCCGGCCCAGGCACAAGAACAGGCTCGTGCAGCCGAACGCAAGCAGCAACTGCCTGCGGAAGATCCGGCAGCCTCCCAAGCCATCGTTTAATGAACCCTCGGGATTAATCCAGCGATAAACACCGGGGCCGCACGTTTCAGCTTCGCTGGTAGCCCATTTCTGCGAAGTGCTTGGGCGGTCATCTTTTTTTACACTTTGCGCATTCTGCTTGCTGGGGGAGAAGTTCACTAGAATTCACACACACAAACACACACTCACACACACACGCACACACACGCACACGCACACACACACACGCACGTACGCACGCACATACGCACGCACGCACACGCACACACACATACACACACACAAACACACACACATACACACACACAAACACACACACATACAGACACACACACACCACGCACGCACATACACACACACACACCACACACACACACACGCACACCGCAGCAAGCTCTTCCTTCTCGGCAACTTGCAAACCTCTCTGTGTACGTGTATCCGGGTCCCTTGAATTTCTCGATAGACGCTGAGCAGTGCTAGTCCGGTCAATCTGCATTGGTTCATGCGGTTTAGGAGGTAGCTCTTCAGCCTTTTCAGTTTCGAGAAAGCCGGTTCCTGGTTCTACGTCACCGCGGGCACTCTCGCCAGGATATATAGCAGGCTGTAGACATTAGAAATCTAAGTTAGAAACAAAGTTACAAAACGCAATTTGGCGATCCTTTTCTTCTATTTGGCACCACTTCTCAGCCAGATCGTCAACTCTGCTTCGATGGCATCGCCCTACGGAATACGTCCAAGGCAAAATTTCACTGCGTCATCACTACCAGAAAGACGAACCGATCCAAAGAATTTCGACAGCAACATATTAAGCCAAAGCCCATCTTTCCTATAACTGATCCCATTATTGATTTTAGAAGTCCGCCAGCCAATGCAAATACACATTCCTTCGGTAGTGTCCTTCAATGGTAGCATAAGTGGCATTTTTTTTCATCAGTCTTCCTGTGATGCGTGGCAGGGCCATCTCAACATTTGTGATTTACAGCAAAAAGAAGGACTTCTGAAAAAAGCCTTTTGATTTCTGTTTTCGCACTTGCCCCTTTTTTGAGGGAAAGACGGCTATAACGTTCTTGATGTGCTCGCACGATTGAGGCAAGCCGCAGTCAACTTTTTGTAGAAACTTACAAAGTGGCGTTGTTAAAGAAAGGAGGTCTCTACAGATTTGAAGTGAACCGACAAACTCGGGCTTCGTGACAGCACTGAGCCGTTATGAGGCCTTTCACGAAGTATCAGATGATATGCTCTCTATATATCTGAGAAAGCGGACAATGGGTGGGCACAGCTCTAGTAAACGCTGAAGTGCATCCTGACTCCCCACCCACTTTGTGTGGTGACAGGAGACAACTCATCTTTTCTGGTTGCGCAAAATTTTCGACTTTGTCTTGCACCTTGTTCGTCCTTTCTGGCAAAGCCATGGACGAACCAGCCCAGGCGATGCACAGCTTGGAGATACTGTTCCTAAACAGTTCCGAATGCTGGAAAGTTTGCATGCGTGAAGCCAAGCAAGGTTCTGAGAGTAGGCACTACACTGCACATATACAACACTTTGGGCACGGTTTGACGGATGAAGAGTTGAATACCATTCAAGTGGCCGCTCATTGACGCTGCGCCATGGTATCCGTGCCCGCAAAGTGGGTTAGGGTGAAAGCAATGACCCCTAAGGTTGTTCACGATTGTTCTCACCAGCGTCTTCCCAGTGAGATCGTACAGAAGAAAAAAAATCAACGAAATCTTTTTTTAAAATATGGGTAGTTCCAATGCGGCGAACTTGGCGCACTTCACACAAAGGGAAATGTGAGCCGTTCGAGATTTAGCAGTGGCATGGTCAGTTAGAACTAAAAGAAAACATGAACGTTAGTTGACGCCGTAAACTATCTTTCTTCGTATGATTTTGCCAAAGACGGTGGTCAACTCATTTTTGACTTTTGGGGCCCTGTAGAGCGCATTCGGTGGAGACGTTTCAATACGAGGTCTCGAGGCGGTATCTACACATTTGGCCCTACATGCTAAGCAGTGAACGAAAAATGTATTCGTTTGTCAATCGCAGCAGTTGAGACATATTTTATTGACCAGAACCGTCTGTGCCGCAAAGCAGCGCTTCCTGCCTAACACTGCAGAAAAGGTTCCATTGTTTGTAGCAAGTTATTGCGGTTTTATTTCACCTGCTTTTTAAGGCCGTGGTCAAGTCGCGTCAAGATGTGATGCTGTGAGCAAGACTGAACTGCTAGAAATAGTCAAATACCGTTACTGACAAGGAGTAGTAACTGCTGCATGCGTGGCTTATACAGGTGCGCATGGGTTTCTCTTTATTGTTAAGTAACTTAGTTACGAAAAAGGGCAATTTTTGGGGCTCCGCTTTTCTGGCACACTCGCATCTCAAAGACTATGCACTATTTTCCGTACTGCTTCTTGAAGGAGTTCTGAATGAACAAACCAGCTATAAAGATCAACCCAGTGAGGTTAGAATTTCAGGTTTCTTTTCTCTGTGGGTGGATAATCATAGTTAGCCGCAAGGGTCCAGAGATCAAGCAGCAGCCTCTCCATCGTCTCTGAATTGAATGCATTCTTTTAGTCTTCGAGACAAAAAGCCCTAAGTGAAAATTATGTTCACTCGTCGCACCTAGGGCAGGCGAACCAGAATGTGGAATGTGTAGTGTTACGAACTTCCAACCGGTGCCACCAGTGTTATGACATCCAACCGGTGCCAGCAGTGTTCCGAACTTGTGCCGCTGCACCACGATTACGGCTTTGTGGTCCCGTAGCGCTCGTCACCCGTTTCGTGACAGAGCGTTGGTAGCGATGACTCCGAGCCTGGCGTCGATGAGAATAACAAAAGGGACTTTATACATTATATACAGGTTATCATACAGGACATGAACGGGTCGGCACTGGGGCCGAGTGCTCACAACAAACGCGACTGTTCTCGCACGACGACGTCCGGCGAAAACGCGTTACACATCTCACCCCAGTCGGGACGACACTCTCTCCCGGTGGGGTCGGCAGATCCTGTTTTCGAGCGGCGTGTTGCTGCTTTTATAATCCCCGAGGCCCATTGTCACTCAAACGGCCCAATACAAAGTCAGCACACGACGGTCGTCCGAGGGGTCCAACCAGCGACCGCGCTGGCCACCCGGTTCAAAGTTCGCGCGCGCGGTGACCTCCAGGCAAGGGAGGTGCGGCGCCGGGCTGTCGGGCACACGCGGGCACGTCTAAACACGCTGCTTCGCCGAGGCTTCTCCTGCACGAAGGCGCAGCCTCTTGACTTGTGAAGGGAGAATTGTGGCGCTCGCAGGATAGATTCTGCATCTTGCAGATTCGGGATCCGGGCTTGTGGTAGTGGCACAACAGCATCCCCGCCCTCAGATAAGGCGCCGGGAAGACGAGCTGCCTCCACGTGGCTCGGATGCCAGGCGCGCACGTTCGTCAGGCTCGTCCAAGTTCACGTCCAGTGTCGGGACGCCAGGTAACATCACGTGCCCAGGTCCGACTCGCCAGGACAGGAGCTCTGCTCACCACGTCGTCGCCAAGGCACCTTGACCAGCTCCGCTCGGGTCGTTCCTAAGACCTTGCTTCTCGCCACTGGTCCCGCTTGGTCGTTCTGCAGCTTGCAAAACCGACCGGCAAAAGGCAACACCCAACACGAACAAGTGCCCTCTGTCTCCCGTCAAACACCAGACAAGGCCATAATTCAAATCAACCTAACTAAATTGTTTTCCCCTTTTTTCTCCCGCTGCAACAAGAGGCAGGTGTACGATCTAGCACACAAGGCTCAAACAATCAGTTTTCAAATCATCAACACAACAAAATAGAAACAATTAATAATCAGCAATAATAATGACAAATAGAATGGTCCCCTTGAAATCGCTTTGGACCGAAAACATACTTCTGAGGAAGCAAATGAGGTCATTCATTTTTCCCGGCGATATTTTCGCGGAATCTGAAGCTGCTTATATTTGCGACCCTGCTTATCCGTGTAGCGGCGGTACAATAAGCCAGGTTCCTTGCCAAATGAAACCCCCTTTTTTTCCACTCCCCGTTTGACGCTCTTCCTCAGATCGGCTAATGAACAATCTTCCTGTTGCTCGCGAATCAGACTTTTTCTTTCAACTGCAGCCTGCTCCTGCCAGCTGGCGGAAACCGGAGCGAGTGCGGAGCCCGCGTCGCCTAATTGCGGCGTCGAGTCTATATCGCGGCTAGCACTGCACGCGTCACTCCCACTCACTTCCAGGACCCGCTCGTCTAGGCCAGCCTCCGAGCTCTGCCTCTCCCGTGACTGCTCGCCACTCAAGTTACCGTGATCGGTCCGTGTGCCGCACCGCCTTTCGCTCACCGACGCAAAGTCAAGTTCCCTCGACAGCGGGCGCGCTTTGGATCGCCTGGGGGCCATGTACGCCACGTCGGCAAAGAATGATTTGCCCTGATCCCTCAGCAGCTGCTCCGAGCTATTTGAGAAGAGGTAGGAAAATTGCTCCGGGAGGGCGGCTGACACAGCGGCTTCGGTGTTAAGTTTTCCAAACTCTCCTTCAATGATAACCGTTGCTATCGGTAAACAGACACTCTCCTTCTCGGCCACTTGCCGTATCCTAACGCACTCTCCCGTAAAATCACTCGAGGAGACGAAAGACGGGTGAACAACGTCCATAGTTGCTGCAGAGTCCCGCAGTGCTCGGCACTTCTTGCCGTTTACCTTAATTTCCTGCACATAGGGCTCCAATAGACGTATGTTCTTGCGAGTTTCCTGTATCGTTGCAAAAGCAATTCTCTCTGGGCAGCTTGCAGCGATGTGCCCTTGCTTTTTGCAATTGTAGCAGGTTAACGGTTTCCGTTTTTCAAAAGAACGCGTCATTTCGTTTCGCTGTTTCGGACCATCGTCATCATTCTGAGATGCATTCTGTCCATCCCTTACAGTTTCTTTGGGAAGGGACTCGTCGTCCCGAAACTCGCGACGCGTGATTTCCTTCCGTTCGTCGGGCTTCCCGTAAAACACATCTCTTCTATCTGCTTTTTCTACACGCACTGCCTTGCTGTGCAAGCTGCGGCGGGTGTAATACTCTTCCGCTAACTCTGCTGCCTTGTTTAGCTTAACCTCCTTTAGCCTATCTTGCAGCCAGAGCCGGACATCCTCATCAATGCAACGGTAGAACTGCTCCAACGCGATGCATTCGACAATTTTGTCACGGTCGTCGTAAACCTCTTCGCCCTTCAGCCATTCCACCAAGTCGGCTTTTAGACGAAACGCGAAGTCAACATTCGACTCCTTACCCTTTTTTGCATACCGGAACCTCTGCCGGAAAGCTTCGGGCGACAATTTGTACTTCCGCAGTAGCGCTTCCTTCACATCACTGTAGCTCTCAAACGCCTCTTTCGATAAGCAAGTTATTACGTCTGATGCCTCCCCAGGAAGCAACGCTAACAGATTCTGTGCCCAAAGGGATCGCTCAATGCTATTCCGTTCACACACGTGCTCAAATTTCACGAGGTATTTGGCCATATCCTCTCCGACGACAAAGGGTGGAAGTTGATCGCGTATTCTTGGAACATTAGAAGTGAGACTAGGCGCCGGCGAGTTATTTCGGATCTCCAACTCTTTCATTTTAAGCTCGTGCTCACGTCGCTGCCTCTCTCTCCTTTCCTCCTTTTCCTCCTCGCGACGTTGCTGTTCTCTCCTTTCCTCCTTTTCCTCCTCGCGACGTTGCTTTTCCTCCTCGCGACGTTGCTGTTCTCTCCTTTCCTCCTTTTCCTCCTCGCGACGTTGCTGTTCTCTCCTTTCCTGCTCGCAACGTTCCTTCTCCTCCCTTTCCCGACGTTCATTGATACCCGCCAAGGCCTCAGCGGCTTCCTCAGCCGTTACGTCCCCAGTCCTCATGACCTCAAGGATCGCATTCTTTCTTTTGGTTGAGCCCAACTCAATGCCCAACTCCTCACAAATTTCGAGAAGTTCCTTCACCTTGTACTTCTCCATCGTTCACACTGTCCTCCTGCTGTTTACCCTTTTTGAATATACCTGCCGTACGCTACTATAACACTACTAGTAAGACATATGCAAGTATTTCACACACTGCCCTGTTTACCCTCTCAGCATCCCCTGGTTTTCAAAACACTCTTACTAGGCTTGAAACACACAAGGTTAAACACAATGCAACACCAAGTCAATCCCTGAGCTACTATAACCTGTGTCAGAGAAAGTCTGGTGTTTGAGGTAAACTTCAGGCACTCACCGCGCCGAGGTAGCTGATGCCGGTCAATCCCGTAGCTGCCATCCAGTGTTACGAACTTCCAACCGGTGCCACCAGTGTTATGACATCCAACCGGTGCCAGCAGTGTTCCGAACTTGTGCCGCTGCACCACGATTACGGCTTTGTGGTCCCGTAGCGCTCGTCACCCGTTTCGTGACAGAGCGTTGGTAGCGATGACTCCGAGCCTGGCGTCGATGAGAATAACAAAAGGGACTTTATACATTATATACAGGTTATCATACAGGACATGAACGGGTCGGCACTGGGGCCGAGTGCTCACAACAAACGCGACTGTTCTCGCACGACGACGTCCGGCGAAAACGCGTTACACATCTCACCCCAGTCGGGACGACACTCTCTCCCGGTGGGGTCGGCAGATCCTGTTTTCGAGCGGCGTGTTGCTGCTTTTATAATCCCCGAGGCCCATTGTCACTCAAACGGCCCAATACAAAGTCAGCACACGACGGTCGTCCGAGGGGTCCAACCAGCGACCGCGCTGGCCACCCGGTTCAAAGTTCGCGCGCGCGGTGACCTCCAGGCAAGGGAGGTGCGGCGCCGGGCTGTCGGGCACACGCGGGCACGTCTAAACACGCTGCTTCGCCGAGGCTTCTCCTGCACGAAGGCGCAGCCTCTTGACTTGTGAAGGGAGAATTGTGGCGCTCGCAGGATAGATTCTGCATCTTGCAGATTCGGGATCCGGGCTTGTGGTAGTGGCACAACAGTAGGCACTATGCCACTCATCTAACTTGGGTATTGCTCCGTGGGGAAGGCGTCCCTTTGTATGGCTCTGACTGTAGAGCCAAGGTCATTTAGAGTTGCACAGCGGCCCCCATCATTTCTACGTGGCACGTGGGCGTCGTTATTTTCCTTCTTTAGAGCCATATTGCGACTCGTTCTCGGGTAATTTTTATACGCCTCCGTACGTAGCAGCTTCTGTAGCTGAGTCGCTGCAGAAGTTCCAACGCCCTTGGCTATCCGGCTCTGCAGTGACAGGGACAGTTTATTCCATTGACTAAAGTAGCCCTTCTCCTCTGCCTCTTTCATCTGTTCGGACTTTCTTCTGATAAGACGCAAGTTTAGTTTGCATGGTTATTGAAGCGTGTGTTTTCGTTTTTCTACCGCGATCCTGTGCACGCAAATAGAACTCAAAAGACACATTTGCAACTGCAAAGACACATTTGCAACTCCAAACTCCAAAGACACATTTGCAACTGCGTGGCGCAAACTTGAGATGAATAGACAGAGAATAAACTGGGGGATCGTTTACCTAAAGCCCCTCAAGCTTCATAATGCCCTCCTCCTTCTCGCGCATCCTCGCCGTCACCACGACGTCATTGGCGTACTGGCGTCACGTGGGATCTGTCGCCGGCTTCGCGATGCCAACGAGCTTCAGCTCGAGTGTACGCAAGGGTGCGTGTGAATACTCGATTACAAAACTTTTAGATTAACCACAGTCCTTCTGACAAAATTTGAAGGTCGAGCCTGAAAACTCATCAAAGCAACTCTCTGCTTTCTGTGGTTACTTGCTAGCCTTCTTTAGAGCGTAGAGCTTTGTTTGACTCTTTCATTCGTGTTAAGTGGATATGCGACACAAATGTACTGATGAAAAGCGTACGTACTCTCACAAAACTGAGTTACGGGGCATTTTTTTAGCTGAACGAAAGAACGACAGGTCTTTGACACGCATGTGCTTATTCAAAGTATGTGAACGTTTAGTTGCAGCAATGGAGTATTCTGAAAAAAAAAATAAAACTTGCGGTCACCCACTCATTCGCTAGCTCGTATCGTCGACGCCTGTTTAGTCGTTCCTTCGGTCATAACTGCACTGCAGTCGTATCACGCTGCTGTTATTTCAGAGCGACAACCGTCCTCAATTTATGCGCCTCTAAATTGCGTTTTAGCAACTCGGTTCGCCACTACAAGTGCTCGGCGAGCACAATGAAATGTTTTTCGTCATCAGTCACTAACCTGTAAGACTAAAAAATAATTTACTCAATGTTCTTGTTCGAGCAAAAGGCAAGCGCTGTTACTTCGCTCTTGCTTCGCGAACAAATGATAAATCTTAATTCATTTTCTTTGTAAGCAGAGCCCCAGCTGGATGATTGGCCACGCGTACTCCTGTACACTTTATGACACGGGAGCACTAGCAGCACCAGCGCCCATATGCGCACCCTTGCGCGTGCTCAGAGGAGTGATAAGCACGCACGAGGGTGGCACTGGAGCATGTATTACACTATTGCACCATCAGAGCAGTAATAATTTAAACCACCCTGGTGGCTTGGTGGCCGTGGTGTTGCGCTGCTAAGCACGAGGTCACACGGTCAAATCGTGGCCGCGGTGGCCGCATTTCAGTGGAGGTAAAATGCCAAAAAAGCGCCCGTGTTCCGCGCCCGGTGGGTGCGTTAAACATGTCCTGGTGGTCAAAATGTTTCCGGACTACCCGAACACGGTGTGTCTACTAACCAAATCGTGGTGTTGGCACGTAAAACCCTATTATTCGTTCATTCAGCGATCGTTCGCGCCCTTTGTCAGCCTTTGTGCGTCATAGGTGATACGCGCTACAAGTTCACCCGTTATGGACGGCGCGGATCATTTAGATTACTGAAGGCCTGTTGGAGGCGCGCAGGTTAGCATTTGATAGTACCCGTGTTATTTAACTCTTTATATACCATCGAGAATAGAGGTGTTATTGTGGGCTATGCCATGCTTTTTTTCTGTGGGAACCACTGCACTCAACATTTAATTAATTACATAAACAAAAAGCAGAACGAATGCGCTATTTACGCATAGAAGTTTTATTAACGATATATATGTCACAAAAATAGATCTATTGCCAGAATCAAGAGTGTGGGAAAAAGCTTAACAAAGTTCGTAAAGACAGGCTTCTGTCTAACCAAAAAAGATAATAAAAATTCTGAGATATACAATATGTGTTGCCGTCTAATAGGCACTATCTCCGAAAATAAAATTTCATTGAACCGGTATTCCACTACAAAAATTTATGTGCAAGCACTACAGTTTGGCGTGCCGGGCCACCGATGTTTCGGGCTGGTTTGCGTCGTCATCGCTCTGAGAGACAAAGTCCGATGAAGAGGCATCATATTGAGACGCGCTGCCACTCGATCCATCGGTAAAGTCAGTCGCAGACGCAGCGAAATCAAGAGATCTGCAATTTTCGAAACGTGTGCGCCGCTCTCGGAGGTGACCATTTTTTCATTCTACTGTTACGATAGCGATACTTCGGAGTGCAATAAAATAATAAAGCCTCGAGGGGAAAAGAAAACTGCTCAGAAAACAAAAGTATAGGTCATCCTCCTTCATGTCGCATGGCGCAGAATATCCATGAGCGGCGCGGAAGGTTCTCGCAAGCGCTGTTTCAAACCATCGTTAGCGGGCTAATTATGGCCAATTGCCGCGGTACGGGAAGAGTTATAACCATTCGCAGCTGGATCTTTCGACCGAGAACGCAGACGGGCGGGAGAGGGGGTGCTGACGTTGTTGTGTAAAAAGAAATGCTTTACCAAAGAAAGAGGGAAGTAGTATGAGGAAAGTTTCAGCGTACGAATTTTTTTTTGCAGCTAGTGGTCACTGCGAAGGCACGTATATATTTTAGTATCATCTAAAAAGTGGTAGCGCGAAAATATTTTGCAGGGGGAGTCAAGACCCGCTAACTTCCCCTCCCTCGTTAAGGCCCTGATCTAGAGTCTTTAGAGCGTACTAGATAGGGCGCTGAATCTGGGCGGAGCTTACGTGCTGCTCATTCGTTCGGATGCCCGTCGCGTGTATCCCTAATCGTCGTATGCCGCATGCCGCAGCGTGAAGCGCCGCAGCTGGGCTCGGACAATGAATCCAACAGTAACCGTCACCTGCAGGACACTTCAGGGGCTCGTATTTTATAACAATTTGCTCCCATTTCTCTCTTACATAATGGCATATGCAAAATTCTGCAAGTTTGCTTCTGAACCCATCTATTTTGACCCACACAGTTTCGGAGACGTCACGCAGCCACGAATGCAAATAAAACAGAGTGCATGAAATCGTGCCTCTAATACAGCCAACATCCCTTCCTTCAATCATTCTGGCTGTTTTAATGTGTACCTCGGGCTGCATGATGCAGTGAGCCATCTTGCTTTGGCCAAGGTATTGGTGTTGCGAAGCCTACTTCTAGTATTATGCATATTCTGAATTATGTGCATGTCGCTGAACTCCTTTTGCTCTACAGCGCATCACTCTCAATTTCTACAAGCTGCACTTTCAAACAGTTCTGCCTAAGTATACTTATCCAAAGGGAACATGTAATTACCATGTACGTATGGAGTTACCATTATATTTGATAATAGCTAGTGCGCTGTGCTGCTTGTTGTGGGCACGGGAGCTTTTCTGACAAGACAGGCACAATTCGGAACATTTTCATGCGCATTTCTGAAACTAATGATCAGGGCTAACCGTCTGAACTGCATACAGGACGAGATTCAATGTATTTGTTTGGTTGGAAAATGTTGCACTATAGCAGTAAAGAGGCACTGCGTTATCATTACATGAAAACTCTTAAGGAATTTCCATAACGAGTGCGCACTTGTTGCAACATTATGAGACATAAGAGTAAATTAAGGCCTCTGTGAGGTTTCTTTGAAAACTTGTGTTGCAAGCGCGTAATCACGTTAGGGCTTACGTATTTCGTTGTAAGGGCTTTCTCAGTGCTGCGGCGAATAAGATGAGCGCGCAGGAAAATCCGCTTGACGCTAAAGTGGGAAATTTGCCTCAATGGTAATAATTACTACGCAGGCGAATCTTCGTGCAGTGAAAGCATATATTAACATTCCGAGTTTTCCCGTATAAGCAAGTGCGGCGGCAATGAAGATTTGAACAAGTGCATG